>NC_084639.1:13014622-13052122 GCF_033978795.1 Nerophis ophidion | reverse complement strand
CTTTTCTTTTTCTTCTATGTCCCACTCTCCCCTGTGGAGGGGGTCCGGTCCGATCCGGTGGCCATGTACTGCTTGCCTGTGTATCGGCTGGGGACATCTCTGCGCTGCTGATCCGCCTCCAATTGGGATGGTTTCCTGGTGGCTCCGCTGTGAACGGGACTCTCTCTGCTGAGTTGGACCCGCTTTGGACTGGACTCTTGCGACTGTGTTGGATTGGATCCATTGTGGATTGAACTTTCACAGTATCATGTTAGACCCGCTCGACATCCATTGCTTTCCTCCTCTCTAAGGTTCTCATAGTCATTATTGTCACCGACGTCCCACTAGGTCATTATTGTCACCGATGTCCCACTGGGTGTGAGTTTTCCTTGCCCTTATGTGGGCCTACCGAGGATGTCGTGGTGGTTTGTGCAGCCCTTTGAGACACTAGTGATTTAGGGCTATATAAGTAAACATTGATTGATTGATTGATTGATAATTTGCCCAGGTCTGTCCTAATGCATGACCGTAGATCAGACCTAGGCAAAATATTTTCACTTTTTTTTTCTACTATAACAATCTACATGGTTAATACGTTTCGCTTCTTTCTTCCCCTCCATATGCCTGCCCTGTTTTGTAATTCAAGTTTTCATTAAATGTATGTATTGTTGCTTTTGAAACAACTGTATTGCTGATAATAGAGGTCATTATTATTAGTCATTATTAATAGTGATATTTCTATTGATATTTTCATTGCTGCATTCATAGTGCAATAATGTTCATTGTCATCTGCTTCTTTGCTATAATTTTTGCTTTCATAATTGTACATATCGTATTTGCGAATGTTGTTTTTGTTGTTGTATTCCAGGCCTGGGCAATTATTTTGACTAGGGAAGCCAAATTTAGAGGAATAAATGTGTCTGGTATATCTATTTTTAGGAATACTAATACAAAACCTCACAACGTCTGATTAAATGCTAAAACTGTATGACAGACCGCCTTAAAAAACGGAATGGAGTTTAAATTTTTTTTTACTGAATGAGACACCCAGAAAGTACATGGCAATAGGGTGGGATTTAAGATATTAACTATGAAGGAAAAAACATTAAATATTGACAACATATGATCGTCACACCCCCTCTCCATCCACATATTTTACAATCAGGCGAAACGCAACCAAAATGCAACAAACAGCGAAATATGAACGCGAACGGTAAAAAAAAAAAAAAATACAATCTGATACATCACTAAGCTTTAGAACTTGGTTTTAATAAACATCACTGCTCATCTTAATGGCAGCTACAGTTTTCATCTCAAAGGTGTAAATAAAATATTTAAGAATGTCCGGCCGGCCATATTGAAAAGCCTAACGGGTTTTATATTGCCACCGGGCCTTAATTTGCCCAGGTCTGTCCTAATTCATGACCGTAGATCAGACTTGGGCAAATTACGGCCCGTTGAGATTTAAAAAAAATTTACCATACAAAGTTAACACAGTCCGCTTCTTTTTTCCCCTCCATTTGCCTGCTTTCTTTTGCAATTAAAGTTTTCATTAAATCAATGTATTGTTGCATTTGAAACAACTGTATTGTTTATAATAGTGGTAATTATTAGTAGTCATGATTAATAGTGCTCCATTTGTAGTGCAATAATGTTCTTTGTCATCTGCTTCTTTACAACACCGAGCAGAGTGGACAGGGTTTGTTCCCAGAGCAGCCAGCCTGAAACGCGCGTGTCAAGGACTGACGTGACAGCAGATTTTTACAACAAAGTTCTGCAGAAAAGTTATATAATATCAGGGTGTAGGGGTTTGTTTACTCTTTGCCGTGCTTGTGCCATATTTTGACTTGATGGTGAAAAATGAGTCAAAAGAGGCGGTGGTCAAAGACGGCAGTCAGCAACCCGCGGCAATTTAGCGCCGCTCTCGTGGCTCCCTGAACCTCTTTCAGAGATGTGTGAAAATGAAAAAAAATGAAGAAAATATATAATTGTTTTGTTTTGAATTTTCTGTAGGAGAACAAACATGACAAAAACTTTGTCAACAAAATTGTTAGAAATCCCACTGTTTATGTTATACATGCCTCACTGATGAGAGTATTTGGCAAGCAGCGCTTTGCCCTACTAATTGCAGCGATCCTTCAACTCATTGTAGTTTGTTTACATGTACAACTTTTTCCGATGCTGCCACAGAAAGACGTGTTTTATGCCACTCCTTCGTTTTCTCATTTTGTCCACCAAACATTTTACGCTGTGTGTGAATGCACAAAGGTGCGCTTTGTTGATTTTATTGATGTGCTGGAGTGTGCTAATCAGGCGTATTTGGTCACGGTATGACTGCAAACTAATCGATGATAACATGCTATTTAGTAAAGCTGTATGAACACAACGCATCATTATGCCTCGTTTGTAGGTATATTTGAGCTCAATTAATTTCCTTTACATATATCCTCTGTGTATTTAATTCATATTTGCATGTGTCATGACACATTATCTGTATGTAATATTGTCTGCATTTCTGATAGTTACTAAAACGGTGCTCGTCAAGTACTCTCATCAGTGAAGCATGTTTAATATAAACAGTGGGATTTTTAACAATTAGTGAAGTTTGTGTCATGTTTGTTTTCTTAAAAAAAATACAAATTTTTCACACATCTCTGAAATAGTTCCATGGAGCCACTGGGGCGGCGCTAAAGAGTTGACCCTGGGTTAGCTGAATAGATGTTTTTAACGCAAGTGAGTAAATGATGACCAGCAGACTGATTGCACAGAAACTAACCTAACAATGCTAAATGCTAAATAATGCTCACAACAAAGCAACATGGCATCCAACCTGAACTTTGAAAAATACTGGACAATACTTGATATTACGTGCATAGAATCCTGCAAGATCGCCTCTTTCTTTCTCTTATCTTTCATTCGTCCACACTTTCTCTCCGCTTCCTTTTCCCTTCAATCTGCTTTCTTTCTTCCTCTTCTAATCTTCCCCTCTTTTATCTCAACCTCTCACTCCTTTACAGTTGGCTACATTTCACCCCCCCTCTCCCCCATTCTTATCTCCGTCTTTGTCGTTGGCAGTGGAAACTTGTGCTGTGTAGTGAGCCTCTCTGCATTTAAACAAGCAAGGTCAGGCGGAAAGATGCGTGATCGAGAGCCGATTGGGGGAAATGTAATCTGGTATATTGGTGTTAACTTTGAGATGCAAGAATGGAAACAAATTGTAGCAAAAGGCCGGGCCCAAAGAAAAGACAATAGGGCATATATATATATATATATATATATATATATATATATATATATATATATATATATATACTTTTTTGTCCCAATGTGTTTGTATACTTTATATGTATGTATATAAAATATACAAACACATTGGGGCAAAAAAGTATTTTGTCAGCCACCGATTGTGCAAGTTCTCCCACTTAAAATTATGACAGATGTCTGTAATTTTCATCATAGGTACACTTCAACTGTGAGAGACAGAATCTGAAAAAAAAATCCAGGAATTCACACTGTAAGAATTTTAAATAATTTATTTGTAAATTATAGTGGAAAATAAGTATTTGGTCAACCATTCAAAGCTCTCACTGATGAAGGGAGGTTTTGGCTCAAAATCTCACGATACATGGCCCGATTCATTCTTTCCTTAACATGGATCAATCGACCTGTTCCCTTAGCATAAAAACAGCTCCAAAGCATGATGTTTCCACCCCCATGCTTCACAGTAGGTATGGTGTTCTTGTGATGCTACTCAGTATTCTTCTTCCTCCAAACACGATAAGTTGAGTTTATACCAAAATGGATACATGGATGATACAGCAGAGGATTGGGAGAATGTCATGTGGTCAGATAAAACCAGAAGAGAATTTTTAGGTATAAACTCAACTCGTCGTGTTTGGAGGAAGAAGAAAACTGAGTTGCATCCCAAGAACACCACACCTACTGTGAACCATGGGGGTGGAAACATCATGCTTTAGGGCTGTTTTTCTGCTAAGGGGACAGGATGACTGATCCGTGTTCAGGAAAGAATGAATGGGACCATGTATCGTGAGATTTTGAGCCAAAACCAACTTCCATCAGTGAGAGCTTTGAATGGTCGACCAAATACTTATTTTACAAATAAATTCTTTAAAATTCCTACAATGTGAATTCCTGGATTTTTTTTTTTCACATTCTGTCTTTCACCGTTGAAGTGTACCTATGATAAAAATTACAGACCTCAATCATCATTTTAAGTGGGAGAACTTGCACAATCGGTGGCTGACTAAATATTTTTTTGCCCCACTCCGTGTATATACACACATACACACAAACACACACACACATATATATACATACATACATACGTACGTACGTACGTACGTATGTATATATATATATATATATATATATATATATATATATATATATATATATATGTGTGTGTGTGTGGGGAAAAAAATCACAAGACTACTTTATCTCTACATAACTGTTTCATGAGGGGTTCCCTCAATCATCAGGAGATTTTAATGGAAGCATTCACATACCATGGTTTATATAGGGCACAGAACGGGTGAGTACAGGCAGGCGTAGGGGCGTGGTGATTGGCTCATGTGTAACCTAGGAGGTGTCTCCGTCTGTGACGGCATGCTGATACAATTTCACTGCGCTTGTTGAGGGATGACAGGTCTGGGTGGTATATAATAAACAGTTTCTCTTTCAAGCATAGGTTGCATCTTTTATTACCTCTGTTGTAAGGTGTGCTGGATGCAAGAATTTGCCATGCGGTTGTACATTTCCTCCTATAATTTACAAATAAATTCTTTAAAATTCCGACAATGTGAATTCCTGGATTTTTTTTTTTTAACATTCTGTCTCTCACAGTTGAAGTGTACCTATGATGAAAATTACAGACCTCTGTCATCATTTTAAGTGGGACAACTTGCACAATCAGTGGCTGACTAAATACTTTTTTGCCCCGCTGTGTGTGTATATACAGTATCATGTATGTATGGCTCTCCTTTTGCCGCTGACGTCTGCAGTAACGTATTGTAATTTACGGTTTTGGCTCTTGATATATAAACGGTAGATATAAAACTTAAGTACTGCAGCAGACTGCTCAGCGACAAAGGGAGAATGCTTGTTGTTTTAGTTTCTGTGTCTTCCACAACCACCGAATACCCAAACACTTTGCCCCTGGTCTCCGTAAACCCCCTACCTCAAAGAATTGTGATGTATTTACCAGATTATATTTATGGTTGACAGTCTTTTCCCAATCCGCATTAACACAGTTTCAGCTTCTGTTGAAATGTACAAAGTGATTATCTTTGTTTTTTTTTTACTATTCAACTCCTTAGTTGTCACGTAGGAGCTGCATGATGAGGGTGGCGTGGAGCCATCCCCGGATAGAAAAGTCACATTAGTGCTACTAACTGATGGTCAGAAAAAAAAAAAAAAGCTGTAAATATGACAAAGAGCATGAGGAGGTTGAGGTGGGCGGGGTGGGTGGGCGTGGTTGAGGGGGCTTGTGGGTGGCGGGGGTGTATATTGTAGTGTAACGGAAAAATTAGTGCTGCAAGGGGTTCTGGGTACTTGTTCTGTTGTGTTTATGTTGTGTTACGTTCCGGATCTTCTCCCGAAATGTGTTTGTCATGCTTGTTTGGTGTGGGTTCACAGTGTGGCGCATATTTGTACCAGCGTTAAAGTTGTTAATATGGCCACCCTCAGTGTGACCTGTAGGCCTGTTGACCAAGTATGCCTTGCATTCACTTGTGTGTGTGAAAAGCCGTAGATATTATATGATTGGGCCGGCACGCAAAAGCAGTGCCTTTAAAGTTTATTGGTGTTCTGTACTTCTCCCTACGTCCGTGTACCACTCCGTACAGCGGTGTTTTAAAAAGTCGTAAATTTTAATTTTTGAAACAGATACCAATGATTTCCGATATCGCATTTTAAAGCATTTATCGGCCGATAATATCAGCAGTCAGATATTATCGGACATCTCTACTAAAAATGCAATATAAAATATAAAAAATATGTAATATTTACATATATATACAGTATATATTATGTCAAATCAGTATAATATCAGTATATAATATCTATCTCCATGGTTCCGCATGGCGAGCATCTTCAGGTGCAGTGTCTGCTCTTAAAGCCTCGCTCTCACTTGAACTCACCAGCTGGCAGTCTGACAGCCAACCAGCCACTTTAGCACCAACGACTTAACAACTACTAGCCATTTCCGTGTGTGTGTGACAGTGTGTGTGTGTGTGTGTGTGTGTGTGTGTGTGTGTGTGTGTGTGTGTGTGTGTGTGTGTGTTTACAAGAAGGGGTGGTAGAGAAACAGCAGGTGTCCTGTCCGTAAAACATGACCCACCAGTTGAGTTCGGGCTGGCTGCTGCACATGCGGAAAGAAGCAAGGAATTGTAAATATATAATACTAATAACATAATATAATACTAGTAATATAATATATCAGGGGCAGCACGATGGCACAGGGGTTAGTGCATACCGATTTTTCGGACTATACTGTAAGTCACAGTTTTTTTCATAGTTTGGCCGGGGGTGCGACATATATTCTGGAGCGACTTATGTGTGAAATTATTAACACTTTACCGTAAAATATCAAATAATATTATTTATCTCATTCGCGGAAGAGACGAAGAAAATGTCAGCAATCGTCACACACACGTCAGCAATCGTCACACACGTCAACCAATAAGAATTCAGCGGGGGAGGGTCATGGCAGAAGTGCATTGTGGGTCATGGGATGCTAACTGCTATATGCTATATGCTACTGCCGTAGCTATTAAAATGGATAATTTCAACAATGACGGTAACTTATAAAAACTGAGAAGGGCTGAACAAAAATTGGACCAAAAAGGAAATCATGTACTGCAGATTACAAGCTGGATGTAGTGAAATATGCAGCAGAAAAGGACAAGAAGAAGTGGCGCATACCTTTGGAGTTGGCAGAGTTGTTTAGAAACGACATCGAGGAAGAAGATTTCATGGGATTTAGCGATTAGGAGTGACAGATTGTTTGTTAAAGGTATAGCATGTTCTATATGTTATAGTTATTTGAATGACTCTTACCATAATATGTTATGTTAACATACCAGGCACCTTCTCAGTTGGTTATTTATGCCTCATATAACGTACACTTATTCAGCCTGTTGTTCACTATTCTTTATTTTAAATTGCCTTTCAAATGTCTATCCTTGGTGTTGGATTTTATCAAATAAATTTCCCCCAAAAATGCGACTTATACTCCAGTGCGACGTATTTATGTTTTTTTCCTACTTTATTATGCATTTTCGGCCGGTGCGACGTATACTCCGGAGCGATTTATAACCCGAAAAATACGGTAATATATCAGGGGCAGAACGGTGTAACAGAAGTTAGAGCATGTGCCTCACAATACAAAGGTCCTGAGTAGTCCTAAATTCAATCCCGGGCTCTGGATCTTTCTGTGTGGAGTTTGCATGTCCTCCCCGTGACTGCGTGGGTTCCCTCCGGGTACTCCAGCTTCCTCCCGCCTCCAAAGACATGCACCTGGGGATAGGTTGATTGGCAACACTAAATTGGCCCTAGTGTGTGAATGTGAGTGTGAATATTGTCTGTCTGTGTTGGCCCTGCGATGAGGTGGCGACTTGTCCAGGGTGTACACCGCCTTCCGCCCGAATGCAGCTCAGATAGGCTCCAGTACCCCCCACGACCCCAAAAGGGATAAGCGGTAGAAAATGGATGGATGGATAATATATCAGAATATATTATATACTGTATATATACACTACCGAGGATGTCGTAGTGGTTTGTGTTGTGGTTTGTTCAGCCCTTTGAGACACTAGTGATTAAGGGCTATATAAGTAAACATTGATTGATTGATTGATTGACTATGTAAATATTATACATGTAATATTGCTAGTATGGTACATTTTAATTTGCATTATCTTTTCCATCCTTACCCTTTCCAACTGAGCTATTATGTGGAACAATGTCCCTTGTGGATCAAATAAAGTTTGTGTAAGTCTTAATAAATGACAAGGCTCAATTTAAATTAGAGCCTGACTTCAGTTCATCCAGCTCACCTCACCAAGTCCTCATTTGCTTGACCTTTCACCTTCTTTGCTCCCCTTCTCTCCGCCCGTCTCGCTCAAGTGTACTCGACAAATACCACTTCCCGCACTAATCTCTTGTTATTTTTTCCACAAAGCACTTTTATCACTCTTTTTTTTTTTTTTCCCTTGTCTTTTATTCTCTCTCCATGCTTCTCCCGCTCGCAGATAGGTATGCTCCATTTCACCCTGGACAACTTTCAGCCACGCAAGGAATCCTAATTGCCCTCTTCCTTTTTCCAAACACTAGCCCGGCGCTTCACCGCGTGTCCGTCACCAGAGGAAGGAGGGGAAGAAAAGACGGGGAGAAGGACATTGTATTACATCTACTCATGAGACAGTCATATGGAGATGAACCTTGGATTTTAACTGGATAGTAAAGAGATACAAGCTATACGCTGACTACTCTAAAGCAGCAGTAGAGTGAAAAACAAGTTGACTTGATTTGCTTAATTGTGTTTCATTGTATGCATTAAAACATATCTATAGTATCTACAACCACAAAATATGTGAAAACACCGTCGAAACATCCCAAATGGCCACAAATTTAGTCGCCAATTCTTAATATCCTGTCATTTCCATGGATTCTACATCACCTCTTAACACTTCTGCACTCAGACCATATTATTAGATCAGTCATACTGGAAATACTAAAACATTGGAAAGAGATTTTTTTTGTATGAATTTTATTTATTTGTATTTATTTATTCATTTATATATTTGTGGTATTTATTTATTTAATAATTTTTTGTTGCAGTTTTTGAATATACTGTGATATTGTACATGGTAACTGGGATTTGTTTTATATTGTATATCCATCCATCCATTATCCTACAATATATATATATATATATATATATATATACATACATATATATATACACACATATATATATATACATATATATACACACACACACAATATATATATATATACATATATACACACACACTATATATACACACACACAATATATATATATACATATATACACACACACTATATATATACATATATACACACACACACAATATATATACATATATACACACACACACAATATATATACATATATACACACACACACAATATATATATATATATATATATATATATATATATATATATATATATATGATAATAGCTTAAATGCAGAGACAACTGGTTTTTCCACTCAACTGCTACTTTGAAAGGAGTCAACACAAATTTTATATATCATAAATAGCTGGCAAGATAATTGTGTCTTGCTTGCAGTCAAGCATCATAATCTCAGGCTGCACGAGTGCTGCTGGGATCTGTGGTATATTGATGTTTGACTACCTTCCTGTCACAGATGCTGAAATGGGTTCTTCATTCGGCATCTTGTTAGGACTTTGTGTCATGTTGAGGAAACTGCCACGCGGCCCATGAGCAAACATTCGCAGAGAAAGCAATGCCGTTGTTCCACATGTCGCAGAAGATGTTGCGTATGAACCGCATGGCACTGACCATCTGACCTTTCGTGCTATGTCACCGGCCTGAAAGAAGACGGCGCCATGGGAAACTGACTAAATCCAAGAAATTGTTGCATCTAAAAAGGAGATGAAAGGGGGAGACTAGACAGAAAGAAAATAAGTCGGTCACATTTTTTTAAGGCCACTTAGACAACGTTATACTTTGGTTCTGGTTCCCTGAGAAGATTACCATCCAAACCCAGAGTGCGCACGAAACCTCCCCGTCAAGCCAAGCAAATGATTGTTTACGATAGCTTATATCATAAGTACACAAAATGCATTTCAGGACACATGCGGGAAAAACGGAACCTAAAGCTGGTTCTTGTTGAGAACCGCCAACCAGGGTTTCGCTCCCTGGGAATCATTTGACCGTTTTGTTAACGATTTCCTTATCGCGCGGTGCAAATTTGCAGTGCAAATGGTTATTCACAAGACAGTAAGACAACAGGACAACTTGCAGTACTTGCAAAGTAGATATTGCATCAAATTGAGAAAAAAAATATTCCAAACAAGTAATGTCAATTCTCGGTAAAACTTCTGGAACTTCTGTTTCTTCATGCCGTTAACTATCCGTCTTACTGCACACGCTGGAAAAGATTAAGGAGGGTAAAATAATAAATTTCTAGACAGTTCAGTGTGAAAGTGTGATGTGTTTACTTTGCAATTAGGTAAACAGTCCTAAAGGAGGGCACTTTCTGAAGAAACATCCACATTTCTTTGACATAGTGCCCCGATTTACGGGTTTTTCCTGGTCAGCGCCGTCCCTCAACTAATTGCTATGCTTTAAATAGCGAGCAATTAATCAGCTTACGAGTGTCCCCTTCGTTAGTTGAAAGTAGCGAACGCCAAAACGGAGGCCCAAAGATCAGATTCAAACATGTTGGTCTTTCTTAATAGCATGTTCTTATAGCTAGGGATCGACTTAACTCTGTTTTTCGGGAAGCGCGTTCGAAGGAGAGTGCAATAGTCTTTAAATAAAAGACAATAACTACAAAAACATGAGTTGTAGCGTAAATAACGGCGATAACGTCAGGCACCGATGTTAATTTAATTACATTTATCCATTAAAATATGGATAAGCAACTTATGGTGTGTTTGACGAAGACAGTTAATCCATCCATCCATCCATCCATCCATCTTCTTCCGCTTATCCGAGGTCGGGTCGCGGGGGCAGCAGCCTAAGCAGGGAAGCCCAGACTTCCCTCTCCCCAGCCACTTCTTCTAGCTCTTCCCGGGGGACAGTTAAATATTGTATATTTTATAAAACTAATGTGTTTGCATTACCTTTTGTTTTTCATACAATGTTTCTCATGGTAAAATTGGGGACCATGTTTTGGAATTGTTACTGTCAAAAAGGTGTGAACTGATTCGTACTATACAACTTTCTGGCACACAATTGTATGAAGCTACCTAAAAGAGGCGGAGTTAAAACTACAGTTTTCCGATTAGTCTAGAGCAGGGGTCACCAACATGGAACCCGCGGGCCCGTAAGGAC
This sequence comes from Nerophis ophidion, assembly GCF_033978795.1. Taxonomy (NCBI): domain Eukaryota; kingdom Metazoa; phylum Chordata; class Actinopteri; order Syngnathiformes; family Syngnathidae; genus Nerophis; species Nerophis ophidion. Next base: position 13,041,055 of record NC_084639.1, on the reverse strand, counting down.
CACATGAGTCGCCCGCTGGCCTGTTCTAAAATTAGCTCAAATAGCAGCACTTACCAGTGAGCTGCCTCTATTTTTTAAATGTTATTTATTTACTAGCAAGCTGGTCTCGCTTTGTTTGATATTTTTAATTCTAAGAGTGACAAAACTCAAATAGAATTTGAAAATCCAAGAAAATATTTTAAAGACTCTGTCTTCACTTGTTTAAATAAATTCTTTTTTTTTTTACTTTGCTTCTTATAACTTTCAAAAAGACAATTTTAGAGAAAAAATACAACCTCAAAAATTATTTTAGGATTTTTAAACACATATACCTTTTTACCTTTTAAATTCCTTCGTCCTCTTTACTGACAATTTAAATCAATGTTCAAGTAAATTATTTTTTTTTATTGTAAAGAATAATAAATACATTTTAATTTAATTCTTAATTTTAGCTTCTGTTTTTTCGACAAAAAATATTTGTGGAATATTTCTTCAAAGTTATTATGATTCAAATTCAAAATAATTATTCTGGCAAATTTAGAAAATCTGTAGAATCAAATTTAAATCTTATTTCAAAGTCTTTTAAAATTATTTTAAAATTTTTGTTTCGGAAAAAACCTAGAAGAAATAATGATTTCTCTTTGTTAGAAATATAGCTTGGTCCAATTTGTTAAATATTGTAACAAAGTGCAGATTGGATTTTAACCTATTTAAAACATGTCATAAAAAATATATATTTATTGTGAGAAATCATTAAGATGATCAGTGTTTCCACAAAGATAAATATCATTAATTATTAATAATCCATCCATCCATCAATCATCTTCCGCTTATCCGAGGTCGGGTCGCGGGGGCAACAGCCTAAGCAGGGAAACCCAGACTTCCCTCTCCCCAGCCACTTCGTCTAGCTCTTCCCGGGGGATCCCGAGGCGTTCCCAGGCCAGCCGGGAGACATAGTCTTCCCAACGTGTCCTGGGTCTTCCCCGTGGCCTCCTACCGGTTGGACGTGCCTTAAAAACCTCCCTAGGGAGGCGTTCGGGTGGCATCCTGACCAGATGCCCGAACCACCTCATCTGGCTCCTCTCGATGTGAAGGAGCAGCGGCTTTACTTTGAGTTCCTCCCGGATGACAGAGCTTCTCACCCTATCTCTAAGGGAGAGCCCCGCCACACGGCGGAGGAAACTCATTTCGGCCGCTTGTACCCGTGATCTTATCCTTTCGGTCATGACCCAAAGCTCATGACCATAGGTGAGGATGGGAACGTAGATCGACCGGTAAATTGAGAGCTTTGCCTTCCGGCTCAGCTCCTTCTTCACCACAACGGGTCGGTACAACGTCCGCATTACTGAAGACGCCGCTCTTCCCTCACTCGTGAACAAGACTCCTAGGTACTTGAACTCCTCCACTTGGGGCAGGGTCTCCTCCCCAACCCGGAGATGGCATTCCACCCTTTTCCGGGCGAGAACCATGGACTCGGACTTGGAGGTGCTGATTCTCATTCTGGTCGCTTCACACTCGGCTGGGAACCGATCCAGCAAGAGCTGAAGATCCCGGTCAGATGAAGCCATCAGGACCATATCATCTGCAAAAAGCAGAGACCTAATCCTGCGGTTACCAAACCGGAACTCCTCAACGCCTTGACTGCGCCTAGAAATTCTGTCCATAAAAGTTATGAACAGAATCGGTGACAATGGACAGCCTCGGCAGAGTCCAACCCTCACTGGAAATGTGTTCGACTTACTGCCGGCAATGCGGACCAAGCTCTGGCACTGATCATACAGGGAACGGACCGCCACAATAAGACAGTCCGATACCCCATACTCTCTGAGCACTCCCCACAGGACTTCCCGAGGGACACGGTCGAATGCCTTCTCCAAGTCCACAAAGCACATGTAGACTGGTTGGGCAAACTCCCATGCACCCTCAAGAACCCTGCCGAGAGTATAGAGCTGGTCCACAGTTCCACGACCTGGACGAAAACCACACTGTTCCTCCTGAATCCGAGGTTTGACTATCCGGCGTAGCCTCCTCTCCAGTACACCTGAATAAACCTTACCGGGAAGGCTGAGGAGTGTGATCCCACGATAGTTGGAACACACCCTCCGGTCCCCCTTCTTAAAGAGAGGAACCACCACCCCGGTCTGCCAATCCAGAGGTACCGCCCCCGATGTCCACGCGATGCTGCAAAGTCTTGTCAACCAAAACAGCCCCACAGCATCCAGAGCCTTAAGGAACTCCGGGCGGATCTCGTCCACCCCTGGGGCCTTGCCACGGAGGAGCTTCTTAACTACCTCAGCGACCTCAGCCCCAGAAATAGGAGAGTCCACCACAGATTCCCCAGGCACTGCTTCCTCATAGGAAGACGTGTTGGTGGGATTGAAGAGGTCTTTGAAGTATTCCTTCCACCTATACTAAACATCCGCAGTTGAGGTCAGCAGAACACCATCCGCACCATACACGGTGTTGATAGTGCACTGCTTCCCCTTCCTGAGGCGGCGGACGGTTGTCCAGAATCGCTTCGAAGCCGTCCGGAAGTCGTTTTCCATGGCTTCTCCGAACTCCTCCCATGTCCGAGTTTTTGCCTCCGCGACCGCTGAAGCTGCACACCGCTTGGCCTGTCGGTACCTGTCCACTGCCTCCGGAGTCCTATGAACCAAAAGGACCCGATAGGACTCCTTCTTCAGCTTGACGGCATCCCTCACCGCTGGTGTCCACCAAGGGGTTTTAGGATTGCCGCCCCGACAGGCACCAACTACCTTGCGGCCACAGCTCCGATCTTCCGCCTCGACAATAGAGTTGCGGAACATGGTCCACTCGGACTCAATGTCCAGCACCTCCCTCGTGACATGTTCAAAGTTCTTCCGGAGGTGGGAATTGAAACTTTGTCTGACAGGAGACTCTGCCAGACGTTCCCAGCAGACCCTCACAATGCGTTTGGGCCTGCGAGGTCTGTCCGGCATCCTCCCCCACCATCGCAGCCAACTCCCCACCAGGTGGTGATCGGTAGAAAGCCCCGCCCCTCTCTTCACCAGTGTCCAAAACATAAGGCCGCAAATCCGATGACACAACTACAAAGTCGATCATGGAACTGCGCCCTAGGGTGTCCTGGTGCCAAGTGCACATATGGACACCCTTATGTTTGAACATGGTGTTTGTTATGGACAAACTGTGACGAGCACAAAAGTCCAATAACAAAACACCACTCGGGTTCACATCCGGGCGGCCATTCTTCCCAATCACGCCTCTCCAGGTTTCACTGTCGTTGCAAACGTGAGTGTTGAAGTCTCCCAGTAGGACAAGGGAATCACACGGGGGAGCATTTTCCAGTACTCCCTCGAGTGTTCCCAAAAAGGGTGGGTACTCTGAACTGCTGTTTGGTGCATAAGCACAAACAACAGTCAGGACCCGTCCCCCCACCCGAAGGCGGAGGGAGGCTACCCTTTCGTCCACCGGGTTGAACTCCAACGTACAGGCTTTGAACCGGGGAGAAACAAGAATTGCCACCCCAGCCCGTCGCCTCTCACTGCCGGCAACGCCAGAGTGGAAGAGGGTCCAATCCCTCTCGAGATAAGTGGTTCCAGAGCCCTTGCTGTGCGTCGAAGTGAGTCCGACCATATCCAGCCGGAATTTCTCGACTTCGCGCACTAGCTCAGGCTCTCCCCCCCCCCCAGTGACGTGACGTTCCACGTCCCAAGAGCTAGCTTCTGTAGCCGAGGATCGGACCGCCAAGTGCCCTGCCTTCGGCTGCCGCCCAGCTCACATTGCACCCGACCTCTATGGCCCCCGCTATGGGTGGTGAGCCCATTGGAGGAGTGACCCACGTTGCCTCTTCGGGCTGTGCCCGGCCGGGCCCCATGGGAACAGGCCCAGCCACCAGGCGCTCGCCATCGTGCCCCACCTCCGGGCCTGGCTCCGGAGGGGGGCCCCGGTGACCCGCGTCCGGGCGAGGGAAATCTGGGTCAATGCTTTTTCTTCTTCATAAAGGTCTTCGAGCTGCTCTTTGTCTGATCCCTCACCTAGAACCTGTTTGCCTTGGGAGACCCTACCAGGGGGCTTTATGCCCCCGGACAACATAGTTCCTAGGATCATTGGGACACGCAAACTCCTCTACCACGATAAGGTTGCAGCTCAGAGAGTAATTATTAATAATAACAGAGTTAAAGGTAAATTGAGTAAATTGGCTATTTCTGGCTATTTATTTAAGTGTGTATCAAACTGGTAGCCCTTTGCATTAATCAGTATCCAAGAAGCAGCTCTTGGTTTCAAAAAGGTTGGTGACCCCTGGTCGAGAGAGCATAGCCGCCTGTGTTGTGTTGTGATGATGTCATGCTACTGGAAAGTGGGTAAGGGTTTTTAAAAAAACGCTCCCACTCGGTGGAAACGGATCACGTCTGCCCAATTTCCAGTTTGCTGTTTGTTTCCCTTCTTCTTGCAACTTCAGCGTTTTCGCGCAGCGGCGAGCGTGCTTTGTGTGATTTAGTGACTGCCTTTTTTTCTTTTCTTTTTTTGCCAAATGAAAAAAGTCATAGTTTGGTGACAACAGCGACGGCTCGGCCACATTTGAGAGCCGCCCGCCAGCCTCCCGTCATTGTCGGGGCGGGGAGCCAAGGCGAGCTTGTAAAGCAGCGCGCTTTGTTTGGTTAGCACTTGGTGGGATTATTGTGTTGCTTTTGTCTGCACGTCGTCATGTGACACGACAAAAGGAGCGGGGAATTCGGACACTTGACAATGGCGAGGTCTAAATTGGGGGATCAGATTAACCTTTAAATCAGACCTTGGCAAAATCTGACCCGTTAAGACTTTCAACCTGGCCCGCCGGATGTTCTACATAACTTTTTTAGACATTTAACATCAAAACTGTCGCCGCCATTATGATGTGCAATGCTGTTTTTCAATTTCCGTAAGTCTTGAACTATAGAAAGTATTTCAATGGTGGAAATGTGCGCTTTTGGGTGTTATAAGAATTATTACGGTAATCCACATCAGTGGTTCTCAACCATTTCAGTGATGTACCCCCTGTGAACATTTTTTTTAATTCAAGTACCCCCTAATCAGAGTAAAGCATGTTTGGTTGAAAAAAAGATATAAAGAAGTAAAATACAGCAATATGTCATCAGTTTCTTATTTATTAAATTGTATAACAGTGCAAAATTTTGCTCATTTGTATTGTTTTTTCTTGAACTATTTGGGGAAAAAAAGATATAAAAATAACTAAAAACTTGTTGAAAAATAAACAAGTGATTCAATTATAAAGATTTCTACACATAGACGTAATCAACTTAAAGTGCCCTCTTTGGGGATTGTAATAGAGATCCATCTGGAATCATCAACTTAGTTCTAAATATTTCTTCACAAAAAAAAGAAAATAAATCTTTGATGGATCCATTAAAAAATCTAGCTGTCAACACTGACTATTGCATTGTTGCATTTCTTTTCACAGTTTATGAACTTAGATTCATATTTTGTTGAAGTATTATTCAATAAATATATTTATAAAGGATTTTTGAAATGTTGCTATTTTTAGAATATTTTTTTTTAAATCTCACGTACACCTTGGCATACTTTCAAGTACCCCCAGGGGTACGTGTACCCCCATTTGAGAACCACTGATCTAAATCACTGCAGCTCAGACCAGGGACAAGCCAGAGTGGGCGGGGTTTGTTTTCAGAGCAGCCAGCGGATACGGAAGCAGATTTTTACATAATATATCATATTATAGGTGTTTATTACACTTTGCACCCATATTTTGCTGTTTTTTACATTTTTGTTGCTTTTTGCTCGGTCTGAGAAGTAAAAGACGAGCGACGTTCAAATGTTTTTAATATTCAGTGTTTTACTATTCATAATTAATATTGTAAATCCCAGTTTATTTTAATGTACCTTTTGGGTGTCCCATTCAGTAAAAAAACTGTAAAATTCCATTCCGTTTTTTTTAGGTGGTCTATCCGGACGTTGTGACTTTTGGTATTCGTATTCCTGAACTAAAGGGACTCAAACACGGAGACTTGTACAGCTAAATGTGTACATATGATTTATACACACATACACCTTGGCCCCTCCAGACACATTTTTTTCTCTCAAGTGGCCGCCCGGGTCAAAATATCTGCCGATTCGGATAACGATCATCCATGAGTGAGATTGGCCGATACCAAAACAAATCACAAGTATTAACTGTAAGCTTTTCAATGTATTCATGACTAGTACTAACAATACACTATTTAAACTAGCTGCTTCATGTGACCTTCTAATTAGCCCACGTACAGTACGCAGAGAGCTTAATGGAATGGGTTTCCATGGCCAAGCAGCTTCATCTAATCCATACAGCACCAAGTCCAATGCAAAGTGTGGGATGCAGTGGTGTAAAGAACATCACCACTGGACTCTAAAGCAGTGGAGACGCGTTCTCTGGACTGATAAATCACGCTTTTCCAGCCTGTGTAATAATCATGCTGTTTCATCAGCATCTTGATGTTTTGTGTCCTTGTAATGTGTGTCCGATCTTGAATGGGATTGTTGATCTGATTCTGATATGCCCCACCTGTGAGGTGGGATGGATTATCTTGGCAAAAAACAAATGCACACTAACACAGATTTAGAAATACAATATTTGAGAGGTATAGGTATTTTGTGTATAGAGTAAAAGTTTCAGATATTTGCTTTCAACTCATTATAAATGGGAGCAAAAAACAAAATGTAGCGTTTATATTTTTGTTCAGTTTATATAACATACATACTGAACATGCATATATAACATATAGTCATATGCATATTTATACACACACACAAACATGTATCTTCATATAAATGTATACATATCTAAATATACATATGCACATACAGATATACATATGCACATACATATACACACATACACTTATTATACATATATATACATATTCATATATTATACATATATACACATATACATTATACACACACACAGATATACATATGAACATGCATATACACATACACATACACATATACACATACATATACAGATTTATATATATACACACACATTTTTTACATTCATTTATTTACTATAATGGGGACTTTTGTCGATGCGGGAACCAATTTTTTGTGTTTACACAGTTTTACGAAAAACTCTGCTTCACTGTACAAACTTTTCGATTTATGAACCGTTTTATGTACTAATTAACTTTGTCAATTGAGGTACCTCTGCAAAGTGTAGCTACTAACGTTAGCTATCATTGAATGTGTTTGGTATAACAACATGACTGCAAATTGTTAGTTTCTTCTCTGGGACTGCTTTTGTGTGTACGGGACAATAAGTGATGCCTGAACGCCACACTAATTCTTGCATTTTTATTTCATTTAATGAGTAATTGTGGAAAAAAAAATAGACTTTTAAAAGAGAATGTTCTGTTAAACCCCTAAAAGGGTAACACAAGCTAGCCGGTGGTGTTCTTGTTTTATTTTCTGGTTTAAAAAAACGCCACTTTAATGAAGCCTACAGCAAATTATTGGATGTGAGCTCACAATGTGGTCCCATAAAAAATACAACACTTACAAAAAAGAGTGGGAGAGGCTCAAAACTAGAAAGAAAGTGTTGCAATTTCTCATGTTTTGGATCACATTAACGAGGTCCTTAATTAACCCGTAAGTAAGGAGGCAATAAATCAGAGTGCTAAAAAAGATCCCCTATTACAAAAAGGACTATTTAATGATGTCATAGGTGTCCTGAGAGGTGCTTTATAAGCACAAAACCTAAGAAAAAAAAAAAGCACTCATAGCTCCCACATTTTTTTTGCAGCCCTTTAAAATGCTTTAGGAGGTTGCAGCTTTTAATGACGTCTAACAGAACAGGCTTGTCTACACATCTTAAAGCAAAGCTACGCTAGTGTTGCTAGCGCGCGTACCCTCCTGTCCCACTACTTAATGTTACATTGTTGCATGTGATACATGGCATCTATTACGTTGTAGGAGTGTAGAGTTACAGTGTATAGGGCTAAAACGTGTGACGTGGAAACACATTGCATTGTGGGTCTTGCTGGACTCGGACTCGCTTATTTATATGGCTGAACACAAGACGCTTAAGGTTTAGTGTTTTTTTTTCCGATAAGTTTTAAACATGTCATAATCAAAACAAAAAAAAGCAAAGCCAAAAGAAGTCGGGTAATGAAGCTAATTAAGAGCCCAGAATAGCTTACCCCGAATAACTGAACCATCAAACATGACTTTTAACGCCATCACCTGGTATGCCATCCATTTTCTACCGCTTATTCCCTTTTGGGGTCGCAGGGGGCGCTGGCGCCTACCTCAGCTACAATCGGGCGGAAGGCAGGGTACACCCTGGACAAGTCGCCACCTCATCACAGGGCCAACACAGATCAATCAATCAATCAATCAATTTTTATTTATATAGCCCTAAATCACAAATGTCTCAAAGGACTGTACAAACCATTACGACTACGACATCCTCGGAAGAACCCACAAAAGGGCAAGGAAAACTCACACCCAGTGGGCAGGGAGAATTTACATCCAGTGGCAATGCTGACTATGAGAAACCTTGGAGAAGACCTCAGAAGTGGGCAACCCCCCCAGATAGACAGACAACATTCACACTCACATTCACACACTAGGGCCAATTTAGTGTTGCCAATCAACCTATCCCCAAGTGCATGTCTTTGGAAGTGGGAGGAAGCCGGAGTACCCGGAGGGAACCCACGCATTCACGGGGAGAACATGCAAACTCCACACAGAAAGATCCCGAGCCTGGATTTGAACCCAGGACTGCAGGAACTTCGTATTGTGAGGCAGACGCACTAACCCCCCAGCCACTCAGCTGGTATGTTTCTGTGTTATTAGAATGGTAAGTTCGAATCAAAACACGATTTATTTTGTTTTACATGTAGCATTTAGTAAGACGTTGGTGTTACCTGTGGGCAACGAACAACGTACAGTAATTTCTTTAAAAAAAAAAATAAAAAAAAATTTTTTCACTCACTTTATGTCTTGGGTAAGCAAAATTATTTTATTATTAGTAATATAATTTTCAGAGAGTTAGCGCATTGATCAAAGTATTTAAAAGTGACATTGTGCTTGTTTTTGTGGGGAAACTTGTGTATGAAACAAGAGATCATACGTGAGATCATACAAAGTTGTTCTTGACACATGCTAACTGTTAACATGCTAATGTTAACATACCAGCATACTATAACTTCTGCTCATTTTGGAACCGTTTTACCCAGAGTCCTATAACTTGGTAAGACACATGCTAACTTTTTTTTAGCAAATGTTTACCTCAGAGTCATACAACTTCATACTTGACACATGTTAACTGTTAACATGTTAGCATCCTAACAATATCATGCCAACTTTTTTTTGGCTCATTTTGTAATGTTAACCCCAGAGTCATATAACTTGGTATGAAAGACATGCTAACCTTGTTTTTTTGCCATTTTCGCAGGAGTACACCTTTGAGTGGTTACACATGCATGTGTAACAACTATGTGTATATGTGTACATATAGTATGACGTCCACAGTTTCCAAAAACAATTTGAAATGTGGACTCGTCACACCACAGAATACTTTTACACTTTGCATCAGTCCGTTTTAGATGAGTCGTGCCCAGCAAAGCTGGTGCCGTTTCTGGGTGTTGTTGATAAATGGCTTTGGCTTTGCATAGTAGAGTTTTAACTTGCACCTACGGATGTAGCGACCAACTGTAGTTACTGACAGTGGTTTTCTGAAGTGTTCCTGAGCCCATGTGGTGATATCCTTTACACACAGATATCGCTTTTTGATGCAGTACCGCCTGAGGGATCCAAGCTCACGGGCATTCAATGTTACGTGCAGTGATTTTCCAGATTCTCTGAACCTATTGATGATAATACAGACCGTAGATGGTGAAATCACAACATTTCTTGCAATAGCTGGTTGAAAAATGTTGTTCTTAAACTGTTTGACAACTTCCTCATTCATTTGTTGACAAAGTGGTGACCCTCGCCCCATCCTTGTTTGTGAATGACTAAGCATTTCATGGAAGCTGCTTTTATACCTGATCATGGCACCCACCTGTTCCCAGTTAGCCCGTTCACCTGTGGGATGTTCCAAATAAGTGTTTGATGAGCATTCCTCAACTTTCTCACCTCTTTTATGCCATTTGTGCCAGCTTTTTTGAAACATGTCGCGGGCATCAAATTCTAAATGAGCTAATATTTGCAAAAAATAACGTTTTCCAGTCTTTGTAGTCTATTTAATTGAATATACCATATTTCCTTGAATTGCCGCAGGGCATATAGTATGAGCCTGCCTTGAATTACTGCCGGGTCAAACTCGCTACCCAAAATAAGTAGCGCATGCTTAGTATTGCCGCCTAGTCAAACTCGTGACGTAACCAGTGACACTTCCCCTGTCATCATTTTCAAAATGGAGGAGGTTGATTTCAATACCAGTAATTTGATATCGCATAAAGAGAAGAAGATTAAGAGCTATTCAGTAGGATTTAAGGTCCAAGCTTACATCACACTAAAATGTTTACTGCATACCTTTGGTAAGTGCCGGAGTGAGAAGAGGTTTTAAATTAATTAGCGCATGCTTACTTTTACCGCATGCCTTTGGTAAGCGCAGGAGTGAGAAGAGGTTTTAAATTAATTAGCGTCCCGGCGGAAATTCAAGGAAATACGGTAGGTTGAAAAGGATTTGCATATCATTGTATTCTGTTTTTATTTACCATTTACACAACGTGCCAACTTCACTGGTTTTGGGGATTGTAATTTAAAGCCACCACAATGTATGATGGGGGAAAAAAAGGAAAAAAGTGTTACAGAGTGAAGTGAAGTGAATTATATTTATATAGCGCTTTTCTCTAGTGACTCAAGGCGCTTTACATAGTGAAACCAAATATCTAAGTTACATTTAAACCAGTGTGGGTCGCACTGGCAGCAGGTGGGTAAAGTGTCTTGCCCAAGGACACAACGGCAGTGACTAGGATGACAAAAGCGGGAATCGAACCTGCAACCCTCAAGTTGCTGGCACGGCCGCTCTACCAACCGAGCTATGCTATACCAGAGGAGGTGGTCAGCTGGAGCATCACCCACTGACCTAGACGCAGACCCCAAAACTACCACCGCGCCACTTGGCGAGCCTTCGTGGATCTAACATGGCGACCGCATTATCGGAGTATTATATAAAAACGGCCTGAGAACAGCAAGCTCATTGTGGCTTTTTTTTTTACGTCTTTAAAAAAAAAAAAGAGGGAGAAAAAAAAAAGCGACGCGTCTGCAACAGCAATAACACTCATGACATCACCGTCGCTGTCCTGCCCGTGTGTTCCAGCAAAACTTTCTGACTGAGGCGTCCCGCAAACACACAGAAGTGCAGCACAAACAAAAACATCACTAAAAAGCTGCGCGGCCTCCAGAAAAAGAAAGAAAAAGAACACTTTGTGGTTGGATGAGATTCATAGCGGCGACGACTAAAAACGGTCGGTGCGGTTCTTTTGAATTATCGGCACCACGAGCAGATTCCCGCCCGGGTCTTTGGAACTCTGCCTCAGTAGATGTGGGGGGGGGGGGGAAGCGCCGACCAATCAGTGGCCAGTTTTGGTAAGTAAGGAGGCGAACGCACAGCAGCAGCAGCATCCTGCTGTGCTGTGCACAGTGGTAGGTTGGCACGGCGACGGGAAGTGGGAGCTGTGAGAACTCCAGTGGAGGGATGCTTCTGGCAAACTGTGTGTGTGTGTGTGTGTGTGTGTATGTGTATGTGTATATGTGTGTGTGTGTGTGTGTGTGTGTGTGTGTGTGTGTGTGTGTGTGTGTGTGTGTGTGTGTGTGTGTGTGTGTGTGTGTGTGTGTGTGTGTGTGTGTGTGTGTGTGTGTGTGTGTGTGTGTGTGTGTGAGTTATTGGGGGGGCGATGGAAAAAAAGAAGAGTGAGAAATGAAGTTGGAACAAGCTGGCGACCCATGCAGAGGAGGTCCAACACAAAAAGGTGTTACTGGTTACACGGAACCCGCTAAAATGTCCTTTGAAAACAAAAAAAATAAAGTGATTTTGGCAAGAAGCGGAAAGAAAAACTAGAACCCGTGCAATTCCGCTGAAACATAGTATCAGGTACCATGTGTGACCACTCAGAGGGTGTACTTCTGTGAAAATGGCAAACAAAACAAGGTTAGCATGCTAAAACAGTTAGCATGTGTCACATACCAAGTTACATGACTTTGGGGTAAACAGTTACAAAATAAGCCAAAAAAAAAAGTTAGCATGCTAGTGTTAGTATGCCAACATGTTAACAGTTATGTGTCAAGTACGAAGCTGTATGACTCTGGGGTAAACGGTTGAAAAATTTGCTAAAAGGTTAGCATGTGTCACATACCAAGTCATGGCACTCTGGGGTAAACGGTCACAAAATGTGCACCAAAAAAAAAAGTTAGCATGCTTGTGGCAAACTGTCCGACAGAGAGGCAGGGCACGCCGGAGTCCGGCCCAAGATGGCGGCGAGGAGGCGGGGATGGCGAGCGGCGAGGCGTGCCGGGAGCGACGCTACAATCGAGATCAGGTGCGTGGATCGCGAACCTGTATACGATTAATGAATCCTCTCGCACTGTTTAAAAGGGCGGCAGCCGTGAATGTCGGGGAGAGAGGCAGAGAGACAACGACAGAACGAGACGAAGCGCATGCAACCCGGAAGAGAGCGGGAGGGAGAACAAAAGACAAACGACGCGGGTGAGTGAAAAGCATCCTGAAAAAGACTTTTCTTATTGGAAAATAAAGAAAGTCAAAACTGCTCAAAGCCATGTCCTTCCATGGTGGTCCCTGGAACCCGCACGACAGTGAGAGTCGTTCACAATGCTATTAATAGTATGCTGGCATTTTAACGTTAGAATGTTAACAGTTGTGTATCAAGTACAAAGTTGTATGACTCTGGGGTAAACGGTTGAAAAATGTACTAAAAAATTAGCATGTGTCACATACCAAGTTCTGGGACTCTGGGGTAAGCGGTTACAAAAATGAGGCATAAAAAAATTAACATGCTATTGTTAGTATGACAACATGTTAACAGTTATGTGTCAAGCACAAAGTTGTATGACTCTGGGGTAAACGGTTGAAAAATTTGCTAAAAAAGCTACCATGTGTCACATACCAAGTTATGGGACTCTGGGCTAAACGGTTACAAAATGAGCAAAAAAAAAAGTTAGCATGCTATTGATATTATGTGGGCATGTTAACGTTAGCATGTTAACAGTTAACATGTGTCAAGTATGAAGTTGTATGATCTTAGGGTAGACGGTTGAAAAAGTTGCTAAAAATGTTAGCATGTGTCACATACCAAGTTATAGGACTCTGGAGTAAACGGTCACAAAATGAGCCAAAACAAAGTGAGCATGCTATTGATAGTGTGCCAGCATTTAAACGTTAGCATGTTAAAAGTTAGCATGTGTCGAGTATGAAGTTGTATGACCCTGGGGTAGACGGTTAAAAAATTAGCTAAAAAAGTTAGCATGTTAATGTCAGCACGGTAACAGTGAACGAGTGTGACACACTAAGTTATATGACTCTGGGGTAAACTGTTTCAAAATCAGCTCAAAAACAATTAGCACTCTAATGTTAGCGTGTTAACAGTGAGCATGTGTCACATACCAAGTTATGACTAGGCTAAACGGTTACAAAATGAGCACAAACAAGTTAGCATAATAATGTTAGCATGTTAAATTAGCATGTGTCAAGTATGAAGTTGGAGTAAACGGTTGAAAAATTAGCTAAAAAAGTTAGCATGCTAACAGTGAGCATGTCCAACCACCCATCCATTTTCTACCGCTTGTCCCTTTTGGGTTCACGGGGTGGTGGAGCCTATCTCAGCTGCATTCGGGCGGAAGGCGGAGTACACCCTGGACAAGTCGCCCTTCATCACAGGGCCAACACAGATAGACAGACAACATTCACACTCACATTCACACACTAGGGACCATTTAGTGTTGCCAATCAACCTATCCCCAGGTGCATGTCTTTGGAAGTGGGAGGAAGCCGGAGTACCCTGAGGGAACCCACGCAGTCACGGGGAGAACATGCAAACTCCACACAGAAAGATCCTGAGCCCGGGATTGAACCCAGGACTACTCAGGACCTTTGTATTGTGAGGCACATGCCCTAACCCCTGTTCCACCGTGACAGTGAGCATGTGTCATACTAAAACAAGCTACAAAAGTTAGCGTTACCATTTATGCACCCTCGCCTTTAAATAGACCCCTTTATAGGCCAGTTGATCTGCCGTATTTCTTTTCTGCTCTGCCCATCTCTCCTGCGTGGAGAGGTTATCAGGTAGCCACGGATCAGCCTCCATGGAGGAGTCGCTCGCTGTTCTAAGTCGGGACCCAGGATGGACCACTCCTTATGCATCAGTTTGTGACGTCTCGGCGACCCGACGTGTCAACATGCAGGAGGATCCCCTGGTGGCCCCACTATGGACTGGACTCTCACGTAAATAACTGTATCTACTCGGCATCCATTGCACCGGTCACCCAAGGCCCTTTGAGACATTTGTGATTAAGGACTGTACAAGTATACTTTGATTGATTGACTTTTATTTTGGTAAAATTATGAATTGATTTCCTCCGCTTATCCGAGGTCGGGTCGCAGGGGAACCAGCTTAAGCAAAGAAGCCCAGACTTCCCTCTCCCCAGCCACTTCGTCCAAGACCTCCCGAGGCGTTCCCAGGCCAGCCGTGACACACTTTCCCAATGTGTCCTGGGTCTGACCTGTGGCCTGCTGCCGGACAGACATGCCCTAAACACCTCCCTCGGGAGGCGTTCGGGTGGCATCCTGACCAGATGCCTGAACCACCTCATCTGGCTCCTCTCGATGTGGAGGAGCAGCGGCTTTACTTTGAGCTCCTTACCCTAAGGGAGAGTCTCGCCACCCGGCGGAGGAAACTATCTTCTGCCGCTTGTACCCGTGATCTTGTCCTTTCGGTCATAACCCAGAGCTCATTACCATAGGTAAGGACAGGAACATAGATCGACTGGTAAATTGAGAGCCTTGCCTTCTGACTCACTTCCTTTCCCACAACGGATCGCTACGGCGTCCGCATTACGATCCACTCTTCCCTCACTCGTGAACAAGACTCCGAGGTACTTGAGGTCCTCCACATGGTCCAAGATCACTTCCCCCAACCCGGAGATGGCACTCCACCCTTTTCCGGGTGAGAACCATGGACTCGGACTTGGAGGTGCCGATTCCCATCCCAGTTGCTTCACACTCTGCTGCGAACCGATCCAGTGAAATTCGAATCTGAATTCGTAAACATTGCTATTTAAAAGTGCACTTCTAGAATGCATGGTACAGAATAATTCTGACACGGATGGACACGTCCATCGATACCGACCGCTATACCCGCACCTTTGTTCGGATCATCACCAAAATCTCAGGGTCCCTTCCATGGCCTGTCTCTTATCACAATCCAAAGTTCTGAAGGAATCGCCTTGGAATTTTTGGTGTAATCCTGCTAACTGTAAGTGTGTTGCGTACTACGACTACTATACCACTGTTTACTTGGCACGGTGTCTGAAATGTGAACTGTGGAGCTCCTGGATAAAATACAATAACAACACTCCAGCGTGTAGAGCAGGTGTGAATTGGCCCCGCGAGAAGGCAAGCAAGCTCTGCTTCATTTTCCTCCGCTTTGTTCAGCCTGCCGAGCCTCAAATTAGATGCAAATGAGGTCTCAAGTGGCCTCCCAAGCAGGGAACATGAGAAGTGACTGGCTGGCCTCAGGAAAATGTTCATATGTGAATGGAAAAAGAGAGCGAGAGAGGTGAGGCTGCCTTGTTAACCTTCCAAATGTTCTATTGATAGTCGGGAAGGAAACGTTTCCTCCTGCTGGCAAATGGCGTGAAATGAATTTGACGCCTTAGAAAATCACATTAGCGCAACTCTAAGATATTACAAAGCAGCCTGGAGTCCCCCAAGGTGTCCAATATTCCATCCTTCAGGTTATCCAGGGGTTATTGGCTTTTATTCCGTCTGCCCTCAACCTGTGCCTTGTACTTGCAAGCACTTCTGGGAGTTTGCACACATCTACCGTGTTCTCCAAGTGCATACATATGTTCGAACTGGACATAAAGCCATACAGAGTAGTAGTAATAGCAGCAGGATAAATAAGAGTCCATTCTCAAATGTCCGTGCAACAGAGTCCAAAATTAGATGAAACCATTGCTAATACTAGAGGAATTGCGTGTGAATGCTCGATAGTATATGTGCAAGCCGCGAACTGCCGATACGGCTGAGCAGAACTGAAATGGTTGAATGTCCCGGGTGAGTGGAGTGTGTGGGTGTGGGAACGGTTCGAATCAGTTGAAAAATGTGGGATATGGAGAGTTTTGTAATCTGTCCGTTCATTTTCAAATGGAGGGAATTTCCTGGTAATAATGGAATTTTCAGAACCTGGAAACATGCTGGTGTGAACGGGCACAATGGCGGAACGGTTGGAATCGGATGAGGAATGTGGGATTGCAGTAGATCGTATAATGGCGATTCATTGTCAATGGGGAGAAAATTACGGGAAAACCATGAATTTAGGGAAAGGGAAAACATGGATGATTGAAAGGTAGGAATCGTGTTTAAAAATCTCGCACATTTTTGAGAATGTAGGGCGGGGGTCGGGAACCTTTTTGGCTAAGAGAGCCATACAAGCCAAATATTTTAAAAAGTGTTTCCGTGAGAGCCATATAATACTTTTTTTAAGACTGAATACAACTAAATGAGTGCATTTTTAAGTAAGACCAACATTTTTAGAGTATAATAAGTCTCTTGTTCTTTTTAATAACATTGTTATTCTGAAGCTAACCAACAATAAATAAAATACTTCTTACCATTAATGCGACTTCTTGAACAGGTGCGGTAGAAACAGGATGGGTGGATTAAAAGGCATGAGAATGTTTTATATGTTGAACGTTATTTTTGACACTGTGATTACCAGCGGAATTATTCATTACTTACCGCTAAGCAATGTCAGCTAAGATTTATCTGAGAGCCAGGTGCAGTCATCAAAAGAGCCACATCTGGCTCTAGAGCCATAGGTTCCCTACCCCTGATGTAGGGCATTGTAGAACTATGAATAGTCCATTCATTTGAATGGGAGTTTCCTAGAAATTTCGGGAAAATCGAGAATTTTTGCAAATAATACGAGGACAATTGTCCTAGTTGATATGAATGGGTTGGTTTTGGAATCAGTTGAAAAATGTTGACGTAATAGTTTGAAATGAGTATGGAAATTTTAGAATTTCGTGAAAACCAGGAAATTGTATGGAAATAAAATAGGAACATTTGTTGTCCCAATTAAGAGAAATGTTTGGAAGGTGCGATTTTTAAAATGTGGACTGTAAAAACTTTCCAAGAGGAGGTGACAAAAGGGCATTGCTGGAATTTTTTCAAACTTGGGAAATGGAAGTTTGATTGTCCAAGGTGAGTGGAGTGTGTGGATGGTGGAATGGTTAAAATCAGATGAGAAATGTGGGATATGCAGTAAATTGTATAATGCCTATTTATTGTCAATGGGGAGAACATTCCGGGAAAACCGTGAATTTCGGGAAAGGTAAAACATGTTTTGTGTTTGATATATCGGAAGTGTAGTGTGGGCGGATGATTTGAAGGAAGGAATCGGGTTTAAAAACGGCGGACATTTTGGAGAATGTAGGCCATTGTAGAGCAATGAATACGTCCATCCATTTGAATGGGAGTTTCCTAAAAATTTCAGGAAAATCGAGAATTTAAAAAAATATTAATATGAGCACAACTGTCCTAGATGAAATGAATGGGTTGGATTTTGGAATTTTTGGAATCGGTTGAAAAATGGTGACGAGAATAGAAATTTCGGCATATCGGGAAAACCAGGAATTTATACGGAAATAAAATAGGAACATTTGTTGCCCCAATTAAGAGAAATGTTTGGAAGGTGCAAGGTCTAAAATGTGGACTGTGAAAACAGGGCTTTGGAAAATCGGGAATCATGGGAAATTATCAAATATTTTTAAACTTGGGAAATGATCATTTGATTGTCCAAGGTGAGTAGAGTGTGTGGACGGTGGAACGCTTAAAATCAGATAAGAAATTTGGGACATATAGTACATGATGTAAATGCCTATTTATTGTCCATGGGCAGAAATTCCGGGGAAACCGAGAATTTTGGGAAAGGAAAAACATGTTTTGTGTTTGATATATTGGAAGAGTAGTGTGGGTGGATGGTTGAAAGGTCGGAATCGAGTTTAGTAATGGCGTACATTCTTGAGAATTTAATGCATTGTAGAAATATGAATATGTTCATTCATTTAAAATGTCGTTTCCTGGAAATTTCAGGAAAATCGATAATTTTTCAAAATATTGATACAAGAATAATTGTCCTAGATGATAGGAATGTGTTGGTTTTGGAATCGGTTGAAAACTGTTGACGTAGTAACAGTTTAAAATGTGAATGGAAATTTCGGAAATTCGGGAAAACCAGGAATTTGTACAGGAAAAAAAATAGCCGCATTTGAAGTCCCAATTAAGAAAAATGTTTGGAAGGTGCAAAGTTTAAAATGTGGAATGTGAAAACTTTCAAGGGTGAGGTGAAAATAGGGCTTTGGAAAATCGGGAATATTGGGAATTCCTGGATTTTTTTTTTTTTTTTTTAAATGATAGTTTGGTTGTCCAAGGTGAGTGGAGTGTGTGGATGGTGGAATGGTTAAACTCAGATGAGAAATGTGGGATATGCAGTAGATTGTATAATGCCTATTTATTGTTAATGGGGAGAACATTCCGGGAAAACCGTGAATTACGGGAAAGGTAAAACATGTTTTGTGATTGATATATCGGAAGTGGAGTGTGGGTGGATGGTTGAAAGGTCGGAATCGGGTTTGAAAATGGCGCACATTTTTGAGAATGTAGGGCATTGTAGAACTATAAATATGTTCATTTATTTGAATGAGAGTTTCCTGGAAATTTCAGGAAAATTCAAGAATTTTTGAAAATATTATTATACGAGCACAATTGTCCTAGATGAAATGAATGGGTTGGATTTTGGAATTTTTGGAATCAGTTGAAAAATGTTGATGTAGTAACAGTTGAAAATGAGAATGGAAATTTAGGAATTTCGGGAAAACCAGGAATTTGTACTGAAATAAAATAGCGGCATTTGTAGTCCCAAGTAACAGAAATGTTTGGAAGGTGCAATGTTTAAAATGTGGACTATGAAATCTTTACAAGAGGAGGTGAAAACAGGGCTACGGAAAATCAGGAATACCTGGAATTGTTTTAAACTTGGGAAATGGTAGTTTGATTCTCCAAGGAGATGGAGTGTGTGGATGGTTGAATCAGGGGAGAAATGTGGGTGTTGTGTGGAATATAGCAGCTCCCTACAAAAAAGCAACCAGTTATGTCTGTGATAGTGTCCTCTATTAAATTACGCAGCAAAGTTAAAAAAGGCAACTTTAAAGGGGAACTGCACTTTTTGGGAATTTTGCCTATTGTTCACAATCACTATGACAGACAAGAAGACGACAAACATTTGGGCTTGTTCTAGGTGGCTAGCAACGAGGCTAATGGAAGCAATCAATTCTACCTCTAAATCACTTTAAAAAAGCATTCAAAAATATCAATACTTCATTTACGTTCTGTAACCTGTATCATAACCAAGCTGTAGCAACATTGTTATTGTAAGAGATAACACTTAGGAACTATTTTTCTAGCACATTGGCATGGCAACTTGGGATTTTGGAAGCTGGCGGGCTGTCGTTTGGGCAACCTTGCCGTACGGTATAGGCAAGAACCATCCATGCATTTTAGGCAAACCAAGGTTTATACTGTTTTTGTTTTTTTCCTGTTTCCTAAAATAATACAAAAAATAACTATAATAAAATAGGGTTTTTATGCCCATTGTGCAGAGATGAATTTGTACCATGGTTGTCGCTTGTCTGAATCAATGTGTCCGTTAATTAAAAATGACAAATAGGAAACAATGACTCAAACATTCCTACTTTGTTGTCCAGTCTCTGTTAAAAGTTCGATTTTTGCTAATTTAGGATTTTTTTTTCCAGGGTTAATGAGTAGTCTTCTTCTACTCACCCCACTCCTGCTTCATAGTGACATGTGCCTCGCTGTTGCCCCCTGTGGGGTGGCAGAAGTACTGCATACAAGCTCAACCATAGTTCCAAAGGTTTCATCAGGCCTATTAGGGTGCTGCTCGGCGGGCCAAATGAAAAGCTTCCGCAGGACGGATGTGGCCCGCGGGCCACCAGTTGGATAGGCTTGATATACAGTATACCCCCAAATATTTTTCCTTAGAGGAAAAAGTAAAAAAAAGAAAAGAAAAGAGGTATCGTCTTATCTGCAAGGACTAGCGCTTTGTTAAAGGCCGACTTGCAGTTGGTAAAAAAATTCTCACTTTAAGCGAGTCGGAGCTTTTCTTCCTGTCACTCACACATTTGAAATGAAAGGTTGTCTTCTGTTCGAGTCAACACAGCACTGTTTCCCACCCGACTGCAATCTACAATATCTTAAACACTATTTTGCATAATTGGCCATGACGCATGAGAGCGAACACAAAAATGTTTCAAAATTCCAATGAATCTTTCTTACAAGCCCATGGGTAGGTAATAGTATTGTATGAATTTTAGGGAGGGGATTTATATGGCCCCATTTGTCACGGTTTACCTGACACATGAAACGTGACGAATTGGGGAGTGCATTTCTATCCTCTTTAGCCTCCAGATTGATTGATTGATTGATACTTTTATTAGTAGATTGCACAGTTCAGTACATATTCCGTACAATTGACCACTAAATGGTAACATCCGACTAAGTTTTTCAACTTGTTTAAGTCGGGGTCCACGTTAATCAATTCATGGTAGATAGCAGTAAAGTGTTGAATCTCTTAAAACGGGTTTTGTGGCGATTCCAACTTTGACCAGAACGTCTGTTGCTAAGTGACGCTTTCCATTATTTTCAGCAGACTGCAATGCAAAATCGGGTAGTGTGGAGAGATAGGGTGAGCAGCGCCGTCATTCGGTAGGAGTTTAGAGTAAAGCCAGATGAGGTGCTGGTGAGGATGGCCCCCAAAGGTCTCCCTGGGGTGGGGGGGTTTAAGGCCCAGCCGACCGGTAAAAGGCCACGGGGAAGATCCAGGAAACGTTGGGGGGGACTATATTTTGGGATCCCCCGGGGGGAGCTGGACGGAGCAGTTTGGGATAGGGAAGTCCAGGCTCTCTTCCTCAGATAAGTGCAAGAAGATGGCCGGATGCATTGCAGAATGATAACTTCCCACACCAGATACACCTGAATCCCTTCCCTACGGTAGTCAACAAATATGAGTTAAGGGTTGAACGGTCTAATCCACTAATGGCCGATAAATATTCAAAATCTCCCAACAAAAGTTGTTGGGGGAGCTTTCGCGAAGAATCAAAGAGTCTCGCTGGGTTTTCCCATTCGCCAGCCACAAATAAACAGCATGGCCCGGGGACCAAGCCACAACAGAACTTGTGTGTTTAGCAAGTTTTTTTGCCAAAATGCGACACAAATCGTCACCCGATGCTCTCTCCTGGTCCCGCTTGCGGACGCGCCGGAATGCGAGGGAATAACCCTTTGTGACGACGCCGCCTTTCAATTCCCGTGTGCAGAACTTTCCCAAAGAAGTTTCAAAACAATGACCTGGATAAATCAGAGCAACATAAACACATCCTTGTGTGTGTGTGTGTGTGTGTGTGTGTGTGTGTGTGTGTGTGTGTGTGTGTGTGTGTGTGTGTGGGGAAGTGCGACCATCAAATATTTTTCCTTCGGGAAAATACCCTCCCACCTCTCACCTTCCTAAGGATGCTCGAATTGTTTTTATTTTCTTAGATTGTAAATGTATTTGGGGGATTGGAGTGTAAAAGCCAGCAGGTCCCCGGAAGGTCAAAAGCGGGTAGAAGTGTGTGTCCAAGCAGGTCACTTTCTAAAAGCTACAAACTAAAACCAGCTACTTTTTTCCTACACTTTGAAATTACAAGATGGCATTGCTACTTTGTTTAGTTTTTTCGCTGACGGCCATAATAAAAAGTTTCAAAAAAATTTTTTTTTAAATACCCAAGAAGTTGTTTTATTGTATGATTCGTGTAAAAGCCAGCAGGTCCCCGGAAGGTCCAAAGCGGGTAAAAGTGTGTCTCCAAGCAGGTCACTTTCTGTAAATTAAGAACTGAAACCAGCTACATTTTTTCCTACACTTTAAACTTACAAGATGGCGTTGCTACTTTATGGTTTTTTTCTTCGCTGACGGCCATAATAAAAAGTGAAAAAAAAAGCAAATACTCAAGAAGGTGTTTTATTGTATTGTTTGTGTAAAAGCCAGCAGGTCCCCGGAAGGTGAAAAGTGGGTAGAAGTGTGTCCATGCAGGTCACTTTCTGTAAATTCAGGACTAAAACCAACTACTTTTTTCCTACAATTTGAACTTACATGATGGCGTTGCTACTTAATGTTTTTTTTTTCTTTGCTAATGGCGATAATAAAAAGTGAAAAAAAAAGCAAATACTCAAGAAGGTGTTTAATTGTATTGCTTGTGTAAAAGCCAACAGGTCCCCGGAAGGTCAAAAGTGGGTAGAAGTGTGTGTACATGCAGGTCACTTTCTGTCAATTACAAACTAAAACCAACTACTTTCTTCCTACACTTTGAACTTACAAGATGGCGTTGCTACTTTTATGGGTTTTTTCTTTGCTGAAGGCCATAATAAAGAGTTTAAAAAAAAACGAATACCCAATAAAGTATTATATTGTTTGTGCTATGGCTTACTGCAGGGGCTACAGTGTGCTTCCATTTGGCACTTTAAACCGGAAGTAAAAGTGCCGTCTTCTAGTCATCTATGGCGTTTCTACTCGTATGGATTCTTCATTCATTGCTCGAAGCACATTTGTAAGTTTTACAATATAAGTAAAACTGTTTATACTTCCTAATCCGTCCCATGTGTGACCTCTGTAGGAGTGTTTTCATGCCTATGTGCATACTTGCCAACCCTCCCGATTTTCCCGGGAGACTCCCGAATTTCAGTGCCCCTCCCGAAAATCCCCCGGGGCAAACAGTCTCCCGAATTTCTCCCAATCTCCGCCCGGACATCAGGGGTGTGACTTAAAGGCACTGCCTTTAGCGTCGCCTACAACCTCTCGTCACAACTGCTTTTCCTCCATACAAACAGCGTGCCGGCCCAGTCATATAATATATGTGGCTTTAACACACACATAAGTGAATGCAACACATACTTGATCAACAGACATATAGGTCACACTGAGGGTGGCGGTATAAACAACTTTAACACTGTTACAAATATGCGCCACACTACCAAACAAAAATGACAAACACATTTCGGGAGAACATCTTCAACGTACTGTAACAACAGAACAAATACCCGGAACTCCTTGCAGCAGTAACTCTTCCAGAAAGCTACAATATACACCCCCCGCTACCACCAAACCCACCCTCCCTTCCCCCATCTCCCGAATTCTGAGGTCTCAAGGTTGGCAAGTATGCCTATGTGTACGTGCTTGCGTCGTTAGTACTAACTAATATATGTTTGTCGGTGTTAATATTATTAATTCTATTGTTTTAATTTCGTAAATTCACCAACGTCACCGTGGAGTCATTGAGTCTGTTTAGCCGACCGGAAAGCTAGCTTCCGCCGCTAACGGGTCCATAACGGCGATTTTTGTTTTGTTTGATCAGCCATTTTACAGGCACTGTTTGTACACGATGAATGTATGTGAATATACATTTACTGAATATTTCTGTGTAATTAACTAATTTCACAGTGTATATAACTGGGACTTATAGTCCGGTGTGGCTAATATGGGAGTGTGCTTTGTAGCGCATGTGCCCTACTACCGGTAATACAGCAGGTTTGTAACTCACCACTGCAGACAAACCACAACAATAGTATTGTTGGGGTATTATTTTGAAAATGTAGCATTAACGCCTTTGTGATGAACGTGCGTGTTAGCAGGAAACACAACTATCAACTCTCACAGCGTGGAAATCATATCAGTGACCCCACGCCAGCCCTGATTGTGTATGTTGTCTCTGCAGGCTCGCAGTGCTGATCGCCCCCAGGGCTTTTTTGTTTGGAGGGAGGGCAGAACCATTATTAGCATGCTTAATCACTTCCATATACATTTGCAGAATACCAATGTGTGTGTGTGCGTGTGTGTCATCACACAAGGCTCAATAGGTTAGGAAAGCTCTGCTTTATCGGCATCATTCAGCTTCTAAGTCAACTTCGGGCAAAGATAAAGTTCTTTCATTCATTAAAATGACAACTTGGCACTTTTTTACAGCCAGCTTGACACCTTTTTCGTTCATTTTCGCACTTTCATTCTACTTGCAACACAACTTGGGAGAAAACTGCAACTTTTCTAATCAAACTCAATGATCAGGACTTTTTTTCTCCATTTCAAAAGATAAGTATGGGACACGTTTCACTTAATTCTGAGACTATGGTGTGACTTCTAACAACCTGACTTTTCGTTTGTTAAAATGACAACTTTGGACTATTTTTTCACAACTTTAAATACAATTTTTGGAAAGTTTTCACTTAATTTAAGGACTGCCATGTAGCTTCTAACACACCAAGTCCTTTCATTAATTCAAATTAAAAATGAGGACTCATTGTCTCCATTTTCAATCTAGTTAGAATTTTTTTTTTACGTACTTAGAGTACAAACTTGTAACATTTTCCAGTGAAATTCAATCTTTTAAGGCTCTGACCCCTAACAAAAGTTGCAATATTCACTTTGACTGCAGATTCTAAGCGGCATAATAACAATAATAATAATAAAATATTCTGAAAGATTACATTCCCGGGTCCTTTAAATTAAATCGAAACAGCTCTTGTTAAAATTACAATTTAGAACAGTTTTTAATGCAAGTTGGGCAAGCTTTCACTTAATTTTGGGACTGCCATGCAGTTTCTAACAACCTGGAGCATATAAAGTGCTTTCATTCATTAAAAATACAACTTAAGACAGTTTTTCCCAACTTTGAATGTAAGTCGGGCAAGTTTTCACGTAATTTTGGGACTGTCCTGCAGCTTCTAACACAACTTCGGACAAAAAAGTAAAGTCTTTTCATTCATTAAAATTAAAACTTTGGACTATTTTTTCACAACTTTAAATATAATTTGCAGAAAGTTTTCACTTTATTTTGGGACTGCAATGCAGCTTCTAACAACCGGGGACAGATAAAGTCCTTTCATTCATTAAAATTACAATTTGGAACAGTTTTTTCACAACTTTAAATGCAAGCCGGTCAACTTTTCACCTAATTTTGTGACTGTCTTGCAGCTTTTAACAACTTCAGACAAAAAAGTAAAATCCTTTTATTCATTAAAATCACAACTTTGGACTATTTTTTCACAACTTTAAATAAAGTTTTTGATCATTTAATTCATTAAAATGAATAATCAGGACTTATCTCAATTTTAAACCTAATTTGACAACTTGCCAAATATTCACTTTAACTGCAGGTTATATTTGGAACACGCAAAAATGTTTTCAAAAATAAAAGTGAATATAGGCACATCTCTTATCTCTCATTAAAATTACAACTTTGAACAGTTTTTTCACAACTTTAAATAAATTTTTTGGCAAGCTTTCATTTAATTTTGTGACTGTCACGCAGCTTCTAACACAACCTGGGACAGATAAAGTAAAATTACTTGTATTCATTAGAGGTACAATTTTGGACTATTTTTTTACAACTTTAAATATAATTTTTGGCAAGTTTTCACTTAATTGTGGGAAAGCTACGCATCTTCTAACAACCTAGGACAGATAAAGTCCTTTCATTCACTAAAATTAGAATTTGGAACTGTGTTTTCACAACTTTATATGCAAGCTGGGCAAGTTTTCACCTAATTTTGTGACTGGCATGCAGCTTCTAACAACTTCGGACGAAAAAGTAAAGTACTTTTATTCATGAAAATCACAACTTTGGACTTTTTTTCACAATTTTAAATATATTTTTTGGCAAGTTTTCACTTCATTTAAGTACTACCAAGCAGCTTCTAACAACCTGGGACATACAAAGTCCCTTTAAATCATTGAATTGAATAACCAGGACTTATTGTCTCTATTTTAAGCCTAATTTGACAAACTTTTTCTATCAATTTTCCAGTGAAATTCCACTTATCAAGGCTCTGCCCCCTAACAAAAGCTGCAAGATTCACTTTAAATGCAGATTCTAGTTGGCACATGCAAAAAATAAATAAATATAAATGAATATGGAAACATCTCTTATCTGTCATTAAAATTATAACTTGGAACAGTTTTTTAATAACTTTAAAAAGTATTTTTGTAAAGTTTTCACTTTATATAAAGGAATACCAACCAGTTTCTACCAACCTGGGACAGATAAAGTCCTTTCATTCATTACAATGAATAATCAGGACTTACTGTCTCCATTTTCAACCTAATTTGACAACTTTTTCCATCTAATTTGGGG
>NC_084639.1:12964622-13004622 GCF_033978795.1 Nerophis ophidion | reverse complement strand
TAGGTGCAAAGTTCAAAAGCCAGCATCTATGATGGTATGGGGGTGTATTAGTGCCCAAGGCATGGGTAACTTACACATCTGTGAAGGCACCATTAATGCTGAAATGGACTGGTAATGGGGGTGTATAATGTAGCCCGGGAGAGTTAGGGATGCATGAGATTCTGGGTATTTGTTCTTTTGTGTTTATGTTGTGTTACAGTGCTGAGGTTCTTGTGATATGTATTTGTCATTCTTGTTTGGTGTGGGTTCACAGTGTAGCGCATATTAGTAAGAGTGTTAAAGTTGTTTATATCACAATCCTCAGTGTAGCCTGTTGAACAAGTATGCCTTGTGCGTTGAGTCAGCAGCCGTACACTAGATGCGGCCGGCCGGCACTCAGACAGCACAGTGTTAAAGCGGACCCGACGACATGGTCGAGAGGACGTTTAAGGCATTGCCATCACGGCACGCCCTCAATATTGTTGTCCGGGTGAAAATCTGAGAATGTTATCCTAGGGAGATTTCTTTTAGAGGCACTGAAATCCGGAAAACCTCCCGGAAAAATGGAGGGGTCGGCAAGTATGCAGCTGAGTCACATCAGAGGGATCCAAGAGCCGCATGAGGCTCCAGAGCCGCGGGTTGCCGACCCTTGCCCTAGGGTAAACTAGGTAACACATGGCACACTGACAAAGTTTAACCTAATGTTACTATAACAATCTACAAGGTTAATATAGCTGGCTTCTCTTTCTTCCCCTCCATTTATTTGCTTTCTTTTGTATCTCTAGTTATCATTACTTATACGTATTGTTGCATTTGAAGAACTGTATTGTGGATAACAGAGGTAAATTATTGGTATCATTCATTACCAATAGTGCTATTTCTCTTTGTATTTGTATTGATCCATTTGTAGTGTAATAATGCTCATCATTTCTGTATTATTTATTTCAATTACTGCCTCTTTGCTATCACTTTTACATCATATTTGCACATATCCTATTGTCTGATGTTGCGGTTTTGTTGTTGTTGTTATTGTATTCACTGTTGTTTTTGTCTCTGTTTTATCCCCCTCTTGTCCCCATTATTTCCCCCTCCGTCTTCCTTTTTTTTTGTCTATCCCCTCCTACTCGGGCCCTACTGCACCAAATGATAATATAAATACATTTAAAGGCCTACTGAAATGAGATTTTCTTACTTAAAGGGGGATAGCAGGTCCATTCTATGTGTCATACTTGATCATAAAAAAAAAGCCTTGCCTGTACCGGAAGCAGCAGACGATGGGTTGTAGAGCTCCTCACATCCTCACATTGTTTACAATCATGGCCACCAGCAGCGAGAGCAATTCGGACCAAGAAAGCGACGATTTCCCCATTAATTTAAGCGAGGATGAAAGATTCGTGGATGAGGAAAGTGAGAGTGAAGGACTAGGAGGAAGAAAAAAAAGACGAGGGCAGTGGGAGCGATTCAGATGTTATTAAACACATTTACTAGGTTAATTCTGGAAAATCCCTTATCTGCTTATTGTGTTACGAGTGTTTTAGTGAGATTATATGGTCGTACCTGTACAACCTGAAGGTCAGCCCCGCACCTTTCTTCAGCACCAGTCGACGGGTGGTGGCGATGCCCATCTCTGCCCTTCGCAAGGGACCCTCTTAAAAACATGATCTTTCGAAATAATCGCTGCATAATACACTGTACTTTGTGTGTGTGGTCCAATCCAACCATGTTCGCTTGACATCTCTGTTCCATAGTAAAGCTTGACTGTCATCTTTCGGGAATGTAAACAATGAAGCACCGGCTGTGTTTGTGTGGCTAAAGGCAGCCGCAATACACCTACCCTTCCCACCTACAGCTTTCTTCTTTGACGTCTCCACTATTCATTGAACAAATTGCAAAAGATTCAGCAACACAGAAGTCCATAATACTGTGGAATTATGCGATGAAAACAGACGACATAGTTGGGAACAGAGCTGGAACAAAATGTCTTCTACAACGCGTGACGTCACGCGCACGCGTCATCATACCGCAACGTTTTAGCTGGATACTTTCGCGCGAAATTTAAAATTGCAATTTAGTAAACTAAACCGGCCGTATTGGCATGTGTTACAATGTTAATATTTCATCATTGATATATAAACTATCAGACTGCGTGGTCGGTAGTAATGGGTTTCAGTAGGCCTTTAATAAAGTGGGGAAGAGTGGATCGCGAGATCGACAGGCGGATCTGGTGTAACGTCTTCAGTAATGAGGACGCTGTATCGATCTATTGTGGTGAAGAAAGAGCTGAGCCGGAAGGCAAAGCTCTCAATTTACCGGTCGATCTGCTTTCCGTTCCTTAACTATGTTCATGAGCTTTGGGTTATGACCGAAAG
Source organism: Nerophis ophidion (assembly GCF_033978795.1). Taxonomy (NCBI): domain Eukaryota; kingdom Metazoa; phylum Chordata; class Actinopteri; order Syngnathiformes; family Syngnathidae; genus Nerophis; species Nerophis ophidion. Next base: position 13,002,274 of record NC_084639.1, on the reverse strand, counting down.
GACAAGATCACGGATACAAGCGGCCGAAATGAGTTTCCTCCGCCAGGTGGCGGGGCTCTACCTTAGAGATAGGGTAAGAAGCTCTGCCATCCGGGTGGAGCTCAAAGTAAAGCCGCTGCCTCTCCACATCGAGAGTGGCCAAATGGGGTGGTTCAGGCATTTGGACAGGATGCCACACGAACACCTCCCTAGGGAGGTGTTTAGGGCATGTCCGACCTGTAGGAGGCCACGGGGAAGACCCAGGACACGTTGGGAAGGACTATATCCCCCGGCTGGCCTGGGAACACCTCGTGATCCTCCAGGAGGAGCTGGACGAAGTGGCTGAGGAGAGGAAAGTCTGGGCTTCCCTGCTTAGGCTGCTGCCCCCGCGACCCGACCTTGGAAAAGCAGAAGAAGATGGATGGATGGACGGAAATACAAATAAGGCAACACGAGAAGTATCCCACAATCCTCTTTTGTAAAGTAAGTTTGTACAGCCAATATGAGCATCAACTATATGATATACCTGAGAAGCTAGAGAGGACAAAAAAACTAAAAACAAAACACTGGGATTATTAATTATCAGGATTACACACCAACTTGAGTGGCATCAAACTATCTGCAAGAGTGTTTGTAATACTGCCGTTGAGCACGCTAACATTCACCTCCATTAACCTCCATGGTGGTTTCCGCTCCTCAGATTAGCCCGGCTTTGGTTTCATTTAGCGACGCACAACGCCAAATTACAAATTAGCATGAGTACTTCTTCTGCAAACACGGCAACAAGCGCGAGTGGTGACTTTGTTTTGTGTGGAGTGAACACACAACACAGTGAAACGCAGCAGGGGGCCAATCACCCAACAAGCTGCAGGTGGCTGATTTGGGGAAACAGAAGGGGCACGGCCTAAGAGGGCCAATTGGAGACAGAGTACTATGCAGTGGGAAAGATGTGACGAATTGGGGGTATTTTTGTTTTTGGAACATTTGACACATTTCCGGTGTGGGAAGCAATCATTTATTGCTTGCTTCTGATTGGCTACCTCCACCAGGAAGTTCCTCTAATTGGCTTATCAGTTCTGTTTTTTTCACTTGTTCTTCATTGAAACCACTTCAAGTAGCAAAAAAAGATATAGGAACACTGACATGGAATAAAAACATTTAAAAATTAGAACAGTTAAAAACACAACTGTACATTGAAGGTTATGTTATTTTTTGAAATTCACTAAATTAAAAAATTAAAAAATTTTTTCTGCTGACATGTCTCGAATACTACAAATTTAGCTCTCTAGCGCCACCTTTAAAATGAGAAAAAAATTAGCCCTTCAACCAGTTTCACGGATCAACACGAAAATCGCAGGAGACGTCTATCATGACGGGACGCACATAAAAGTCGCAGGAACCCACACCTGAAAAGGAACAGGAAGTCGGCCATCTTGGTTTTTGTCTTCTAATGCAGTGGTCCCCAACCACCGGGCCGCCGCCCGATACCGGGGCGTGGCCCGATTGGTACCGGGCCGCAGAAAAAAAAAAAAATGTTTTATATTAAATCGACATAAAAAACACAATATACACTTACAAATAGTGCACCAAACACAAAAAACTCCCTTTTTCATGACAAAAACGTCCCTTTTTCATGACAAAGAAGGGAAAAAAGAAAAAAAAGGACACCCCTCCCCCCCGGGCCACGGGACAAATTATTTAGCGTTGACCGTTCCGCGGATACAAAAAGGTTGGGGACCACTGTTCTAATGCATTGGTTCTCAAATGGGGGTACGCGTACCCCTGGGGGTACTTGAAGATATGCCAAGGGGTACGTGAGATTTATTATAAATATTCTAAAAATAGCAACAATTCAAGAATCCTTTATACAAATATTTATTGAATAATACTTCAACAAAATATGAATATAAGTTCATAAACTGTGAAAAGAAATGCAACAATGCAATATTCAGTGTTGACAGCAAGATTTTTTGTGGACATGTTCCATAAATATTGATGTCAAAGATTTCTTTTTTTGTGAAGAAATGTTTAGAATGAAGCTGATGAATCCAGATGGATCTCTATTACAATCCCCAAAGAGGGAACATTAAGTTGATGATTACTTCTATGTGTAGAAATCTTTATTTATAATTGAATCACTTGTTTATTTTTCAACAAGTTTTTAGTTATTTTTATCTTTTTTTCCGAATAGTTCAAGAAAGACTACTACGAATGAGCAATATTTTGCACTGTTATACAATGTAATCGATCAGAAACTGATGACATAATGCTGTATTTTACTTCTTTATCTCTTTTTTTCCAACCAAAAATACTTTGCTCTGATTAGGGGGTACTTGAATTACAAAAATGTTCACAGGGGGTACATCACTGAAAAAAGGTTGAGAAACACTGTTCTAATGGGTGATGATGAATTGCCAAATAACAGGATTTGTGCGTGTCGTGGCGCCAAACTTTGTTCTCATAGTTAGCCTTACGAACAAAGTTGTTTTATTTTATTTACATTTTGATTTTTTTAGGTCCAGAACAGCGGAGCAGGAGCCGCAAGGACCCCTACTGAAATTGATGTGGGGTTTTTTTGTTTGTTTGTTTTATTTAATTTCATTTCATTTCATTTTATTTATTTATTTATTTTTTAGGGCCAGAACAGCGAAGCAATAGCCGCAAGGACTCAACTGAAATTGCTGTGGGTTTTTTGTTTTTGTTTTTAAAAAATTTTTTTTATTTATTTTTTTTAGGGCCAGAACAGCGGAACAAGAGCTGCAAGGACCCTATTGAAATTGCTGTTGTTGTTTTATTTAATTAAATTTAATTTTACTTTATTTTATTTTTGTATATTTTTTTTAGGGCCAGAACAGCGGAGGAGGAGTCGCAAGGACCCCTATTGAAATTGCTGTGGGGTTGCTTTGTTTGTTTTATTTCATTTCATTTTATTGTATTTTATTTTTTTAGGGCCAGAACAGAGGAGCAATAGCCGCAAGGACTCTACTGAAATTGCTGTGGGGTTTTTTTTTGTTTGTTTTTAAAATGTTTATTTTATTTTATTTTAGTATTTTTTTAGGGCCAGAACAGCGGAACAAGAGCTGCAAAGACCCTATTGAAATTACTGTTGTTGTTTTTTTGTTTGTTTAATTTTATTTTATTTTATTGTATTTTATTTTTGTAATTTTTTTGGAGGGCCAGAACAGTGTAGCAAGAGCCGCAACGACCCTATTGAAATTGTTGTGGGGGTTTTTGTACGTTTGGACTCCTCTTTGAGGCCATTGACATGCACCCAAAAAATCACAATTTTTGCAGGTCCGTCAGGTATGGTGAACAAATTAATATTTTGGGGGTCTTGAAAATTACATTTTAAAATTTAGCTCTCGAGTCGCATCTAAAAAAAATAGCGCCTCCTACCAGCTTCATTTATCGACACGAAAATTGCAGGAGACCTCTATCATGACGGGACGCACATAAAAGTCTCAGGAACTTACAAACACCACACATGGCGGTGATGATAAATTGAGAACAAATTTTGCCTGTGCCATAAGATGTGGGCGTGGCATGGCGCCAAACTTGGCTCCGATGATTCGCCACAAAACGCGAAACGTTACCAACTGGGCTCTACAAATTCAGATCTTCATCATATTTGGTAGAAATGACCATGATGACACCCTGAAGTGGCCGATGGGTCAGTACCTGTTCCTACCTACTCGTAGTGGGCAGAGCCTAGTGGCAAAAACTGCCCCACGCCATAACAAATCTAACTGTCATTTCTGCACTCCAGGTGATCATACTAAACTGATAAATTGCAAAGAATGTTTTGCAGATAGATGGATAGATGGATAGATAGATAGATGGATGGATGGATGGATGGGATGGATGTTTGGACGCCTTTTTAAGGCCTTTAACATGCACGAAAAGTCCCCAAATTTTGCAGGCGCATCATGTATGGCGAAAAATGTTATATTTTGGTGATGGGTCAGTGCGTAAACCCCGCGGTGCAATGTGGGCGAGGGCCCCTATCAACATTGCTCGTAGCTTTAATAGTGTGAATGCTCCAAAGCATTCACACACATGGTTTTCTACATTAAAATTTTTTCTATATAATTCTTCTTCTCCAGATTTTGGCGCACTCTACCTTCCACATTTTTTATTCCATTCAAACCGTTCCAGCCTCAAACTGTCCAGCCTTTTCGGGAATTGTGGGTTTTCTCTTGAAAAATTCTAAAAATGTCCAGATTTCCAAGTATTACAGGTTTTTCGGGGCATTTTCCCCATTCAAAATGGATTGGCCATTTTTCAAACTTCAACCATTTCCACATTTTTCAACCGATTCAAACCATTCCCCCGTCAACATATTCCACTCATCCTAGACATTCAAACTAATGATTTCCCAAGTTCAGGAGCAAATTGCGGTTATCCTGGGGATAGGTTGATTAGCAACACTAAAAATTGGCCCTAGTGTGTGAACGTGAGTGTGAATGTTGTCTATATCTGTGTTGGCCCTGCGATGAGGTGGCGACTTGTCCAGGGTGTACATAGCCTTCCGGCCAATTGTAGCTGAGCTAGGCACCAGCGTACCCCACGACCCCAAAGGGAATAAGCGGTAGAAAATGGATGGAAGTTCCAAAAAATTCCAGGAATTCACAGAATTCCCAGTTTTCTAAATCCTATTTTCACTTTTTTTTGGTGTAGACTGCTTCAACCGTTCCACCGTCCAAACATTCCTCTTAATCAGGACAAAAAACAAAGTTGTTTGTTGAACTGGAAAACTTTCAGATTTTCCCGAAATTCCAGGAATTACCATTTCTCAATGAAAAATTTTACGACTTCAACATTACTCGACCGTTTTGAAAAATTCCAACATTAATCATTTCAACTCATTCAAGCTTTTGACAATTTTGTAAAAAAATCCCTCTTTTTCCCAGAATTACCAAATTTTTATAAAATTCCCATTGAAATGAGAGCAACGTTTTTCAAAGTTCCACAAGTACTAAATTTTTAATCCGATTCAAACCGGTTCATTTGCAAAATATTTAGCCTCTCCAGGAATTGTGCGCTCCCTTTCAACAATTATAAAAAAAAAAATCCAGATATAATTTTTCAACCTATTCCAACCATTCTAACATCAACACATTCCACTCATCCTGAAAATTCAAACCAACAATTTCCTAAGTTCCAAACCAAATCCATGTTTTCCTGGACATTCAAACTCTTCAACATTCAAACCGTACTTACTTGAATTGCCGCAGGGCATATAGTATGCGCCTGCCTTGAATTACTGCCGGGTCAAACTCGCTTCGCAAAATAATTAGCGCATGCTTAGTATTACCGCCTGGTCAAACTCGTGATGTCAAAAGTGACACTTCCCCTGTCATCATTTTCAAAATGGAGGAGGCTGATTTCAATACCAGTAATTTGAAATCACATAAAGGGAAGAAGATTAAGAGCTATTCAGTAGGCTTTAAGGTCCAAGCTTACATCACACTCAAATTTTTACTGCATACCTTTGGTAAGGGCCGCAGTGAGAAGAGGTTTTAAAATAATTAGCGCATGCTTACTTTTACCGCATGCCTTTGGTAAGCGCAGGAGTGAGAAGAGATTTTAAATTAATTAGCGCCCCGGCGGCTATTCAAGGAAATACGGTATTCTTACATCCATACTACATTCTTTCAGAATTTCAGTTAAACTTCAGCATTGGAGCATTCACATGAAATTCCTTAAGGAATTGCCTCAGAGTTATTATTATTGCTCTCATTTTTCTACATAATTTTTTTCTTAAACGGAGTAAATAAAGATGCTTTGAACGAGAAAGGAGGCGACTAAAAACTTGAAGCATGTGGCTACATTTAAGGAACTACTCGAATAATATTTAGGTTTCATCCTCCCTCCCACCTTCTTCACAGTGGAGGAAAAAGAAGAAAAGCTTGGACTCCTCGCTTGCTTTTAAAAGCACCATTACACGACGCGCTCCTCTGCCATGTGTGTGCTTAGGTGTGTGCATGTGTGTGTCTGCGTGTGTTCTTGTATTTCTACCCTTCTTGTGACATCAGCAAGGAAAAGTAGCTTCCATAGGAGGAGCGGTGAACAAGTTAGGACATAAATCATGGTCCCAATACGAAAAACCATTGCATCTAATAGAGACCCCTGGTGGTGAAATCTATCAAAATGAGGGTGGCCGCAAAAAGGAGGGATTTTTCAACTTGACTGTGTGCCGGTTTTAAAAGTGCTCCCCCTCTGGCCAACATAGGTAATAAGTGTTTGTAAGAAAATGAAAGGCCAAAATTATTTTTTTTAACTAAATATGTCTATACAGACATACTGTAACAACTTGAAGTAAATAATGAAGAATAAAAAACGATTAAAAACAAAAAAACAGATCAACTAAAAGCAGTCTCTTTCTCACAATGTGTCGACATTTTTCTAATAAAATTGGGAACAATTTCTCATATTATCTCTGTTTCTGTAATATTGCAATATTTTCCCGTAAAATTATTATTTTATGTAAAATTATGTTTTTAAAGTAAACTGGTGACATTTGTCATATAAATTCTGACTTTTATCACAATATTGCAAATTTGTTTGTTGTTCTTGTAAAATAGTGCCTTTTTTTTTTTGCTAAATTATGACTTTTGTCATCATTTTGCCAAGTAAAAATTCAGATTATTGTTAAAATATTGCCAAAAATGTCAAGTTTTCTTATAAAATTGTGACTTTTGTCGAGTAAAACTACGACGCTTTTCATAAAAATGCCAAAAATGTTGAGCTCTTCTTGTAAAATTGTGACTGTTATTGAGTAAAATTCCAACTTCTATTACAATATTGCACAAATGTTCAGTTTTTCTTGTAAAACTTTGACTTGCGTTGAGTAAAATGACAACATTTATTATAATACTGCCAAAATTCTAAGTTTTTCTTGTGAAATTGTAACCTTTTTCTTCTGAAATTCAAACACATTTTTCACATCAAGCTTTTTTATATTTGAATATTATGTATACAATATTAATGTCGTAAATACAAACCTTATATATCTGGAGAGGGTGGTCCTAAAGAGGTAGACATTTTTCGGAAGTCTCAGGAAGGTAAGAAATACAAGAACGTGTGTGTGTGTGTGTGCGTGTGTCTATTCACACAGACAGCTCTTTGGCGCGACAGAGTCCTCCAAGTGCAAGGCTCAAAGGCGGCCATGACAACACGACACATAATTACGCCTAAGTGCGGCAGCTTGACCACTTGTGAGCCTTTTCCCTTGCAACTCCCTTAATGTCGACCCAAGTTTAGCCCGGTTCCAGAACACCGGTCCAAGGCAGGCTCCCGCTGGAGGTGACCGTCTAAGAAGGTGGCGTTTTTCTTCCTGACATCCAAACGAATATACGTCCCGCCTCTGGCTGGGGAAGGTAATAAAGGAGCGTGTAATGGTCCCATTAGAAGATGGCTCATTTTAGTCATGACAACACAGCGGACTTCTCTCAAGTCTCTAAAACCTAATTGTCCTCGGAGAGACCACATCCTGGATTTAAGTGCGTGGGCCCGCCAGAACCTTTAGGAACCAGTTTCACTTCATAATAGCAACAGTTTGTTTTTATGATTAAACTTGATTAGGAAATGAAAACCGTCGGCTAAAGAGTAATAATAATAAGCCCTCCAATCTCATTTATATCAGCTAGCTGAGCTGTTCAAGAACTAAAAATACAAATGATTATAAATAGTACAGTAGTTCCTCAAATTACGAGCTTATTTGGTTCTGAAACAGAGCTCTTAAATCAAAACACTTGCATCTCTGATCAATGAAATCAATTAAAATCAATTTAATGAATACTAGTTGTGTGCGGTCTGGGCCAGCAAAGCCATTTCTGCTGGCCTAACAGAACCACAAATCATTATCGTAATTAAAGTTTACCATTTTGCTTTACGGTGGCAGAGGGGGTAGTGTGTCTGACTCACAATTCAAAGGTCCTGAGTAGTCTGGGGTTCAATCCCGAACTTGGGATCTTTCTGTGTGGAGTTTGCATGTCCTCCCCGTGAATGCTTAGGTTCCCTCCGGGTACTCCGGCTTCCTCTCACTTCCAAAGACATGCACCTGGGGATAGGTTGATTGGCAACACTAAATTGGCCCTAGTGTGTGAATGTGAGTGTGAATGTTGTTTATCTGTGTCGGCCCGGCGATGAGCGGGTGACTTTTCCAGGGTGTACACCGCCTTCCGCCCAATTGTAGCTGAGATAAGCACCAGCGCCCCTGCGACCCCAAAGGGAATAAGCGGTATTAAAATGGATGGATGGATGGACTTAGTTGTGATCTCCCTCGGTGCATGAAAGTTTAAAATGAGCATGCATTAATGTAGTATGAATGTAGACATAGAATCATCATACTGCTGTGATTATATGCATCAAGTGTTCATTCAAGGCTAAGGCAAAATATCGAGATATATAACGTGTATCGTGAAATGGCCTAAAAATATCGAGATATTAATAAAAGGCCATATCGCCCAGCCCTAGCACCACGTAAGATATGTTTTAATTGCTGAAGCGGGTTTATTGAATGTTAAATGCGCCGAAAAATAGACCCTTTTGTACACTGTTGAGGTGGTTCAATGCTCGGTGATGTGTAAGTTTGTTTCTGTATAGTATCTCCAGCCGTGTCCATGTGGTGACATCAATTATGGCAGGGGTCACCAACGAGTTGCCCGCGGGCACCAGGTAGACCGTAAGGACCAAATGAGTCGCCCGCTGGCCTGTTCTAAAAATAGCTCAAATAGCAGCACTTACCAGTGAGCTGCCTCTATATTTTAAATTGTATTTATTTACTAGCAAGCTGGTCTCGCTTTGCTCGACATTTTTAATTCTAAGAGAGACAAAACTCAAATAGAATTTGAAAATCCCAAAAAATATTTTAAAGATTTGGTCTTCACTAGTTTAAATAAAATCATTTATTTTTTTACTTTGCTTCTTCTAACTTTCAGAAAGACAATTTTAGAGAAAAAATACAACCTTATAAAGGTTTTTAGAATTTTTAAACACATATACCTGTTTACCTTTTAAATTCTTTCCTCTTCTTTCCTGACAATTTAATATTTAAAACCCACCAGGCTGCACCAAACTTTTGGTGCCTTGTCGACACAGAAAAGTACAGTGGTGTATGCACAGCAGCTATGAAGGTTGCAAGCCTGTTTGGTTCAACTTATTTTTGTGAATTAGCCTTTTCTGACATGAAATTCATCAAGAACAAACACAGAACACGCCTCACTGATACACATCTGCAAGACTCACTCAGAATTGCAGTGTCAAGTTACACACCAGAGTACAACACACTAGTTAACAGCATGCAATGCCAGGCTTCCCACTAACTGACAAAGAAACAGATAACAGATTTGGTGTCCAGTTCAAAGTGTGACATGATTTATTTAAAAATTTGAGCGTGGACTTTTGTATTTTACATGAGTTATTATTCTTACAAACGTGGTGCCAAGTAGTTCATGATTTGTTAAAAAATTTTAGTGGCTAGCTAGTTAAAATGGGATATTGTGATTTCACAAGACTGTCTTGGAAGTGATCATTTGAAAATGTTCAATTTGAAAAATATGCACTTAGAGGAAAATATAAAAATAAAGTGTTGCACATTGATATTTATCTGTTTCTATATATATTTGTGAGAAATCATTAAGATGATCAGTGTTTCCACAAAGATAAATATCATTAATTATCAATAATAACATATAGTTAAAGGTAAATTGCGCAAATTGACTATTTCTGGCAATTTATTTAAGTGTGTATCAAACTGGTAGCCCTTCACATTAATCAGTACCCAAGAAGTAGCTCTTGGTTTCAAAAAGGTTGGTGACCCCTGAATTACGGTATTTTAAGAGGTGAATTCGGACTAGGTGGGACATCACTGAAGGCCTAGGTGAGAAACGCATGGCCCGCCACTGATGGATGCTTGGTCCCCAGAAATACCACCATCTTAACTCGTAATATGCTTTTTAAAAAGAACAACACACTTTTACGTAAGAAATATTGTATGAAAAACAAGAAATAAAATGTTTTATAAAGTCATGTAATAAGGTTTATGGCAGTGATATTCAACTGGCGGCTCGGGTGCCAAATCCGGCCTGGGAATGACACCATAAAAATATAATATAATAATATAATATATCAGTATATATTAAATACTGTATATATTATAGGTAAATATTACATATGTTATATTTTATATTGCTACTCGATTCAATTCCAACTGTTGAGTATAAAACTCTGTGATTGGTTTATTAGGATATTTACCACGTTGGTGATCCGGTCAGAGAACACACGGTCATCAGTTGGACTCGTCGACTTCAATGGTGCATATTGGAGTATACACAGCCATACTTTTGGTTAGGTTAGTATCTGTAGTACACAAGTAAAATACTTATTAATATTTATGTTATGTAAATAAACAACAAACTGTGTCGTATGTCTATGGATACAGTCGTGGTCAAAAGTTTACATACACTTGTAAAGAACATAATGTCATGGCTGTTTTGAGTTTCCAATAATTTCTACAACTCTTATTTTTTTGTGATAGAGTGATTGGGGCTCATACTTGTTGGTCACAAAAAAAACATTAATGAAGTTTGGTTATTTTATGAATTTATTGTGGGTCTACTGAAGATGTGACCAAATCTGCTGGGTCAAAAGTCTACAGACAGCAATGTTAATATTTGGTTACATGTCCCTTGGCAAGTTTCACTGCAATAAGGCACTTTTGGTAAGCTTCTGGTTGAATTTTTGACCAATCTTCTTGACAAAATCGGTGCAGTTCAGCTAAATTTGTTGGTTTTCTGACATGGACTTACTGTCTTTCTTCAGCATTGTCCACACATTTAAGTCAGGACTTTGGGAAGGCTATTCTAAAAGCTTAATTCTAGCCATTTTTTGTTTACCACTTTTGACGTGTGTTTGGGGTCATTGTCCTGTTGGAACACCCAACTGTGCCCAAAACCCAACCTCCGGGCTGATGGTTTTAGGTTGTCCTGAAGAATTGGGAGGTAATCCTCCTTTTTTATTGTCCCATTGACTTGTCTTGATCCGCTGTTCAGATCATGTCATATTCTGGTTTTGTTTTGTTTTTGTATCACATCCTGTTTGGTATTTGTCTTGCTTAGTTCCTGGTGGCACTTACTGTGTGTTTCCGTTGCTATAGTCACGCATTAGTGTCACCTGTCTCTTGTTTTATACGCACACCTGCCTCATAATCATCACCTTATTTAAGCCTGCTCTTTCTGTTCATTCGCTCTCACATCCTAGTATTTTCTGTTCCGTGCAACAGGTGACGACGCTGTTTCCCAATTGTGGTAAAAAAAAAATATTTCTTGTACTTGCTAGTTTCCGCGCTATGCTTTTTTTGTTTGTTCCCTAGCTCACATGCTAGCGCTTTTAGTTCTTTCTAGCTCCCCTGCTAGTTCTGTTAGTTTTGCCTTTAGTGCCTTGTGCAAGTGTTTCTGTTCTTAGTCTATTTTGTAGTCTAAATAAATCATAATTTCCTACCTTCACGCTGTGTCCAATCCGACTGCATCTTTGAGAGAACGAACTTGCACCACAATGTCAGCAAACAGTCACATGACTCTCTGTAAAGCCCCAGTTCCATTGGCAGCAAAACAGGCCCAGAGCATAATACTACCACCACCATGCCTGACGGTAGGTTTGGTGTTCCTGGGATTAACGTCCTTACCTTTTCTCCTCCAAACATATTGCTGGGTATTGTGGCCTAACAGCTCAATTTTTGTTTTATCTTACATCACATAGACAATGATAAGACCTTCTGGAGGAAAGTTCCATGGTTAGAACTTCATGAATGTTTTTTGTGACCAACAAATATGAGCTTCAATCACTCTATCACAAAAAAATAAGAGTTTTAGAAATTATTGGAAACTCAAGACAGCCATGACATTATGTTCTTTACAAGTGTATGTAAACTTTTGACGACGACTGCAAGTTTAAGGTTGATATTAAAATAAAATAACGATTATAAAACATAAATGCGCAAACAAGCTGTCACTTTAGCATGTGTGAACTAGCCTAATTAGCAACAGCAATACAAGCCTTAACAGTGAGATTTTAGCTGGTAACTTCTTAACAACACAGCACAAATAATGTTCTTAACACACCACTAGACGTTACACAAACACAGTTATGTATATTAATAGTCTAAATGAGTCTTATAAAATCTTCGACATACTCACATGGTCGAAGACTAGAGACCGACTGAAGTAGTAGAGAGAAGAAGTTACCAAACGTTAACGCAAGTCAGACAGGAAGCGGAAGTGACACTGTCAAGAAATGCTTCAAAATAAAAGTTGTTTTTGATTGAAACTTTTATTAATAGATCGCACAGTACAGTACATATTCCGTACAATTGACCACTAAATGGTAACACCCGAATAGGTTTTTCAACTTGTTTAAGTCTGGGTCCATGTTAAGTATCTGGAAACGTATATAAACATGGAGAATTCTTAACACCAACCATTTTTTTGTGAATATTTCATGGTTCTTTGAGAGGGGAGATTTTAAACATCTTAAAGGCCTACTGAAATGAGATTTTCTTATTTAAACGGGGATAGCAGGTCCATTCTATTTGTCATACTTGATCATTTTGCGATATTGCCATATTTTTGCTGAAAGGATTTAGTAGAGAACATCGACAATAAAGTTCGCAACTTTTGGTCGCTAATAAAAAGGCCTTGCCTGTACTGGAAGTAACAGACAATGTGCGCGTGACGTCACGGGTTGTCGGGCTCCTCACATCCTCACATTGTTTATAATCATAGCCACCAGCAGCAAGAGCGATTCGAATCGTGAAAACGACGATTTCCCCATTAATTTGAGAGAGGATGAAAGATTCGTGGATTAGGAAAGTAAGAGTGAAGGACTAGGAAAAAAAAAAACTAGACAGCAGAGCGATTCAGATGTTATTAGACACATTTACTAGGATAATTCTGGAAAATCCCTTATCTGCTTATTGTGTTACTAGTGTTTTAGCGTTTTAGTAAAAGTCAGAGGGGTGTGGCCATGGGTGTGGTGACCGCCGGTGTCTCTGAGGGAAGCCACGTTTCTCGACGAGGCGAAGCGAAGGTAGCCGTTGGGGCCGCGCTGAAATATATTTTTTTTCCCTCTCCTCCTCGGTGGAAGCATCCGACGGTCGGGGGCGGCCGGTGGGAGGAGGCAAGAGAGTCCGCAGCTGCCTCTTTGACAGGTGCAGGAGGAACGACGCAAGCTCCCCGCTCATGTTTACGGTAAGAGCCGACTTATTACCACCATTTTCTCACCGAAACCTGCCAGTTGACATGTGGTAGGGAACCATGTTCGCTTGACCGCTCTGTTCTATAGTAAAGCTTCACCGTCATTTTTCGGGAATGAAAACAAGGAAACACCGGCTGTGTTTGTGTTGTTAAAGGCGGCCGCAATACACCGCTTCCCACCTACATCTTTCTTTTTTTTAATTATGCGATTAAAGCAGACGACTTATAGCTGGGATCGGGGCTGGAACAAAATGTCCGCTACAATCAGTGACATCACGCGCACGCGTCATCATAAGCGTCATCATAAGCGTCATCATTCCGCGACGTTTCCAACAGGAAACTTCGCGGGAAATTTAAAGTTGCAATTTAGTAAACTAAAAAGGCCGTATTGCCATGAGTTGCAATGTTAATATTTCATCATTGATATATAAACTATCAGACTGCCTGGTCGGTAGTAGTGGGTTTCAGTAGGCCTTTAAACAACTGTTAGGTTAATTTTTTTAATAAATGCAATATTTAAGAAAAGTTTCAGTCAGGTTTTAGGGTGCGCTGCCCTTTTAAAGATGCTGAACGATCTCAGGTTGAGTACTAACTCAAAAACTGTCAGTTTTGGTTTTGCTGGCTCCTATTGGTGCCTTCGATAAAGTAGATCACATCATTCTTTTAAATAGACCAGGGTTTGGCAACCCAAAACGTTGAAAGAGCCATATTGGACCAAAAATACAAAAAACAAATCTGTCTGTAGCCGTAAAAAATGAAAAGCCGTGTATAAGTTTTAAATTGAAGACTACACATGACATAAGTGTCCATATTAGCTATAATAGCCTACTATCAAAATGACTTTGTGTCGCAGGCTGACGCAAATCTTCATTGACAGAAATTAATATTTATTGTACGCATTTATACAACATTCGAAACCATTAGTAAATCTGAGGCTACTCACAAAGTGAGATAACTCCTGGAAATTCCTGGCTTATGATGGCCAAAGGTATCGATGTGTGTGTCCAAGTTAAAGGAAAGGGCAGCTTGTCTTCTTCTAATTGATGTATTACAATCTTTGGCAAGCTAGGCAATGTTTGCTGTGGTCTGGAACATCATGGCACACAAACTGAAATTAATCTGAAACGCAGCCAATTTTACATACAGATAATATGTCATGAGACATGCAAATATAAATTATATACAAAGAGGATACAAGTAAAGGATACTAATTGAGCTCAAATGTACCTACAAATGAAGCATAATGATGCAATATGTACCTACAGCTCGCCAAAATAGCATGTTAGCATTGATTAGCTTGCATGATTAGGCCTGATTAGCACTCCAAGAAGTCAAAAATATCAACAAAGCGCACCTTTTATGCATTCACGCACAGCATAAAACGTTTGGTGGACAAAATGTGGAGGAGTTCAAGTACCTAGGAGTCTTGTTCACGAGTGAGGGAAGAGTGGATCGTGAGATCGACAGGCGGATCGGTGCGGCGTCTTCAGTAATGCGGACGTTGTACCGATCCGTTGTGGTGAAGAAGGAGCTGAGCCGGAAGGCAAAGCTCTCAATTTACCGGTCGATCTACGTTCCCATCCTCACCTATGGTCATGAGCTTTGGGTCATGACCGAAAGGATAAGATCACGGGTACAAGCGGCCGAAATGAGTTTCCTCCGCCGTGTGGCGGGGCTCTCCCTTAGAGATAGGGTGAGAAGCTCTGCCATCCGGGAGGAACTCAAAGTAAAGCCGCTGCTCCTCCACATCGAGAGGAGCCAGATGAGGTGGTTCGGGCATCTGGTCAGGATGCCACCCGAACGCCTCCCTAGGGAGGTGTTTAGGGCACGTCCAACCGGTAGGAGGCCACGGGGAAGACCCAGGACACGTTGGGAAGACTATGTCTCCCGGCTGGCCTGGGAACGCCTCGGGATCCCCCGGAAACAGCTAGACGAAGTGGCTGGGGAGAGAGAAGTCTGGGTTTCTCTGCTTAGGCTGTTGCCCCCGCGACCCGACCTCGGATAAGCGGAAGATGATGATGATGGACGAAATGTGACAAAGAAGGAGTGGAAGATTGTACATGTAAACAAACAGTTGCGTCACAGTCGACACCATGGTGAGTTCAAGAACCACCGAAATGAGTAGGACAAAACAATGTTCACCAAATACTGTCATCAGTGAAGCATACACACAAACATATTAAACAGTGGGCTCTCTAAAAATTGGGAAGGTTTGTGTCATGTTTGTGCTTAAACAACAAGCATACTAAGACCAAATATATATTTATATATTTTGCTATATTTTCTTACAATTTTCACACCTTTTTTAAAAATCCTCCAGGGAGCCTAAAGACTCGAGAGCCACGGGTTGCTGAGCCCCGAAATAGACTAAAACCATACATGCCAACCTTGAGACCTCTGAATTCAGGAGATTGGGGGGGGGTATATATATTTTCAAGTATTTGTGATATATATATATATATATATATATATATCCATCCATTTTCTACCGCTTATTCCCTTTTGTGGTCGCGGGGGGCGCTGGCGCCTATCTCAGCTACAATCGGGCGGAAGGTGGGGTACACCCTGGACAAGTCGCCATCTCATCGCAGGGCCAACACAGATTGACAGACAACATTCACACTTACATTCACACACTTATTATTGGTAAGAATGAGCACATGCTCCTCAATGAAGAAAAAAAAATCACCTGTGGTGTGCCACAAGGATCAATTGTAGGTCCTGTTCTTTTTAATATTGAAACGACTCCACTTGGCCGTGTCATCAGGACACATGGAATTAATTTCCATAGTTATGCCTCCTGATGTTACAAGACCAATTGATACTATTTTTAATTGCATCTCAGATATAAAGTCCTGTATGGCAGATCACTTTCTACACTGCAAGAACTGAAATCTAAGTAAGATTAAATATCTCAAATAAGGGTGATATTTGCTTATTTTCTGTCTGATAAGATAAATCTTCTCACTAAGCAGATTTTATGTGAGAGTGTTTTACTTGTTTTAAGGGTTTTGGTCCTAAATGATCTTAGTAAGATATTACAGCTTGTTGCTGAGATTTGATGACCTATATTGTGTAAAACATGCTTGGAACTAGAATATCAAGTGTTGCAGAACTGTGTTATCAACACTCACAAGAATAAAACTAATTTTTTAAAGTAATATTTTTCTTATTTGAAGCATGAAAAAAAATCATGACTTTGACACAATTGTGTCTGATAATTAAAACAGATGACAGCCAAATTGACTTTGCTGTTTTATTTTCAATGGAACAAGAGAAAATAGGAACTCATATAATAGTTTTTTTTTAATTATTCTTAATTTCCAGGCTTTTTTTTTCTTTTTCTTAATTTTGAGGCTTCTTTTTTTTTTTTCCATTTCCTAGCGTTCTTTTTTCCATTTTTCATTTCCAGGTCTTGTTTTGCTTTGCTTAGTTTTTCTGTTTTTTTTACCCCCTTTTTCATCATTTCGAGGTCTTTTTTTCTTTTTAATTTTTCTTATTTCCAAGCTTTTTTTCTTTTTCTTAATTTCGAAGCCTTCTTTTCTTTCCTTTTTTCATTTCCTAGCCTTCTTTTTTCAATTTTTCTTCATTTCCAGATTTTGTTTTGCTTAGTTTTTCATTTGTTCCCCTTTTGTCAGGATTGCAACTGAAAGTTTAGTTGTGTTTTAGTTTTTCCTCTGTGTGTGTAGTATTTCCTGTCCTTAGTTCCTGACAGCACTCTTATTTTGGTTCAGCTTCCTGTTTGTCTCCCTGAGTGCTTTGTTTCCCCTCAGCTGCGGCTGATTGGCACCTGGCCACACCTGGTGTCAATCAGCCCGCTCCTATTTGTACCTGCTTTATCTTCCAGTCAGGGCTGGATTATTGATTTGTCGATGTCACTTCTTGTCGCGCTTGTCATGTATTATCGCTCCTGTCGTGTCGTACCTTGTCGTGTCTTTGCAGCGTAGCAGTAAGCTATATTCGTTTGATGTTTGTAGCTTACTGTTTTTTGTTCCCTGCTTCCAGTTTGTTCTTTCATTTTACAAGTACAACTTCTGTCTTCCTGCTCGCTACCCGCTAGCTTTCACGCTAAGCCCCTTTTTGTTTTTGCTGGCTTCCATGCTAAGTCTCCTTTTTGTTTTATAGCTCCCATGCTAGCTCTCTTAGTTTGCTAACCGCCTCGTGCGCGCTTTGTGTTAGTACCCTTTTGTTTGGTCTTGTTTTAGTATTTATATTAAATCATGTTGTCTCACTCCATGCCAGCCTCCATCCCTGAATCTTGGGGTTCGTCAAAAACAAACTCTGACACCTTTTTCTTCATTTCAAAGCCTTTTTTCTCGTTTTTCTTCATTTTCAGGCTTTTTTTCTTTTAGTTAATGTTGAGGCGTTCTTTTCTTTCCTTTTTTTTAATTTCCTGCCCTTTTTTTTCCTCTTTTTCTTAATTTCCTGTTCTTTTTTTTTCTTTTTCTTAATTTTAAGGCCTTCTTTTCTTTCCTTTTTTTCATTTCCAGGCCTTTGTTTTTCTTTATTTCCAGGTCTTCTTTTGCTTTTTTTTTTTTTTTGTAGGTTATTTTTTTCTTCATTTCAAGGCCTTTTTTTCTTGTTTTTCTTACATTCCAGGGCTTTGTTTCATTTTCTATACTTTTTCCCCCTTTTTCATCATCTCCTGACCTTTTTTTCTGTTTTTTCTTAGATTCCATGCCTTTTTTTTTCTTTTGCTTAAAGCCTTCTTTACTTTCCTTTTTTTCCATTTCCCAGCCTTTTTTCCATTTTTCTTAATTATCAAGCCTTCTTTTTTTTCTTGTGTTTCTTAATTTCCAGGCCTTTGTTTAATTTCCTAGGCTTTTTTCCCCTTTTTCTTCATCTGCAGGCCTTTTTTTTCTTGTTTTTCTTAGATTCCATGCCTTTTTTTTCCTTTTGCTTAATTTTAAAGCCTTCTCTACTTTCCTTTTTTCCATTTCCTAGCCTTTTTTCCATTTTTCCTAATTTCCAAGCCTTTTTTTCCCCTTGTGTTTCTTAATTTCCAGGCCTTTGTTTCATTTCCTAGGCTTTTTTCCCCTTTTTCTTCATCTGCAGGCCTTTTTTTCTTGTTTTTCTTAATTTCTAGGCCTTTTTTTCTTTTTCTTAATTTTACAGCCTCCTTTCCTTTTCTTTTTTTTATTATTTCTTCATTTCCAAGCCTTTTTTCCTTGTTTTACTTCATTTCCAGGCCTTTTTTTCATTTTGTTAATTTTGAGGCCTTCTTTTCTTTCCTTTTTTTAACTCCACAGCCCTTTCTTTTTATTTATCTTCATTTACAGGTCTCTTGCTATGTTGGTCTTTTTTCTTCTTCCTTTTTCTTTATTTCCAGACCTTTTAAGAATATTTCTCCCACTTGTAGAGTATTTCTTCAAAGATGCCACATGTTTCTGCTCCTCCTCTGTTTTATTACAAAGTAGATGAAGTACTTTAGTATTAATAGACTTATTTGGCCGGACATCACAGACCTGCTGACAGTGGAAGACTCATTTTACATGTGTGATTGTCTCTCAAACTCAACTGATGATTTCCAAATAGAAGAGACTTTCAAAAAGTCACATTTAGTGAGAGTAGAGCAAGTGAGTGGACAAATATTCATCCCAAGTGGAATTACCTGCAAGATTCCAGTGCAGTGGGATTTGCGAGGGTGGCCTCCAGGCACGTCTCTCCAGTCTGTGTCCTTCATGGTGAAAGGCCTGGAAGCACTTAAAGTTCTGTCAAGTATTTGTGCGATTTGTGTGTGTGCTTGCTGAATAATGTCTCTGTTTGTGTGATCTAATACTCGGGAATTAGTGCTTATTCAACTCTGACCTCTCTGATTGCGCAACAGCACATCTGCACCCTCTTTCTTTTCTTTCAGTCAGGTGACTTTTCCTCTCACGTCACAAGTCTTTCAAACAAATGAAGCCTCTTCTAATTGAATATCATGCTCAATTATCATTCCTGCAGTTCATGGCGCCATCTCGGAAGAACGCTAACTCGGACTTTGTCATCATGCTAACATTAAAAACGTTAACATTTTATGGTAGCGTTTTAACTAAGTTTGTATGTTTAAACCTAAGCATCCGGAATTTTGATGCTTGGCGCGATCTTGGAAGTATGCTAACGTCTCTAATGTTGGCATGCTAACGTTTTATGCTACATTTTTAGCTAATTATATATATTTTACCCTAAAAATCATTTGGATTTTTTTTTTACTTGCCGGAAGTACGCTAACGTCTCTTATGTTAGAATGCTAACAATTTATGCTACATTTTTAGCTAATTATATATATTTTACCCTAAAAATCTGGATTTTTTTTTTTTTACTTGCCGGAAGTATGCTAACGTCTCTTGTGTAAGCATGCTAATAATAGCATGCTAACATACTAAAGTTTAAAGATAAAAAACATGGAGTTTGATGCTTGGCACGATCATGGAAGTATGCCAACGTCTCTTATGTTAGCATGCTGCTAAAGTTTAAACCTAAAAATCATGGATTTTTTTGCTTGGCACGATCTTGTAAGCATGCTAATGTCTCTTACGTTAGCATGCTAATGTCTCTTACGTTAGCATGCTAATGTTAGCATTCTAACATGCTAAGGTTTTAACCTAAATATCATGGATTTTGTTGCTTGGCATGATCTTGGAAGTATGCTAATGTCTCTTACGTTAGCATGCTAATGTTAGCATTCTAACATGCTAAAGTTTTAACCTAAATATGGATTTTGTTGCTTGGGCACGATCTTGGAAGTATGCTAATGTCTCTTATGTTAGCATGGTAAAGTTTCAACCTAAAGACCATGGATTTTGTTGCTTGGCACAATCTTGTAAGTATGCTAATGTCTCTTATGTTAACATGCTAATGTTAGCATTCTAACATGCTAAAGTTTTAACCTGAATATCTTGGATGTTGTTGCTTGGCAAGATCTTGTAAGTATGCTACTGTCTCTTATGTTAGCATGCTAATGTTAGCATTCTAACATGCTAAAGTTTTAACCTAAATATCATGGATTTTGTTGCTTGGCACGATCTTGGAAGTATGCTAATGTCTTTTATGTTAGCATGCTAAAGTTTCAACCTAAAGACCATGGATTTTGTTGCTTGGCACGATCTTGGAAGTATACTAATGTCTCTTACGTTAGCATGCTAATGTTAGCATTCTAACATGCTAAAGTTTTAACCCAAATATCATGGATTTTGTTGCTTGTCACGATAATGGAAGTATACCAACTTCTCTTATGTTAGCATGGTGCTAAAGTTTAAACCTAAAAATCATGGATTTTGTTGCTTGGCACGATCTTGGTAGCATGCTAATGTCTCTTATGTTAGCATGCTAATGTTAGCATTCTAACATGCTAAGGTTTTAACCTAAATATCATGGATTTTGTTGCTTGGCATGATCTTGGAAGTATGCTAATGTCTCTTCTGTTAGCATGCTAACATGCTAAAGTTTCAACCTAAAAACCATGGATTTTATTGCTCTTAGACTTAGAAAATCTTTATTGTCCCCGAGGGGCAATTTGGTTTGCAGCAGTAGTCATTAAAAACAAGGTACAACAGTAAAAAATGAGGTACAACAGTAAAAAACGAGGGACAACAGTAAAAAACGAGGTACAACAGTAAAAACAAGTTACAAATACATAAAATACATACAATTATATAGATTGATATTTATGATTTTTAGTTATAAACTTACAAGTCACGATCTTGGAAGTATGCCAACATCTCTTATGTTAGCATGCTAATGTTAGCATTCTATCATGCTAAAGTTTTAACCTAAATATCATGGATTTTGTTGCTTGGCACAATCTCGGAAGTATGCTAATGTCTCTTATGTTAGCATGCTAATGTTTTACGCTACTTTTTCAGCAAATTTTGTATGTTTGTAACTAAAAATCATAAATGTTGATCTATATAATCTAATATGATATGATCTATATCCTATATAAGCGTACTGATATTAGCATGCTAACATTTTATGCTAGCTTTTCAGCTATTTTTATATGTTCAAACTTACATTAGAATGTTAAACAAGCTTACAAATGTGTGAGTTAAGTGCAGCCTCCCTGACAAGCTAAAGTGAAAGATCACACTACAAATGGAGGGAGGAGAGGAAAGATAGATGAAAGGAAAAGGGTGAATTCAAATGTAAACTGGTTTTCATTCATCTGGTCAATGTTTATTATGTATAACCGTGTTATGCAACATACAGTAAGTACTTGCACTAACAAGTCATAAAGCAATGTCCTTAAAGTCTCAAATGGGACGGGCCAAAACATTCCCAAGTATCCTGTTCTGTATCACGCAGGACCTGGAAATCAGGACTCGCAAACAAGGAGGTCTGAGAGGATGGGAAACGTTTTCTTAGCGAAGCTAAGCTTGACGTCAACAAGGATTTAACACAAGTTTTATACAACATCATAACAATGTCATGCTCACATGCTAACAATAGCATTTTTACAGTTAGCATTAAGGAAATCTCAAAATATGTACTGCCCGATACTTGCTAAACTAGCTAAAAATGGCAGCATGTTAAGAATACTATGCTAATATAATGACGATAACGTGCTTACAGTTAGCACTAATCAAATACCAAAATATAAAGGGCTAAATACCGCCTAAATGATCTCTTTCTGTCTAAAGTTAGCATATTTTTCCCTGTGATTGCTAATGTTAGCATGCACCAAGTACCAACATGTGACTGAGGTGTATACCTACAACATTAGCTAAAAAATAAAAAACTAGCATACTAACATTAGCATAATACCAGTTATTATTATCAGCAAAATATTTTACACTGAGGTCTATACCTGCATGCTAATATTAGCATGCTAAAAGGAGTTACAGGCCACAACTTGTCCTAAACCCAAAACGTTAAGACCGCAAATGTTTTCTGGTTTTCTCCTCTTATTGTTGAGAGTCCAGTCCATAGTAGATCTAACATATTATTGTGAGAGTCCAGTCCAAAGTGGATCTAACATAATAGTGTGAGCACACTTGCCAACCTTGAGACCTCCGATTTCAGGAGGTGGGGGTGGGGGGCCGTAGTCTGGGATGGGGCTCATCAAACACTTATGTGGAACATCCCACAGGTATGCAGGCTAATTGGGAACAGGTGGGTGCCATGATTGGGTATAAAAACAGCTTCCCAAAAAATGCTCAGTCTTTCACAAGAAAAGATGGGGCGAGGTACACCCCTTTGTCCACAACTGCGTGAGCAAATAGTCAAACAGTTTAAGAACAACGTTTCTCAAAGTGCAATTGCAAGAAATTTAGGGATTTCAACATCTACAGTCCATATTATCATCAAAAGGTTCAGAGAATCTGGAGAAGTCACTCCACGTAAACGGCATGGCCGGAAACCAACATTGAATGACCGTGACCTTCGATCCCTCAGATGGCACTGTATCAAAAACCGACATCAATCTCTAAAGTATATTTCTAAATTAGCTCAGGCACACTTCAGAAAACCATTGTCACTAAATACAGTTTGTTGCTACATCTGTAAGTGCAAGTTAAAGCTCTACTATGCAAAGTGAAAGCCATTTATCAACAACATCCAGAAACACCGCTGGCTTCTCTGGACCCGAGATCATCTAAGATGGACTGATGCAAAGTGGAAAAGTGTTCTGTGATCTGACGAGTTCACATTTCAAATTGTTTTTGGAAATATCCGACATCGTGTCCTCCGGACCAAAGGGGAAGCGAACCATCCAGACTGTTGTCGACGCAAAGTTCAAAAGCAAGCATCTGTGATGGTATGGGGGTGCATTAGTGCCCAAGGTATGGGTAACTTACACATCTGTGAAGGCACCATTAATGCTGAAAGGTACATACAGGTTTTGGAACAACATATGCTGCCATCTAAGCGTCGTCTTTTTCATGGACGCCCCTGCTTATTTCAGCAAGACAATGCCAAGCCACATTCAGCACGTGTTACAACAGCGTGGCTTTGTAAAAAAGAGTGTGGGTACTTTCCTGGCCCGCCTGCAGTCCAGACCTGTCTCCCATTGAAAATGTGTGGCGCATTATGAAGCGTAAAATACGACAGCGGAGACCCCGGACTGTAAAATGACTGAAACACAAAATAAAACAAGAATGGGAAAGAATTCCACTTACAAAGCTTCAACAATAAGTTTCCTCAGTTCCCAAACGTTTATTGAGTGTTGTTAAAAGAAAAGGTGATGTAACACAGTGGTGAACATGCCCTTTCCCAACTACTTTGCAGCCATGAAATTCTAAGTTGCTTATTATTTGCAAAAAAAAAAAAAAGTTGTCTTTGTGGTGCATTCAATTGAATATGGGTTGGAAATGATTGGCAAATCATTGTATTCCATTTTTATTGACATCTAACACAATTTCCCAACTCATATGGAAACGGGGTTTGTAACATAAAAGTGAGAATTCAGTCTATAGTGGATCTTGTTAATAGTGTGAGAGTCCAGTCCATAGTGTATCTAACAGAATAAAGAGAGTCCAGTCCATAGTGGATCTAACATAATAGTTAGAGTTCAGTCCATAATGGATCTAACATAATAGTGAGAGTCCAGTCCATAGTGGATCTAACATAATAGTGAGAGTCCAGTCCATAGTGGATCTAGTTAGTAGTTTGAGTGTCCAGTCCGTAGTGGATTTAACATAATAGTGAGAGTCCAGTCCATAGTGGATCTATTTTATAGTGTGAGAGTCCAGCCCATAGTGGATCTAACATTATAGTGTGGGAGTCCAGTAAATTGTGGATCCAACATAATAGTGAGAGTCCAGTCCATAGTGGATCTAGTTAATAGTGTGAGAGTCCAGGCCATAGCGAATCTAACATAATAGTGAGAGTCCAGGCCATAGCAAATCTAACATAATAGTGTGAAAGTCCAGTCCATAGTGGATCTAACATAATAGTGAGAGTCCAGTCCATAGTGGATCCAACATAATAGTGAGAGTCCACCCCAAGTCCCGACTCTGAAAAGTTTCAATCAATCAATCAATCGGTGTACACCTTTCTCATGCTAACGATATCTCAATTTTTTTTTTTAATCCACAAAAAGCATTCACTAAAGGACAGATATGTGGTGTCCCTTTTAAGTCAAACTTTTACCTGACGGACGGGTGATGGCAGGAACGCCGCCTACGCTTGGGGTTAAAGTTTCCTAGGGATCAGGCCGGGAGATGAACGGGATTGAGTGCGATCTTGGCTGAGGCTCGGGATAAAATCGGAAGGGGATAAAGCATTTTAAAAGGAAGGATGGCCGTGATCAGATAACGTGAGTGGAAGATTAAATGGTGAGCACAGCGATCAGGAATAAAGGAAGCGGGGATGGAGGAGGAAAGAAGCAGTCGGGAGCGGAGATTTAAGGCGTTCCTGAAGAGTTTGAGCAAGTTTAAGGTGCAGGGGATAGAAAAGTGCTCGTTCACATTCAAGTGTCAGTCTTAGCTTTTTAAATAGAAGCATATTTTTCTTAAAGATCTCCTATTTTAACACCAACATCCCGCTGGGTTAGTTTATTCGCTAAAGAAAAACAAATAAAAACAAACTCCCGTATCAATAAAATTATATATTTTTGTACAAACCCCAAAACCAGTGAAGTTGGCATGTTGTGTAAATGGTAAATAAAAACAAAATACAATGATTTACTAATTATTTTCCTATATTCAATTGAATAGACTGCAAAGACCAGATATTTAATGTTCACACTGAGAAACTTTGTTGTTTATTACAAAGTTAATTCATTTGAAATTTGACGCCTGCAACATGTATCAAAAAAGCTGGCACAAGTGGCAAAAAAGACTGAGAAAGTTGAGGAATGCTCATCAAACACTTATTTGGAACATCCCCTCCTGGGGACGGCGTGGCGAAGTTGGTAGAGTGGCTGTGCCAGTAATCTGAGGGTAACTGGTTCAATCCCCACCTTTCACCATCCTAGTCATGTCCTTTGTGTCCTTGGGCAAGACACTTCACCCTTGCTCCTGATTTTATCCTGGTGAGTGCCTTGCTTTGCAGCTCCCGCCGTCAGTGTGTGAATGTGTGTGTGAATGGGCGAATCTGGAAATACTGTCAAAGCGCTTTGGGCTCCTTAAAAATGGGTACAAAAGCGCTATACAAGTACAACCCATTTACCATGCCACAGGTGAACAGGCTAATTGGGAACAGGTGGGTGCCATGATTGGGTATAAAAGCAGCTTCCATGAAATGCTCAGTCATTCACAAACAAGGATGGGGCGAGGGTCACCACTTTGTCAAAAAATACGAGAGCAAAATTGTCCAACAGTTTAAGAACAACATTTCTCAACCAGCTATTGCAAGGAATTTAGGGATGTCACCATCTACGGTCCGTAATATCATCAAAAGGTTCAGAGAATCTGGAGAAATCACTGCACGTACGCAGCAAGGCTTAAAAAAAACATTTAATGCCCGTGACCTTCGATCCCTCAGGCGGTACTGCATCAAAAAGCGACATCAGTGTGTAAATGATATCACCACATGGGCTCAGGAACACTTCAGAAAACCACTGTCAGTAACTACAGGTTGTCGCTACATCTGTAAGTGCAAGTTAAAACTCTACTATGAAAAGCCAAAGCCATTTATCAACAACACCCAGAAATGCCACAGACTTCGCTGGGCCCCAGCTCATCTAAGATGGACTGATGCAAAGTGGAAAAATGTTCTGTGGTCTGACGAGTCCTGTGGACGTCGTGTCCTCCGGACAAAGAGGAAAAGAACCATCCGGATTGTTCTAGGCGCAAATTTGAAAAGCCAGCATCTGTGATGGTATGGGGGTGTATTAGTGGCCAAGGCATGGGTAACTTACACATCTGTGAAGGCACCATTAATGCTGAAAGGTACATACAGGTTTTAGAGCAACATATGTTGCCATCCAAGCAACGTTATCATGGACGCCCCTGCTTATTTCAGCAAGACAAAGTCAATCCGCGTGTTTCAGCGTGGCTTCATAGTAAAAGAGTGTGGGTCCCAGACTGGCCTGCCTGTAGTCCAGACTGTCTAACCATTAAAAAATGTTTGGCGCAGTATGAAGCCTGAAATACCACAACGGAGACCCTGTTGAACAACTTAAGCTGTACATCAAGTAAGCTTCAAAAATTGGTCTCCTCAGTTCCCAAGTGTTGTTAAAAGGAAGGGCCGTGTAACACAGTGGTAAAAATGCCCATGTGACAACTTTTTTTGCAATTTGTTGCTGCCATCAAATGCTAAATTAATAATTATTTGCAACAAAAAAAAGTGTCTCTGTTCGAACATTAAATGTCTTATATTTGCAGTCTATTCAATTGAATATAGGTTGAATAGGATTTGCAAATCGTTGTATTCTATTTTTATTTACCATTTACACAACATGCCAACTTCACTGGTTGTGGGTTTTGTATATATGTATGTATATATGTATGTACATATATATATATATATATGTATGTATGTATGTATGTATGTATGTATATATATATATATATATATATATATATATATATATATATATATATATATATGTATTTATGTATGTATATATCTATATATATATATATATATGTATTTATGTATGTATATATATATATATATATATATATATATACACATATATATATATATATATATATATATATACACACACACACACACACACACATGTAAATATATACACACATTTTTACTTTACATTCAGTCAGCTTTCAGTCCCCATGTAAAAAAGTTCAGACACCTCTGATTTAGGCTTTTATGTAGTTTTGGAGAATTATTAACTTTGTTTTGCTCAAAAAATTGTATTTAGTAAAAAAAGTATATACGGAAGTAGTTTAAATAATGTGATGAAATAGTTTAACTGTCAATAGCCCTCACCATAAAAAAAATCAAAAACGTGTAGTTAATACATATGATTGGTATCAGACGATCCGGCTCATGGGTTGGATCGGAATCGGCAGCATGGAGCCCCAATCAGAAAGTTTCCAAATCTTAACAAACGGCGTGTTCAGCCTTAGAATAATTAAACTGCACTGCCTTAAGTGAATGTTTTGTTGTGCTATGCGGTGAAAAGTGCTAAATGTAATCAAATGTGCTTCAAGTGAATATTTTGCTGCGCTAAACAGTGAAAAGTGCTAAATAAGATTAAGTGTGCTTCAAGTGAATATTTTGTTGCGCTAAATGGTGAAAAGTGCTAAATATAACCAAGTGCACTTCAAGTAAAGATTTTGTTGCACTAAATGGTCAAAAGTGGTAAATATAGTCAAATGTGTTTCAAGTGAATATTTTGTTGCACTAAACGGTGAAAAGTGTTAAATATAATAAATTGTGCTTGAAGTGAATATTTTGTTATGCTAAACAGTGAAAAGTGCTAAATATAACCAAGTGTGCTTCGAGTAAATATTATGTTGCGCTAAACGGTGAAAAGTGCTAAATAAAATCAAATGTGCTCCAAGTCAATATTTTGTTGCGCTAACTGGTGAAAAGTGCTAAATGTAATCAAGTGTGCTCGTAGTGAATATTTTGTTGCGCTAAACGGTGAAAAGTGCTAAATAAAATCAAATGTGCTCCAAGTCAATATTTTGTTGCGCTAACTGGTGAAAAGTGCTAAATGTAATCAAGTGTGCTTGTAGTGAATATTTTGTTGCGCTAAACGGTGAAAAGTGCTAAATAAAATCAAATGTGCTCCAAGTCAATATTTTGTTGCGCTAGCCGGTGAAAAGTGCTAAATGTAATCAAGTGTGCTTGTAGTGAATATTTTGTTGCGTTAAACGGTGAAAAGTGCTGAATATAATCAAGTGTGCTTCAAGTGAATATTTTGTCGTGCTAAACGGTGAAAAAAGCTAAATATAACAAAGTGTGCTTCAAGTGAATATTTTGTTGCGCTAAACGGTGAAACATGCGAAATATAACCAAGTGTGCTTCAAGTGAATATTTTGTTGCTCTAAAGGGTGAAAAGTGCTAAATATAACCAAGTGTGTATCAAGTGAATATTTTGTTGCGCTAAACGGTGAAAAGTGCTAAATATAACCAAGTGTGCTTAGTGTGATGCAGTGCGCTGTCAGTTTGTCACGTTAAGATCCAAACATGCATTGAAAAGTGTCAAAATGTGGTCAGCAGATTATTCAATTACACTTTTTTTTTCGGCACTAGAACGTCTTTCGCTGTGTCAAATGTCTCCAAGTTAAGGGAAAATAATATTTCATGAAACGCTTCTCCATGTTCCCGGAATTAAAATATGCTCCACCCCCCAAGCCCCCCCTTCCAAGTGGTCCTATTAGGCAAGTACAGCTGTGTGACAGGAGGAGAGCCAGGAAGAGGACATGACTGATAGTGTCGCACGTCGACACAAGTCAATGAGTCAGACATTTTGTACACTTGTTTCAGACAGATGGGGAGGAACAACTCCAAATCATTTCTAAAAGAGCAGTATTTATTTAGCAGAACAGCAGACGTTTCTAGATTCAACTGTCTGTTGCTCCTAAAAAAAAAAGCCAAAATGTTATGTTTTGGGCCCTGCGGGCACGAACACAATATACAAGGGGGCAAAAAAGTATTTAGTCAGCCACCGATTGTGCAAGTTCTGCCAATTAAAATGATGACAGAGGTCTGTAATTTTCATCATAGGTACACTTCAACTGTGGGGGACAGAATGTGAAAAAAACATTGTAGGAATTTTAAAGAATTTATTTGTAAATTATGGTGGAAAATAAGTATTTGGTCAACCATTGAAAGTTCTCACGGATGGAAGGAGGTTTTGGCTCCAAATTTCACGATACATGGCCCCATTCATTCTTTCCTTAACATGGATCAATGGTCCTGTCCCCTTAGCAGAAAAAGAGCCCCAAAACATTATGATGTTTCCACCCCCATGCTTCACAGTAGGTGTGGTGTTCTTGGGATGCAACTCAGTATCCTTCTTCCTCCAAACACGGCAAGCTGAGTTCATACCAAAAAGTTCTATTTTGGTTTAATCTGACCACATGACATTCTCCCAATCCTCTGCTGTATTATCCATGTATCCATTTTGGTATAAACTCAACTTGGAGGAAGAAGAACACTGAGTTGCATCCCAAGAACACCATACCTACTGTGAAGCAAGGGGGTGGAATGGGGCCATGTATCGTGAGATTTTGAGCCAAAACCTCCTTCCATTGTGAGAGCTATGAATGGTTGACCAAATACTTATTTTCCACCATAATTTACAAATAAATTCTTTAAAATTCTTACAATGTGAATTCCTGGATTTTTTTTTTCACATTCTGTCTCTCACAGTTGAAGTGTACCTATGATGAAAATTACAGACCTCTTTCATCATTTTAAGTGGGAGAACTTGCACAATCGCTGGCTGACTAAATACTTTTTTGCCCCACTGTATGCTGGCATGCTGGACATTGAGCGGAAGAAAAAGTTTACAAAGCCTTGTCCAGTTTTTTTTTTTTTTTTCCACCGCCGGCCCCCCAGGATATTAATGAGGAAATGACGTACGCTTTGTAAAGACGAGGAGAAGGAGGAATGAGCGATGAAGGTTTCAAGCGGGGACGAGGGGCCGCTGATTAATCCCGCTCGGAGGCCACTCCGCCGGGAATTCCATCAAACACAGAGAGGGGGAAAAGGGGATTTTAATTGGGGCGCTCCCTCTCCCTCGCCGTTTCCCAAAGCGCTTACCTACCTTGGTGCTCCCGCCTTTCCTGGTTGTTGTTGGGGCCTACACACACACACACACACACACACACACACACACACACACACACACACATACACACACATACACACACATACACAGATATATATACCAAAAAAATTGCTTTCAGATGTGGAAGTGAACAGCAATGCTATAAGTGTCTATGCACGGGCTTATAATGCATATAAGCAGCAATAGACCACACCTATTCAGAGGGTTGGGGGAACTTAAAGGAGGAACTGTCAGCTCTTTTCCACCGCAGGAACTTTTTCAGGAACCAATAAAGTGTTTCCAACAAAAAAAAAAATACTACTAACCTTGATCGGAGTTCCTCCGATCAAGGTGGAACCTTTCCGGGGGGGCGGTCTGATTGGTTGAACACAGTTCCTAAAACGTATTTTTCAACATTTCTCAACCAGCTATTGCAAGGAATTTAGGGATGTCACCATCTACGGTCAGTAATATCATCAAAAGGTTCAGAGAATCTGGAGAAATCACCGCACGTACGCAGCAAGGCTTAAAACAAACATTGAATGCCCGTGACCTTCGATCCCTCAGGCGGTACTGCATCAAAAAGCGACATCAGCGTGTAAATGATATCACCACATGAGCTCAGGAACACTTCAGAAAACCACTGTCAGTAACTACAGTTTGTCGCTACATCTGTAAGTGCAAGTTAAAACTCTACTATGAAAAGCCACAGCCATTTATCAACAACACCCAGAAACGCCACTGATTTCGCTGGGCCTGAGCTCATCTAAAATGGACTGCTGCAAAATGGAAAAATGTTCTGTGGTCTGACGAGTCCTGTGGACTTCAAACACAGGACCGCCATTGGAATATATGCGGTGACTTGTCCATTTCGTATTTCTTGTGGGTTTCTACTACAACAAATTTGACAAATGAAAGAATGAGAAGAGCGAAAGGAGATTTCGACTTGCTAGGAACTTTTGTATGGCGTCTTTGTGCTGATGTCCTTGGGGCTTGTGCAGCCCTTTGAGACAATTGTGATTAAGGGCTAAAGGAATAAACTTTGATTGATTGATTGATTGATTGATTGATTGATTGATTGATTGATTTATTGATTGAATGATTGAAAAAAATCCCTGAACAGAGGAGGTGGTCTGTGACACCACCTGCATCCCACATACAACACTGTCCTTTCAACCATACTACCTCAGTAGAAGCATTTAAGTCCCATCTTAAAACTCATTTGTATACTCTAGCCTTTAAATCATGAATCTCAGAAACGTGGCCCGCGGGCCAATTGCGGCCCGCGAGACGTTATTTTGCGGCCCCCACCTTAATATGAAGGTTTAAGGGACAAGCGGTAGAAAATGGATGGATGGATGGATGGATGTTAGTGGGGCCCACGAGTTTTATATGAATGGCGCTTGACAGCCTGTGTTAAATGGGGTCCAAAATGACTATTTCAACGTTCTGGGTTGCCTACCCCTGCGTTAGTGGAAAAGCGGCAAATGAGTGAAAGCGAGAGAGATGTTGCCGTGGAGACGAGGGTTTTCTTACGTGCCTGGCTGCGGTCACACCGCGACACCTGTCCGTCAGTAATAACAGTCCCCGGTAACCTGGACCAATCCCGGTCCCACATCAGCTGTCCTCTCCAAGGTTTGTCATTGTCCCATTGGGTTGAGTTTTTCCTTTGCCTGATGTGGGATCTGAACCGAGGATGTCGTTGTGGCTTGTGCAGCCCTTTGAGACACTTGTGATTAAGGGCTGAAGGAATAAACTTTCATTGATTGATTGATTAATTGATTGAAAAACCATCCCTGAACGGAGGAGGTGGTCTGCGACACCACATGCATCCCACATACAACACTGTCCTTTCAACCATGCTACCTCAGTAGAAGCATTTACGTCCCATCTTAAAACTCATTTGTATACTTTAGCATTTAAATAGACCCCCCTTTTAGACCAGTTGATCTGCCGTTTCTTTTCTTTTCTGCTTGTCCCCCTCTCCCTCGTGGAGGAGGGGGAAGGAGGATCTGCGGTCCTCTCCAAGGTTTGTCATTGTCCCATTGGGTTGAGTTTTTCCTTGCCCGGATGTGGGATCTGAACCGAGGATGTCGTTGTGGCTTGTGCAGCCCTTTGAGACACTTTTGATTAAGGGCTAAAGAAATAAACTTTTGATTGATTGATTGTTTGATTGATTGATTAAATGATTGATTGATTGATTGATTGATTGATTGATTGATTGATTGATTGATTGATTGATTGATTGATTGATTAAACGATTGAAAAACCATCCCTGAACAGAGGAGGTGGTCTGCGACACCACCTGCATCCCACATACAACACTGTCCTTTCAACCATGCTACCTCAGTAGAAGCATTTAAGTCCCATCTTAAAACTCATTTGTATACTCTAGCCTTTCAATAGACCCACTTTTAGACCAGTTGATCTGCCGTTTCATTTCTGCTCTGCCCCTACCTCCCTTGTGGAGGGTGGGGCACAGGTTCGGTGGCCATGGATGAAGCGCTGGCTGTCCAACGTCGGGACCCGGGGTGGACCGCTCGCCCGTGAATCGGTCGGGGACATCTCTGCGCTGCTGACCTGTCCACACTCGGAATAGTCTCCTGCTGGCCTCACTATGGACTGGACTCTCACTATTATGTTAGATCCACTATGGACTGGACTCTCACAATATTATGCCAGATCCACTCAAAGTCCTATGCACTCGTCGATCTGGAGAAGTCCCCACATCTGCGGTCGTTTCCAAGGTTTCTCATTGTCCCATTTGTTGAGTTTTTCCTTGCCCTGATGTGGGATCTGAATGTTTCTAACAGAATACCAATTGCGCGTTTTGTCTACCACTGACTGGAATGTTTACCTAGGGGATTCCGACTCTTTTGGACTGGTAGTAGTCGATCCACCACGATGGTTCTGCCACACAATACCTCAATAGTAACGAGGGGACTTTACACTTCAAGGACTGTCGTTGGCTTTGACAGTTAGGATTGTTTATTTGCATCAAAACAGCTGTTTTTCTTTACTGCATACCTTGCCCAGGCACACCCTCCTGGTTTTTAGAGTATATAAATATTTAGGGTTTAGGCCAGAGGTGTCCAAAGGTAGGCCCGAGGGCCATTTGCGGCCCGCAGCTAATTGTTTACCGGCCCCCCACACATTCTGGAAACGCGATTGCAAAATAAAAAAGAACATTAAAAATATTGAAATGAGGTGAAATCTAACAAGAAAAAGTTGCAATGTTGACACAAAGCTGCCGTGCGGGCTGTTTTTTTTTTCCTTTGTCTTTATTTTACCACGTGAAAAACATCTTTACCAGGAATTGATTTACGTGGACCCAGACTTAAACAAGTTGAAAAACTTTTTCGGGTATTTATTATTTAGTGGTCAATTGTACGGAATATGTACTGTACTGGGCAATCTACTAATGCAAGTTTCAATCAATTAATTATTTAATTTTTATTTTTTTGCCATTACGCCAAAAAAAAAATGATGACAAAAAATTCATGTTAAAATGAATTACTTTTTAGATTACTTTCAAAGCTCCAATTAGTTCAAATATTTCACTTTGGAATGTTTTATGTGGTAAATATTGCATATATTGTGTAGTTGTGTATAAAACATAAAAGTTTTATTTGACAAAAGAGCATAAAACAAACAAAGTAATAGTTTAAATGTAAAATTGACAGATTTATCTGAAGTTAATCTCGTAACGTAGGTGTTGAAAGTAAAAAAAAAATTATAATAATAAAAATGTATCACTTTATATTTGGGGCACCTTTTGGATATTTATCTTTTCAAGGTGATTACTCATAAATAATAAATAATTAAAATCAATGGTGTACTGCATTATTGATCTTTTAGGGCTCTAATTACTAAATACTGCATATTTCAGTTTTACCATAAAAGCCATAAAACCTTTTTTTTTAAGTTTGTATAGAAATTTACTGTAAGCGTTAAAAAAAAAAAAAAGTTTACCTAATTTTTAACAATTTTAACTTTTATGGTCCCCGGGACCCTTAAAGGTAAAATACATTTTAAAAATCCATATATTTTGATAAAAAGTTCAAATTAAAGTACCAATGATTGTCACAAACACTCTAGGTGTGGCAAAATTATTCTCTGCATTTGACACATCACCATTGATCACCCCCTGGGAGGTGAGGGGAGCAGTGAGCAGCAGCGGTGGCCACGCCCAGGAACCATTTTTGGTGATTTAACCCCCAATTCCAACCCTTGATGCTGAGTTTTATGGTTTGAAAATGAAAAATATCAAAATGGCCCTCAGTGTGTACCCCTCAGTGGAAAAAGTTTGGACACCCCTGGTTCAGGCACAAGCTTGTCATGATCCATTTCCCGGGTCATGGCGGGATTTATGTTTTGTAGCTTGTTTCCTATGTTTCAGTCTGTTTCCTGGCTGCACCTTCTTTCCTTTCATTTACTGTTGGTTTCCATGGTCACTAATTCCCCACACCTGCCTTTGTTTAGTAATTAGTGTTCCCACCAGGTGTTTTGGTTGATCACTCATGCACGATCTGTTTCGTGGGTCGTGTGAGCTCCAATGCAGAAAGACAAGCAGGAGCAGCGTGCAGGTAGGATTGAGATTTAATTCTTTAAGGCCGGACAAAAATGCAAAAGATTGGACGCTAACCAAGCGTGGGGAAACAAATCAAATAGTCACCAAGGGCGAACAGCTAGAAATACTAGAGTGCGGACAAAAACACTTGAGCGAGGTAAAAAAAAAAAAATAAAACAGAAGAATCAATCAATGTTTATTTATATAGCCCTAAATCACAAATGTCTCAAAGGGCTGCACGAGCCACAACAACATCCCCGGTTCAGAGCTCACAAAAGGGCAAAGAAAAACTCACAAACCAGTGGGATGTCAATGTGAATGACTATGAGAAACCTTGGAGAGGACCACAGATGTGGGTAACCCCCCCGCCCCCCCTGGGGGAGACCTGATGCAATGGACGTCGAGTGGGTCTAGCATAATAGTGTTAAAGTCCAGTCCATAGTGGATCTAACATAATAGTGAAAGTCCAGTCCATAGTGAGTCCAACATAATAGTGAGAGTACAGTCCATAGCGGATTTAACATAATAGTGTGAGAGTCCAGTCCATAGTGGGTCTAACATAATAGTGTGAGTCAAGTCCATAGTGAGTCCAACATAATAGTGAGAGTCCAGTCCATAGTGGATCTAACATAATAGTGTGAGTCCAGTCCATAGTGAGTCCAACATAATAGTGAGAGTACAGTCCATAGTGGATCTAACATAATAGTGTGAGTCCAGTCCATAGTGAGTCCAACATAATAGTGTGAGTCCAGTCCATTGTGAGTCCAACATAATAGTGAGAGTACAGTCCATAGTGGATCTATCATAATAGTGAGACAGTCCAGTCCATAGTGTATCTCACATAATAGTGTGAGAGTCCAGTCCATAGTGGGTCTAGCATAATATTGTGAAAGTCCAGTCCATAGTGGATCTAACATAATAGTGTGAGAGTCCAGTCCATAGTGGGTCTAGCATAATATTGTGAAAGTCCAGTCCATAGTGGATCTAACATAATAGTGAGAGTCCAGTCCATAGTGGATTTAACATAATAGTGTGAGAGTCCAGTCCATAGTGGATTTAACATAATAGTGTGAGAGTCCAGTCCATAGTGGGTCTAACATAATAGTGTGAGTCAAGTCCATAGTGAATCTAACATAATAGTGTGAGAGTCCAGTCTATAGTGAGTCCAACATAATAATGAGAGTCCAGTCCATAGTGGATCTAACATAATAGTGAGACAGTCCAGTCCATAGTAGATCTAACATAATAGTGAGACAGTCCAATCCATAGTGGATCTCACTTAATAGTGTGAAAGTCCAGTCCATAGTGAGTCCAACATAAGAGTTAAGAATCCATGGATCTAACATATTAGTGTGAGAGTCCAGTCCATAGTGGATCTAACATGGTAGTGTGAGAGTCCAGTCCATAGTGGATCTAACATAGTAGTGTGAGAGTCCAGTCCATAGTGTAGGCTGACCATAGTCTAACATAATAGTTAAGAGTCCATGGATCTAACATATTAGTGTGAGAGTCCAGTCCATAGTGGATTTAACATATTAGAGTGAGAGTCCAGTCCATAGTGGATCTAACATAGTAGTGTGAGAGTTAAGTCCATAGTGGATCTAACATAGTAGTGTGAGTCTAGTCCATAGTGGATCTAGCATAATATTGTGAAAGTCCAGTCCATAGTGGATCTAACATAATAGTGAGAGTCCAGTCCATAGTGGATTTAACATATTAGTGTGAGAGTCCAGTCCATAGTGGATCTAACATAGTAGTGTGAGAGTCCAGTCCATAGTGTAGGCTGACCATAGTCTAACATAATAGTTAAGAGCCCATGGATCTAACATATTAGTGTGAGAGTCCAGTCCATAGTGGATTTAACATATTAGAGTGAGAGTCCAGTCCATAGTGGATCTAACATAGTAGTGTGAGAGTTCAGTCCATAGTGGATCTAGCATAATATTGTGAAAGTCCAGTCCATAGTGGATCTAACATAATAGTGAGACAGTCCCGTCCATAGTGTAGGCTGACCATACGTCCTCTTTTCCCCGGACATGTCCTCTTTTGTGGGGGTGTCCGGGCGTTTTTTTTTTCAATGCCTCAATTGTCCGGCATTTTGAATTAGGGTTGCGTGTATTTTCAATATGCGTCCAGGGTATATATAATACTCCAGTTGGTGAATTCTAGCTGTAAATATTGTAGCGGCTGGCTAACCAAAACACCAGGTGGGAAAACTAATTACTAAAAAAATGCAGGTGTGGAGAATTAGCGCCCATGGAAATAAACAATGTGCCTCACAATACGAAGGTCCTGAGTAGTCCCGGGTTCAATCCCGGGCTCGGGATCATTCTGTGTGGAGTTTGCATGTTCTCCCTGTGACTGCGTGGGTTCCCTCCGGGTACTCCGGCTTCCTCCCACTTCCAAAGACATGCACCTGGGGATAGGTTGATTGGCAACACAAATGGTCCCTAGTGTGTGAATGTTGTCGGTCTATCTGTGTTGGCCCTGCAATGTGGTGGCGACTTGTCCAGGGTGTAGCCCGCCTTCCGCCCGAATGCAGCTGAGATAGGCTCCAGCAACCCCAAAAGGGACAAGCGGTAGAAAATGGATGGATGGAAACCAACAGTAAACGGAAGGAAAGAGGGTGCAGCTAGGAAACTGACAAACATAGGAAACAAGCTACTAGGGTAGGGTATGTCTTTAATGTCATTGGTGCAATGGATGTCGAGTTGATCTAGTTAATAGTGTGAGAGTCCAGTCCATAGTCGACCTAACATAATAGTGTGAGAGTCCAGTCCATAGTCGACCTAACATAATAGTGTGAGAGTCCAGTCCATAGTGGATCTAACATAATAGTGAGAGTCCAGTCCAGAGTGTGGGGCCAGCAGGACGAGTGGTCCACCCCGGGTCCTGACTTTGAACTGATATCACCTCATTTGTTGTCACCTGATAACCTCTCCACGCAGGAGATGGGGGCAGAGTAGAAAAAAGACGGGAGATCAACTGGTCTAAAAGGGGGGTCTATTTTATGTTGGGTTATTTCCAACCAAACTACTTGGTTGAGGAGTTATTTAACCCTGTTAGGAATTGGTCAAGGAGGTGACCCCAGGTTGCAAAGACGGGAGGCAAGGTTGAATTACAAAAAGGGAAAATTTGATAAGTCCAAAAAGTGTAACAAAAGGCGATAGGGCAGAAGTGGACACCATGAATAAACAAAAACAGGTCCCTCAGTGGTCGGCAGGAGAAAAGGCCA
>NC_084639.1:12912122-12959622 GCF_033978795.1 Nerophis ophidion | reverse complement strand
TTTTTTTAACTTAAGCGCCGAGGGAGGAGTTAACTCATCATGTCTGCTGAAGGGACTGTCAAAAGGGAGCCAGGGGCCCCATCAGTGGGGTCCTCCAACTGGGACCCTAACCTATAAAAGAAGTGATGTATCGTTAACTGGATCAGAATGGAACTGCTCTGATGGTTCGACATTTTCGGGTGAGACATGATGCTCTTTTGTGGAAACCATACCCCCCAAAAAAATGTCGGGAGTTTTTAACACCGGCACCATTTAAAAGTCAAACAATCCCCAATAGTGGTCTCCCGAACTTTTTCACTTCAGATATTGGATCCTTGAGTATTGGCTGAATTAAATTTAGCTCATGACACAGTAAGCTGAATGATGCGGACACGTTTGTTACTGGATACGTTTCTGCATTGAAGATTTTGCATCTGTTAGGAATAAGCAACTATAATTATTTGTTTATATTGACACATGCCAGGGTTTAGACCAGGGGAAATTAACCTTTTTTGGCCACGGGGCCCAACTTTTCCCCCGCAGAAGTGCCCCGGGGCCCACTCAAATATTAATGCTGAATTAGTAATCTTACTCTTGATTTTAATCGTATTTAATAATTACATCTACAGTTGCTCCAAGCATGAGTGACAGTATTATTTTCTCATGTTTGAGCACCTGCGATGAGGTGGCGACTTTTCCAAGGTGTAAGACGCCTTCCGCCCGATTGTAGCTGAGATAGGCTCCAGCACCCCCCGCGACCCCGAAGGGAATAAGCGGTAGAAAATGGATAGATGGATGGATAATTGAGGTAACTTCAGTTAGTCCTGGATAGTTCCACTCCTTAATGCTTCAGTCGCATGCAGGATTCTCACAGGAATGACAGGCAAAATTACAGTTGTACATACTGTCATTTACTTACAGTTTAAATACTAATTAAATATGGAAGGAGTTAAAAAAAACTGACAAATTACATTTACGTACCATTGTGCAATGCCAAAATAGACACATTCTATCTTAATAATAAATAAATACAAAAATAATAATATTCATCCATTTTCTATTGCTTGTCCCTTTCAGGGTTGCGGGGGGTGCTGGAGCCTATCTCAGGTGCACTATATTTTTCTTAATCTGTCAACAAGATGAAAGTACAAATAAAAATACAGCTTCACCACTTGAGTCATATTTTTTGCGCTGAAGAAACCTCCAGGCTTCTTCTGTTGGTTTGATATCATCATTACTGCCACACGTGGGGGGAAAAGTGTATTGCAACTGAGTATGGACTACAGCTGAATTTTTTTTGTTTTTTTGTTTTTGCAGCCTTTTAGGGTGAAGAAACACTCCTTTAGATTGTGATTAAGGACACGTACTTTGTACGCTATTGTGCGCTCAGCTGCGGTGTAGCTGCTCGCTCCTGGCAGCCTACCATGTTTACCTTAGCAAATGAACTCACTAAAATACGAAAAAAGGACCATTGAAGGACATTTAGACGTTAACTGGCTTTGGAAAAGTCAACATGTTGCAGTACCAAATGGAGATTTTATATGTAAGCCGATATAATGCGATACTTTTTTGTTGATATCGGACATATATCCCATATACATCGTAACTGTTATCTTGAATTGAGATCATCTTTTCCGTCTCATAATGTGAACCATAAATTGTCATGTTTTGTGGTCACGTTGTGTTTTGTTTTGGACTCTGTGACGGACTCTTGCCGTCGTCGTGCAGGTTCCATGGACCATCAAGGAAGGACATCTCTCATCGAGCAAGTTTGACTCTTGTTTATTCTTTCAATAACACAAGCTTGTCTGCGGTCGGGTCGCTTTTCAGCTCCTCTCTCCTGCTTGCTCCGTGCTCGCTTTCAGCCGGCCGCGTCGTCGCTGTCTTCGGCTCACTGTGTTTCGCTCTCGGTGGTCAGGTTCTGCTGCGGGTTCTCCTACTCCTTCTGCCTCGATCTCTCCTCCTTCTCCCCTTTTATACAGTGTGAGGAGATAAGTCAATTGTGTGCCGGTGCGCGATTCACGTACCAGAATTAGATTGCGGCGGCGTCGCTCCCGGCACGCCCCGCCTCGCCGCTCAGCCGCATTCTCCGCCTCCTTGCCGCCATCTTGGGCAGGGCAGGGCTCTAGAGTGCCCTGCCCCACCATCGGCCCGTCGGTTCCACCTCTCCACAGACTCATTGTGCACTCTTGTTTGTTTTGTCACCATGCCAACCCATCAGTTGTCACCTGTTATGTGTTCACGTGGACCCCGACTTAAACAAGTTGAAAAACTTATTCGGGTGTTACCATTTAGTGGTCAATTGTACGGAATATGTACTGTACTGTGCAATCTACTAATAAAAGTATCAATCAATCAATCAATCAATCACGACTCACGCACCTGATTTGTCTGGACTCACGCACCTGTCATGGGGCGGCATGGTTTAGTGGGTAGAGCGGCCGTGCCTGAGGGTTGCAGGTTCGCTTCCCACATATTGACATCAAAGTCGCTGCCGTTGTGTCCTTGGGCAGGACACTTCACCCTTTGCCCCCGGTGCCGCTCACACTGGTGAATGAATGATGAATGAATGATTGGTGGTGGTCGAAGGGGCCGTAGGCGCAAACTGCCAGCCACGCTTCCGTCAGTCTACCCAAGGGCAGCTGTGGCTACAGATGTAGCTTACCACCACCAGGTGTGAATGAATGATGGGTTCCCACTTCTCTGTGAGCGCTTTGAGTATATATAAATAGAAAAGCGCGATATAAAGCTAATCCGTTATTATTATTATTATCATTGCACCTATTTAAGCTTGTAGTTGCCAGGCAGTCGGCCTGGCGACATCACCTTCTACTCACCCTCGACGCATCCTTGTTATCCATGCCAATGATCCATGTTCCTTTCTCGTTCCAAGTAAGTTTTTGCGTTATTCATGCCATAGTGCAAGTTTTGTTTTATGTCCATAGTTTTGCCTTAGTGCAAGTTTTTGTTTTCATAGCCAAGTGTTGAACCTCCGCTGAGCGCGCCTTTTGTTTGTTCCTGTTTATAGTCAAATTAATTGCACCACGGGAAAACAAACCACACCACAGTCCACGCCATGACATAAATGACTTAACTATTGAAAAATGAAAGCTTGAGTTGTTGTTTGCTTATGTACTTACTTGTTGTATATTCATGTATTTTTTTACTCATTTGTTCATTTAATCACAAATTGAGGACGAACAACAGTGCTTCCTCCTACTCCTTTTCGGAAATATGTGATGTTATGCGTTGGCCCTGCGATACGGTGGCGACTTGTCCTGGGTGTACCCTGCCTTCCGCCCGATTGTAGCTGAGATAGGCACCAGCTTTCCTTGTGACCCCAAAGGGAATAAGCGGTAGAAAATGGAGGGATGGATGGATGATATTGTAATTATGCATTGTAATTATTCTATAACTAATTTTTATGGGTATAAACTGACAAAAACCAACCAACTGATATCCATCCATCCATTTTCTACCGCTTATTCCCTTTCGGGGTCGCGGGGGGCGCTGGCGCCTATCTCAGCTACAATCGGGCGGAAGGTGGGGTACACCCTGGACAAGTCGCCACCTCATCGCAGGGCCAACACAGATAGACAGACAACATTCACACTCACATTCACACACTAGGGACCGTTAAGTGTTGCCAATCAACCTATCCCCAGGTGCATGTCTTTGGAAGTGGGAGGAAGCCGGAGTACCCGGAGGGAACCCACGCATTCACGGGGAGAACATGCAAACTCCACACAGAAAGATCCCGAGCCTGGATTTGAACCCAGGACTGCAGGACCTTCGTATTGTGAGGCAGACGCACTAACCCCTCTTCCACCGTGAAGCCCATCCAACTGATATCAAAATACAAAAAATACTAAAAATATGTCAATACTTCTGGATTATTGTTTGACTTTTGTATCATGTTTTTGTTGAAATGTTGAGTTGTTTGATGGATGGAACGTTGTGTATCAGTGAGATATTTATTACTAGGGCATCAGTGCGTTTGGAACACAAACTGTATTAGAGACGTATTGATTGCTAGGGATTCATTGTTTTGGACTTAGTTTATTCCAGATAACTTTGTTTGGCCTCTGGGTTTCTGGTTGACTTTTGCACCATGAGCATTAAAAAACTGGTGATAACTTCCCAACGTTGTCTGAAAAATCTGCTCGCACGATTCCTGCTTATATTAAAAAATACAAACCCCAAAAGCAGTGAAGTTGGCACGTTGTGTAAATGCTAAATAAAAACAAAATACAATGATTTGCAAATCCTTTTCAACTTATATTCAATTGAATAGACTGCAAAGACAACTGGAAAACTGTTATTTTTTGCAAATATTAGCTCATTTGGAACTTGATGCCTGCAACATGTTTCAAAGCTGGCACACGTGGCAAAAAAGACTGAGAAAGTTGAGGAATGTTCATCAAACACTTATTTGGAACCCCACACAGGTGAACAGGCTAATTGTCAGAGTGAGTTGTTGACGAACCCCAAGATACAGAGACGGTGGCAGGCATTGATTAAGAAAACATGATTTAATTTAAATACTAAAACAAGAACAAACAAAAGGGTACTAACAAAAGGTGCGCACGGCGGATAACAAACTAGGCCGTGAACAAAACCCTTACTGTGACAAGAAGGAACTATGGCATGAGCGGAGTGAACAAAAGTAGACACAGCTACAACAAAGTATTAATGACATTGACAGGTAGTGGTGACAAACTACCGGTAGAACCGACAATAATCCAGCGCTGACTGGAGGACAAAACAGGTAAAAATAGGAGCGGGCTGATTGACACCAGGTGTGGCCAGGTGCCAATCAGCCGCAGCTGAGGGGAAACAGTGCTCAGGGAGAAAGACAGGAAACAGACAAAATAAGAGCGCTGACAGGAATAACTCAAACATGGCCACACTGTCAGGGACAAGCCTGACACTTATTGGGGAACAGGTGGGTGCCATGATTGAGTATAAAAGCAGCTTCCATGAAATGCTCAGTCATTCACAAACAAGGATGGAGCGAGGGTCAACAGTCCATCTTAGATGAGCTCGGGCCCAGCGAAACCGGCAGCATTTCTGGGTGTTGTTGATAAATGGATTTCCCTTTGCATAGTAGAGTTTTAACTTGCATTTACAGATGTAGCCACCAACTGTAGTTACTGACAGTGGTTTTCTAAAGTGTTCCTGAGCCCATGTGGTGATATCCTTTACACACCGATTGTCGCTTTTTGATGCAGTACTACCTGAGGGAACCAAGGTCCGTAATATCATCGCTTACGTGCAGTGATTTCTCCAGATTCTCTGAACCTCTTGATGAAATCCCTAAATTCCTTGCAACAGCTGATTGAGAAATGTTGTTCTTAAACTGTTGGACAATTTGCTCACGCATTTGTTGACAAAGTGGTGACCCTCGCACCATCCTGGTTTGTGACTGACCGAGCATTTCATGGAAGCTGCTTTTATACCCAATCATGGCACCCACTTTTTCCCAATTAGCCTGTTCACCGGTGGGATGTTCCAAATAAGTGGTTGATGAGCATCCCTCAACTATCTCAGTCTTTTTTGCCACTTGTGCCAGCTTTTTTGCATCAAATTCCTGTTTGAACGTTAAATATCTTGTCTTTGCAGTCTATTTAATTGAATATAGGTTGAAAAGGATTAGCAAATCATTATATTCTGTTTTTATTTACCATTTACACAACGTGCCAACTTCACTGGTTTTTGGGGTTTGTATTTATTATTTGTGGTGTAGTAACAAATGTGTTGCTACAATAGAAAAAGTGGTACTATATGAGATTTTAAAAAAGCTCTGCTTCTTCCTACTCCTTTTCGCACATGCTTAGACTGACCATACGTCCTCTTTTACCCGGACATGTCCTCTTTTGCGGGGGCTGTCCGGGCGGAATTTTGTAAATGCCTCAGAAGGTCCGGTATTTTGAGTTAGGGTTGTGTATACGGTATTTCCGATGTACGAAGGTTTAAGAAGGGGTTAAAAACAGAACAAATTGTGAAGGTGTGTGCGCACGCAGCAGCATTCGTGAGGGAGGGACAGAGAGCGCAAGAGATTTATGATAAACGCCCCAGGCTCCGCTTTTTATGATAGATTTATCAGAATTAGGGGTGTCAAAAGCGTGCCCCGGAGGCCATTTGCGGCCCGCAGCTAATGTTTTAAAGGCCCATGGCACATTCTAAAAATACTATTAAAATAAACAAAAACATAACAAAAGTGAAAAAAAAAAAGCTTAAAGGTAGAATGTAAATTAGAAAAAGTTGCAATGTTGACTGATATCATTGCTCAAAACATAATATTGAATCAAAATCAATGTTATTATGAATTATTGCCCTATCTAAGGTTCCCATTACATCACATCAAATATTCCACTTTGAAAAATATTTTTGGTGGAAGAGTTTGCATATTTTGTGCGTTTGCCATTAAAAACATAGTTTTGTTTGACAAAAAAAAAGGGCGGAAAAACAAACAACATAAAAAAAACTAAAACAATTTGAAATGAGGGTTAGATAAGAAGTTGGTGTAGACTCCAGAGGTTTTAGTGTTAAATCTAAAATGTATGTATGCCCTGGCACACCATTATCATCATTTCATGACACAAGCAAAACACTTTTTACACTTTTATACTGAAATAAATACACCTACAACTTATTAAATAAAAACATAGAAAAAAAAAATACCAGCAGCGGTAAAGTTCAGATCCATGAAGAAAAGAAGAAAGTGAATGAATGTTTATAACTGAATACATTTACATATGCATACAAATGTTTTCTTTTTTTTATTATTTTTTCAATGGATGAAGTAACGTGTTGTCCATCCGTAACTGTGGGTGTTTGTGCTTCCTCGATGCAAGGATGATGTGGGACGAGTCAGGCATGAATGTAAGTATATTTTTATTTGTTACTAAAATACAAAAGGCAAAACAAAAAGCACGCCCGATGGCAGATAATAATCTATGCTAAAACGTAACAAAAACAGCACAATGGCATGGCTATCTATAAATAAACAAAGATGCTAACAAAGATACTCAATGAACCAAAAAACAGCACTTGGGCGAAAGAATACATGGATCTTAAGTGGCGTGGTCCAAATGTTTAGCAGCGTGGCAAGGCGTGGAGGTCTGTGATGGAAATGAAAGCATGAAGCAGATTGCAAAAATCCCAGACTGATGGACAGAAAGAAAATGATTTAAGTAGTGGCTGTGATAATTAGGAACAGGTGCGGGACTGAGGGCAGGGGCATGACTAGG
Organism: Nerophis ophidion; assembly: GCF_033978795.1. NCBI lineage: Eukaryota > Metazoa > Chordata > Actinopteri > Syngnathiformes > Syngnathidae > Nerophis > Nerophis ophidion. The sequence goes on along the minus strand of NC_084639.1, from coordinate 12,952,390 downwards.
AGGGCAAGGTGAAAATCAATGAGTTGTCATGGTAACAAAAACAAACCAGGAAGTGAAAAAACGGAACAAGAGTCCAGAAAACAAAACATGATCAAACATAAAACCAGATTTACAGGCGTGACACGTTTATGACAACCTTTTTCCAAAACACATGGAATGTTAGATATAACAGGATAATGCATATCATTTTTTTTTTCAAAACGCTTACAAAAAAGTGGTACCCTAAAAATGTACTAAGGGACCCCATTTTTATGACTTGATGGGGTCCCTGGGACCCCATTTTTAAACGTTCCTAGCGCCAACACTGCTGTCGACATAGGAGAAAAAATGCTTTATTTAAATGAATATGTTATTTATAGGCTTCACGGTGGCAGAGGGGTTAGTGCGTCTGCCTCACAATATGAAGGTCCTGCAGTCCTGGGTTCAAATCCAGGCTCGGGATCTTTCTGTGTGGAGTTTGCATGTTCTCCCCGTGGATGCGTGGGTTCCCTCCGGGTACTCCGGCTTCCTCCCACTTCCAAAGACATGCACCTGGGGATAGGTTGATTGGCAACACTAAATTGGCCCTAGTGTGTGAATGTGAGTGTGAATGTTGTCTATCTGTGGTGGCCCTGCGATGAGGTGGCGACTTGTCCAGGGTGTACCCCGCCTTCCGCCCGATTGTAGCTGAGATAGGTGCCAGCGCCCCCCGCGACCCCACAAGGGAATAAGCGGTAGAAAATGGATGGATGGGATATTATTTATAAAGCAAGTTCGAGTATCATTGGCAAATTTTCACCGAGTCCCGGCCTTGGCACGCATATATGTGTCCTCTGTCCTCTTTTTGGGATTTGGTCAGAATATGGTCAGCCTACACATGCTGTAATGATGTGATGTTGGAAATAAACTAACATGTACCTGAAGGTTGAACTGCTGATAACTCACCAATGGCATTATCTTCTCATATATCTTTTCAATTTGGGAGCAGATCACCTACAGTATGTGACGGTGCGTTCAGGGGCAAGGTTCATGACGCTTTCCTTTCACATCAAACAGACGAGGACCGGGGGTTTACCGGGGGGAGATAAGATGAGGGTGTTTGATTTCACATTCTGCATAGTTGAGTTCAGCAGCCCTCCTTCAGATGACGCCAGCATGCGGTGGAGACGTACCCCCTCACGTGGCGTCATATGGCCCTGGTTAGAACTGCTCCATGTCGACAATATGAGAAGAAAAGAAACCTCTTAGCACACATTTTCTCTCGAGTTGGAAAAGTTCAAATGCATCTTCCTCACGTGATAAAACCCGGCAAACACTCAGTCCGTCGTCGGCGTTGGACTTGGGTTTTTGTGATTCTTGGACGGCGGCGGCGCAGGTTTGTTATGCGAGCCTTTGGGAGGGCGGCCGCGCGATAGCATCTGCTACAGAATGTCCAGGGTTGCATTCCAAACATGGATCAGAGGAGAAACTGGGAAAGAGAAGTGTTATGAGTGTAAAATGTGGCTCGGAGTTAAGATGGACATTCCAGATAATGTTGAGGGACGGGTGGGGCCGAGGTGAGCTTTTTTGTTACAACCTTTTTTGGGGAGGATATATTAGGAAAATTTCACCTATTTTATAGCATCAGCAGTTACACTATCTTAATATATTTTGCAACAAACTGATTTTTTTTTTTCATTCCAACCGCCTCAAAAAGACATTAAAAAAACGTGTTCCAAACTGCTTTGGCTTTGATTGATTGATTGATACTTTTATTAGTAGATTGCACAGTTCAGTACATATTCCGTACAATTGACCACTAAATGGTAACACCCGAATAAGTTTTTCAACTTGTTTAAGTCGGGGTCCACGTTAATCAATTCATGGTAAAAATGGCTTAAAGGGGAACATTATCACAATTTCTGAAGGATTAAAACCAATAAAAGTCAGTTCCCAGTGGCTGATTTTATTTTTCGAAGTTTTTCTCAAAATTTTACCCATCACGCAATATCCCGAAAAACGGCTTTAAAGTGCCTGATTTTAACCGTCCTTATAGCCACCCGTCTATTGTCCTGTGACGTCACTGCGTGAAGCCAACAAAAACAATTATGGCGGATAGCACAGAAAGGTATAGCATAGTAGCTCTGATTCAGACTCGGATTTCAGCACCGTAAGTCATTCAACAGATTACGCATGTATTGAAACGGATAATTGGAGTGTGGAGGCAGGTACCGAAAACGAAATTGAAGAAGAAACTGAAGCTATTGAGCCATATCCCAACAGAAAGCGGCAACGAGGACAAATTCGGCGATCACCTTCTAATCAACGGTTGCATCTTTTGACCACTGGTGCAACTTGAATCTGTCGATTGGTAAGTGTTTGTTTGGCATTAAATGTGGGTGGAGGGAAAGACTGGATGCAAATATAGCTACAAATCAATCAATGTTTACTTATATAGCCCTAAATCACTAGTGTCTCAAAGGGCTTCACAAACCACAACATAAACCACTACGACATCCTCTGTAGGCCCACATAAGGGCAAGGAAAACTCACACCCAGTGGGACGTCGGTGACAATGATGACTATGAGAACCTTGGAGAGGACGAAAGCAATGGATGTCGAGCGGGTCTAACACGATACTGTGAAAGTTCAATCCATAGTGGATCCAACACAGCCGCGAGAGTCCAGTTCAAAGCGGATCCAACACAGCAGCGAGAGTCCTATCCACAGTGGAGCCAGCAGGAAACCATCCCAAGCGGAGTCAGATCAGCAGCGCAGAGATGTCCCAGCCGATACACAGGCAAGCGGTCCATCCTGGGTCCCGACTCTGGACGAGCGGTCCATCCTGGGTCCCGACTCTGGACAGCCAGTATGTCATCAGTGGCCACCGTATCGGACCGGACCCCCTCACAAGGGAGAGTGGGACATAGGAGAAAAAGAAAAGAAATGGCAGATCAACTGGTCTAAAAAGGGAGTCTATTTAAAGGCTATTTAAATGAGGCATAATGATGCAATATGTACATACAGCTAGCCTAAATAGCATGATAGCATCGATTAGCTTGCAGTCATGCCGTGACCAAATATGTCCGATTAGCACATAAGTCAATAACATCAACAAAACTCACCTTTGTGATTTTGTTGACTTTATCGTTGGAAATGTATCTGCTTTGAGTGTCGCAGGATATCCACATATCTCTGTCGTAGCATGGCTGTCGTCGGTAAAATGTGCAGAACAAATGAGGGACTTTCGCATCTTTTGACCACTGGTGCAACTTGAATCCGTCGATTGGTGTGTGTTTGTTTGGCATTAAATGTGGGTGGAGGGAAAGGCTGGATGCAAATATAGCTACAAATGAGGCATAATGATGCAATATGTACATACAGCTAGCCTAAATAGCATGTTAGCATCGATTAGCATGCCGTGACCATTGATATGTCTGATTAGCACACTCCACGTAAGTCAACTTGAATCCGTCCCTGTTCGTGTTGTTACACCCTCCGACAACACACCGACGAGGCACGATGTCTCCAAGGTACGGAAAACAGTCGAAAAAACGGAAAATAACAGAGCTGATTTGACTTGGTGTGTGTAATGTGTTTGAGAAAATGACGGATTGCTTCCCGTTGTGACGTCACGGGTGAAAGGTCATTGCTCCGACAGGCGAACAATTGAAAGGCATTTCAATCGCCAAATTCACCCTTTTAGAGTTCGGAAATCGGTTAAAAAAACATATGGTCTTTTTTCTGCAGAATCAAGGTATATATTGACGCTTACATAGGTCTGGTGATAATGTTCCCCTTTAACCATGAGATGTTACAAAACAAAGTAATATAAGTTTTAATATTTATCCTCTGGTTTATGCTTTCTATGTGATTTTGGTGTGGTTTCTGTATATTTTGATAATTTTCATGGTCAAAATCGCGGAAATTCCATGTTTCCTGATCAAAACAATGCAGCAGATGAGAAGTGAGGCAGACACAGGCGGTGCCTCCACGGCTACACACAGTGTGTATTGGGCGTGCTTGCGGGGGGGCGCATGCTTGTTGCCACGTGGAAAAGGCAGGTGTTTAGGCAGCAAGTACCTCTGCCTCAAGGTAGGGGGCGATACATTGTCAACGTGCAGTTCAATGCCTCAAGAGTACTCTGACTCGCCACACTGGGAGAAGTGGGGGCGCTCAAGCTAGCACACACAGGTCTCTCCAGCAGAAGCCAGCATTTTTTACCCCTATGGATTTTATTAATTAATTTAAATATAAAATAATTTATCAAATCCCCTGTGTCAGGCTTGTCCCTGACAGTTTGGCCATGTTTACGTTTTTCCTCTGCGTTTGTCTTTGTTTCCTGTCAGCGCTCTTATTTTGTCCGATTCCTGTTTGTCTCCCCAGCTGTGGCTGACTGGCACCTGGCCACACCTGGTGTCAATCAGCCAGGTACTATTTAAAGCTGCCTTCCCCTCCAGTCAGGGCTGGATTATTGTCACCACTACCTGTCAATGTCATTAATACTTGCTGTGTCTACTTCTGTTCACTCTGCTCATGTCATAATTCCTTCGTGTCACAGTAAGTGTTTTTGTTTTGTAGTCCACAGTTCGTCTTTGTGCTAGTTTTTGTTCATAGCAAAGTTTGTTCTCCACCTAGTGCGCGCCTTTTGTTTGTACCCTTTTGTTTCTTCTTGTTTTACTGTTAAAATAAATCACGTTTACCTGCACAATGCCTGCCGCCTTCTCTGCATCTTCGGGTTCGTCACAAACTAAACCTGACACCCTGAAAAGCAGGGGAATCCGCTAAACAGGCTTGTATGGATGAAATAGCCTCTGTGTTTTTTTTCCTGACCTAACGTATATTCCGCTCTACCCCGTCAATGAGCACTTTACAATAGATAAACTGCAGTAACCTCGACATATATATATATATATATATATATATATATATATATATATATATATATATATACATACATACATACAGTGGGGCAAAAAAGTATTTAGTCAGCCACAGATTGTGCAAGTTCTTCCACTTAAAATGATGACAGAGGTCTGTAATTTTCATCATCGGTACACTTCAACTGTGAGAGACGGAATGTGAAAAAAAAAATCCAGGAATTCACATTGTAGGAATTTTAAAGAATTTATTTGTAAATGATGGTGGAAAATAAGTATTTGGCCAACCATTCAAAGCTCTCACTGATGGAAAGAAGTTTTGGCTCAAAATCTCACGATACATGGCCCCATTCATTCTTTCCTTAACACGGATCAATCGTCCTGTCCCCTTAGCAGAAAAACAGCCCCAAAGCATGATGTTTCAACCCCTATGCTTCACAGTAGGTATGGTGTTCTTGGGATGCAACTCAGTATTCTTCTTCCTCCAAACACGACGAGTTGAGTTTATACCAAAAAGTTCTATTTTGGTTTCATCTGACCACATGACATTCTCCCAATCCTCTGCTGTATCATCCATGTATCCATGTTGGTATAAACTCAACTCGTCGTGTTTGGAGGAAGAAGAATACTGAGTTGCATCCCAAGAACACCACACCTACTGTGAAGCATGGGGGTGGAAACATCATGCTTTGGGGCTGTTTTTCTGCTAAGGGGACAGGACGATTGATCCGTGTTAAGGAAATAATGAATGGGGCCATGTATCGTGAGATTTTGAGCCAAAACCTCCTTCCATCAGTGAGAGCTTTGAATGGTTGAGCAAATACTTATTTTCCACCATAATTTACAAACAAATTCTTTAAAATTCCTTCAATGTGAATTTCTGGATTTTTTTTCACATTCTGTCTCTCACAGTTGAAGTGTACCTATGATGAAAATTACAGACCTCTGTCATCATTTTAAGTGGGAAAACTTGCACAATTGGTGGCTGACTAAATACTTTTTTACCCCACTGTATATATATATATGTATGTGTATATGTATATGTATATATATATATATATATATGTGTGTGTATATATATATATATATATATATATATATATATACATAATATACACATGACAGCCCTGAACAAACCTAACACCTTCTTATAGTTGCGGGTGACCTACAATAGCATTAGTTTTCACATGACAGTTGTTGCTTTGGGATCCATCTTTGTTGCAACCATCCCTCCTCTGCCCGGAGGTCTCAAATGGAGCCCACAAATCAAAACACAATTGAGTTTGCAGCAGTGGAAGCACATTTCGAAGCCCGCATACTGAGTTCTCTCTTACTATGAACATTTTATTGGTTGCTCACAAATGTCGGGATGTGATGCCAATGGGGACAGTTTCAACACGCAAACTGATATTGTTGTATTTTATGGACTGGACTTTTATGTTTGGAGCCCACAACTCCAAGCGTCCTTGTTTTTAGAACTCCTACTTAGACGGTTGGGAGGATATGTGGAACAATGCGAGACGGGGGAAATAAAAAAACAGAGGCAGCTTGGATAGCAAAAGCAAAGTTAAAGGAGGTGTCAGGCAGCAAACAGTAACAGAAGGAGGAGGTTAAAATGTGAATAACTTCCTGATAGTGCTTGGCGGCGCATACAAATGAGTGTGGATGCAGACGTGGCCTGAGACCACCTGTTTCCTCTGAATGAATGCATTTCAATGATCTGACCTCATAACTGGTTCCAGCCCTGCGCCTTTGTGTCGAATTGTTTATTACAGCTGGATTATATCACCCCTCGATTGTTAGTTAACTTTCCATGCCGGGGTTGGTTCCACTAGTTTTGTCTCCGTCAGCTCATTTGTCTCACTGGTTGTCGCGGTGGGGAGGAGGGGGGGATATATACCCCGCAAGGTACAACTGTGCATTAACTGCCTGGTGTGACCGAGACAGCGGGGCATGAAGTGGGTTGTGTAAGGATGCAAAAATGTTCCCTCATCAAATAAAAGTCATCCTCAACCCCAAAACATCTCAGCTATGAAACAGCAACCATCTTGTGGGTCTGAAGCATTCCACAAGAGCACATTTCTCATATATTTTCTGTACAGCTGTGCATATTTCACAGCAACTGACTGATTTGTGCCTCGACAGTGACGTATAACACCCAACTGTAAAAGTGCTCAATTTTAACTTCGGTAAATGACTGACAAAACTGTAGCTGATAATCACATGTTGCTGTCTGAAAATATTATTTAAAAAAAAAAAAAAGTACAAAATGTCTGGTGTGTTAAAGGAGGTGCTTTTTGTTGCACCCATTAACGTATTTATATATTTTTTTGTATTTGGAAGTCTAAACCTGACACCCTGAAAAGCAGGGGAATCCGCGAAACAGGCTTGTATGGATGAAATAGCCTCTGTTTTTTTTCCTGACCTAACGTATATTCCGCTCTACCCCGTCAATGAGCACTTTACAATAGATAAACTGCAGTAACCTCGACATATATATATATATATATATATATATATATATATGTATATATATATATATATATATATATATACATACATACATACACAGTGGGGTAGAAAAGTATTTAGTCAGCCACAGATTGTGCAAGTTCTTCCACTTAAAATGATGACAGAGGTCTGTAATTTTCATCATCGGTACACTTCAACTGTGAGAGACGGAATGTGAAAAAAGAAATCCAGGAATTCACATTGTAGGAATTTTAAAGAATTTATTTGTAAATGATGGTGGAAAATAAGTATTTGGCCAACCATTCAAAGCTCTCACTGATGGAAAGAAGTTTTGGCTCAAAATCTCACGATACATGGCCCCATTCATTCTTTCCTTAACACGGATCAATCGTCCTGTCCCCTTAGCAGAAAAACAGCCCCAAAGCATGATGTTTCAACCCCTATGCTTCACAGTAGGTATGGTGTTCTTGGGATGCAACTCGGTATTCTTCTTCCTCCAAACATGACGAGTTGAGTTTATACCAAAAAGTTCTATTTTGGTTTCATCTGACCACATGACATTCTCCCAATCCTCTGCTGTATCATCCATGTATCCATTTTGGTATAAACTCAACTCGTCGTGTTTGGAGGAAGAAGAATACTGAGTTGCATCCCAAGAACACCATACCTACTGTGAAGCATGGGGGTGGAAACATCATGCTTTGGGGCTGTTTTTATGCTAAGGGGACAGGACCATTGATCCGTGTTAAGGAAAGAATGAATGGGGCCATGTATCGTGAGATTTTGAGCCAAAACCTCCTTCCATGGGAAGGAGGTTTTGGCAACTGCAAATACCTTTTGGACCAGAGAAAAAACTGAATTATTCATCTGTGCCCTCTACTGTGGAACTCCCTATAGAACAAGGTCGCCCAGCAGGCACGAGGCGTTGATGCAACGTTGATTATTCATACATGTCCTTTAAAACTGACTTTGAAACAACGTTGCAAAATAGCTGTATTTGTACTTTGGGACAACGTTGATGTCCAGCGTTGGATCCACGTAGTTGGTTGGGAAAATGACCAAATTTCAATATCAAATCAACGTTGGAACCCAATATTGATTAAACATCGTCAAAAATAGAATAGAAAGTACTTTATTGATCCCTGGGGGAAATCCAGCACCACAGTTCGCTCACAATAAACAATAATAATAATAAATAATACAGAACATATATTATATATATATAATATATAAAATATGAATAATATACATATATTCTACATTTAAGTGCAGTCAAGGAACATATATATTATACAGTCTAATGGCTGTCGGTATGAAGGACCTCCTGTCTCGTTCCGTGTTACATTTTGGGAGTCTGAGCCTTCCATTGAACGTGCTCATTCTCTCCGCAAGGTCCGAGTGTAGCGGGTGGGAGGTGTTGTCCATAATGGCCAGGAGTTTTGCTAGACTTCTCCCCTCTGACACCACCGCCAGAGAGTCTAGCTCCAATCCCACCACGTTACTGGCATTCTCTTCTCTGAAAGCATGTTTCAATGTTGTATTTGTGTTGTAGAATATTAGTTGGGGAAATGACCAAATTTTAACGGTCAAATCAACGTCACAACTTTACATTGAAGAAACATTGTCAAAAAGCATGTTTCAATTGGGTATTTGTGTCGTCGCAGCACCCCCGCGACCCCAAAAGGGACAAGCAGTAGAAAATGGATGGATGGATGGATGCATAGAATATTAACTGGGAAATGATCAAAATTCAAAAAAATCTGAATTACATTTTTATGTTGCATGTTTGTTTGTTTTTTTAGCACCATGACTGTCAGGCTTGCCACTGACGGTTTGTTTGTTTTATTTTTTTCTCTGTGTGTGTTTAGTATTTCCTGTTTTTAGTTCCTGTCAGCGCTCTTTCCTGTCTTTCTCCCTGAGCGCTGTTTCATCTCAGCTGCGGCTGATTAGCACCCGGCCACACCTGGTGTCAATCAGCCCACTCCTATTTGTAATTCAACTGTACTGGAGAGGAGGCCACGCCGGATAGTATGAGGAACAGTGTGGTTTTCGTCCTGGTCGTGCAACTGTGGACCAGCTCTATATTCTCGGCAGGGTCCTTGAGGGTGCATGGGAGTTTGCCCAACCAGTCTACATGTGCTTTGTGGACTCGGAGAAGACATTCGACCGTGTACCCCAGGAAGTCCTGTGGGGAGTGCTCAGAGAGTATGGAGTAACGGACTGTCTGATTGTGGCGGTCCGCTCCCTGTATGATCAGTGTCAGAGCTTGGTCCGCATCGCCGGCAGTCAGTCGGACACGTTTTCAGTGAGGGTTGGACTCCGCCAAGGCTGCCCTTTGTCACCGATTCTGTTCATAACTTTTATGGACAGAATTTCTAGGCGCAGTCAAGGCATTGAGGGGATCCGGTTTGGTGGTTGCAGGATTAGGTCTCTGCTTTTTGCAGATGACGTGGTCCTGATGGCTTCATCCGGCCAAGATCTTCAGCTCCCACTGGATCGGTTCGCGGCCAAGTGTGAAGCGACCGGGATGAGAATCAGCACCTCTAAGTCCGAGTCCATGGTTCTCGCCTGGAAAAGGGTGGAGTGCCATCTCCGGGTTGGGGATGTGATCTTGCCCTAAGTGGAGGAGTTCAAGTACCTCGGTGTCTTGTTCACGAGTGGGGGAAGAGTGGATTGTGAGGTCAACAGGGGGATCAGTGCGGCACCTTCAGTAATGAGGACGCTGTATCGATCCATTGTGGTGAAGAAGGAGCTGAGCCAAAAGGCAAAGCTCTCAATTTACCAGTCGATCTACGTTCCCATCCTCACCTATGGTCATGAGCTTTGGATTATGACCAAAAGGACAAGATCACGGGTACCAGCGGCCGAAATGAGGTATCTCAGCCAGGTGGCGGGGCTCTCCCTTAGAGATAGGGTGAGAAGTTCTATCATCCGGGGGGAGTTCAAAGTAAAGTGACCGCTCCTCCACATGGAAAGGAGCCAGATCAGGTGGTTCGGGCATTGGTCAGGATGCCACTCGAACGCCTCCCTCGGGAGGTGTTTAAGGCACGTCCAACCGGTAGGAGGCCACAGGGAAGACCCAGGACACGTTGGAAAGACTATGTCTCCCGGCTGGCCTGGGAATGCCTCGGGATCCCTCAGAAAGAGCTGGACGAAGTGGCTGGGGAGAGGGAAGTTTGGGCTTCCCTGCTTAGGCTGCTGCCCCCGCGACTCGACCTCGGATAAGCGGAAAAAGATGGATGGATGGATGGATAAATTGATGACGGGGCCGTAGTTGAGACACCACCGATCTACACCAATCCCTAGGGAAGGGGTGTCAAACTCATTTTAGCTTAGGAGGGACCGCATGGAGGAAAATATTTTTCAACCTGAGCCAGACGGGTAAAATCATGGCATAAAACAACGACAACTTCAGTCTGTTTTCTTTGTTTTACCTCGGCCCAGAATAAAACATGCACTTTCTGAAAATGCACATGTCACAAATAATCCTCTTGACGAATCATTCAAGTTCGTTGAACATTCTGGGGAACAAAATTGGTGCAGTTCCAAAAAACACCACAAAGAAACACAATTAACTTCCTCTCAGTGTATCTACGAAGCAATTCAACCTTAAGTCACAGTCCATCTAGGATAGAACAAAACGCAAAATAAAGCAGAAATAAAAACACTATTATTTATCAACTACCTCATTTGTTATTTCCACTTTTCACTTTCTTTAATTGCACAGAAGACAATAACTTCCACACAACTGGATCAACGTCCAGTGTCTCATGCAGCATTTTAAGTGGGGTAACCAATTCTTTATTTTACGCTGGGTTGCGGGGGAGGAGTCACTTGCTTGGTAAATTTGCTTGCCTCACAGAATTACCACCCAGTGGAAATATTTAGAGCAGCAGTTTCTGTCATGATCCGTGGTCCGGATCATGTTTTTGTTATGTTCTGTTAGTTTTAGACTCCATGAGTTCCTGTTGTTGTGCACCCTTGTTTGTTTTCGTTACCATGGCGACTTATTAGTTTCACCTGCCTCTGGTGTTCGGGACACGCACCTGCTCTAATCAAGAGACCATTATTTAAGCCTGTCTTTGCCAGTCAGTGGTGCCGGCATCATTGCTTGTTTCATGCGATACCATAGTTCATGCTGCTCCTTTTTATGTCCGATTACAAGTTTGTGCTAGTTGTTCGATTCATGCCGTGTCCACATAAGTGTTAGTTGTTTCATGCCACAGTAACTCTTGTTTGTTCCATGCCATAGTCCATGTTAAGTGTTTAACTTCTATTTTTCCTGCGTTAAGTTTTTTTTGTTCGTTAGCTTCTCGTGTGAAGGGCACGCTTTTCTTTTGTTTGGTTCCGGTCTTTGTGATGTGTGGGTTTAATTGAGAGAAAAATATGTGTTCCTACCTGCAAGTCTTGTCCGGAATAGTCCGATTGCATCCCGGGAGAACAAACCTCGCAGTGATGGAAACGGGGTTTGTAATAAAAGTTTCAATCAATCAAAAAGACCTTGAACCATGAACTGATCTTGCCCGAGGCCCACATGTTTGACAGCCCTGAAGCATATTCTGGCATGCAGCTGTTTATGATTAACTCTGACACAACTATAACTGAGTGTAGCAAATACTTTATGACTCTTTTGTTGTGTCTTGCCACTTGCGATAAGCAATCAAAACCCTTTCCAGCTGCGCACCGTCGGCGGCTTCGTTGTAAGACAGAGGTCACCAACGCGGCCTGTTCTAAAAATAGCTCAAATAGCAGCACTTACCAGTGAGCTGCCTCTATTTTTTAAATGTTATTTATTTACTAGCAAGCTGGTCTCGCTTTGCTGGACATTTTTAATTCTAAGAGAGACAAAACTCAAATAGAATTTGAAAATCTAAGAAAATATTTTAAAGACTTGGTCTTCACTTGTTTGAATAAATTCATTTATTTTTTTACTTTGCTTCTTATAAGTTTCAGAAAGACAATTTTAGAGAAAAAATACAACCTTAAAAATGATTTTAGGATTTTTAAACACATATACCTTTTTACCTTTTAAATTCCTTCCTCTTCTTTCCTGACAATTTAAATCAATGTTCAAGTATTTTTTTTTTTTATTGTATAGAATAATAAATACATTTTAATTTAATTCTTCATTTTAGCTTATGTTTTTTTGACAAAGAATATTTGTGAAATATTTCTTCAAACTTATTATGATTAAAATTCAAAAAAATTATTCTGGCGGATCTAGAAAATCTGTAGAATCAAATTTAAATCTTTTTTCAAAGTTTTTTGAATTTCTTTTAAAATTTTTGTTCTGGAAAATCTAGAAGAAATAATGATTTGTCTTTGTTAGAAATATAGCTTGGTCCAATTTGTTATATATTCTAACAAAGTGCAGATTGCATTTTAACCTATTTAAAACATGTCATCAACATTCTAAAATGAATCTTAATCAGGAAAAATTATTAATGATGTTCCATAAATTATTTTTTTTATTTTTTCAATAAGATTCGAATTAGCTTTTTTTTCTTTTAATTTTTTTCAGTCTAATTTGAATTTTAAGGAGTTGGAATTGAAGATAAACTGATTGTAACTGAGATAGGCGCCAGCGACCCCGAAAGGGAATAAGCGGTAGAAAATAGATGGATGAATGTTTCAAAAATAATTGTCATTTTTTTCGTGTTTTCTCCTCTTTGAAACCTTTCAATTAAGTGTTTTTTCATTATTAATCCTCTACAAAAAACCTTCTGTAAAAGGAAAAAAAATGTACGACGGAATGACAGACAGAAATACCCATTTTTATATATATATAGATTTATTTATTAAAGGTAAATTGAGCAAATTGGCTATTTCTGGCAATTTATTTAAGTGTGTATCAAACTGGTAGCCCTTCGCATTAATCAGTACCCAAGAAGTAGCTCTTGGTTTCAAAAAGGTTGGTGACCCCTGTTGTCAGACCTCGAAAACCAACCAAATGCTCGAGCAATTGTCTGGTACTTGAAATGTTTGAGACTGCCAAGCAAGGCAGTCTTCACATACTTTCTGTGCTATAAGTGTACTTAAGATCCGGGCTAAGCGTCCGTCCTTTAATGTGTAGTTATGTCGATCTCTTGGCGAGATGTCACACATCGTTGGGAACAGTGTTCTCCGAAAAAGCTATTTGTTTGCGTTTCTACGCGCCGTTCGACTCTTTACGTGATTTATTGGACTGCATCGCAGTGCTGGGCTCCGGTTTCAGGCGGCTGAGCCAACATAAACCTTGTCACAACTCTGAATTCCTGCCTGGTCTACAGCTTCCAGGCAGAGCTACAGTGGATAAATAGGAGAGATAAGCTCTGTAAAACGCAGGAACCGGGCACAGGACGCACAAAGTATGGGAATCGGAACAAGGCCGGTGTCCGTCAGCGACAGTCTTCGATTACGCGACATTTTCTTCGTCTGTGTTAATGAAAAAATGTAAGATGAAAGAGTGATGGTTGAGTCATGGTGGGGTCGTGTTGTTTTGAGGTTTTGTGCTGCGCCGCCCTGAAGGCCTTTGGATCTGGCAACATCTAGCGGTAAAAGTGAAGAGCAACGCAAATACAACCTGGACTTTATTGAGTTGGTTTATGATAGTAGGGGGAGATAGAATGATTAAGGAATGTTGAAAAGAAAGGTTTATGTTGATCGTATTTTTCCTTTGTCAGAAATACAAATATCGGGGGGGAAAAAATTCATGATCTCAAATTAGGGGGGGTCCAAAAAAATATATAGATTTTCGGATGAATCACGATTCTTATCTGTTAAGATTCTTAATTGATTAAAAATTAAAAAAAAAATAGGAGGGGGGTTGTTTATCTGTCCTGTCCAGCCACTCAGACAAATCATATTGATTTCGATCACACCAGGGAAAATTAAGGCCCGTGTGCCACTTTTATATATGTACACACACATATATATATATATATATATATATATATATATGTATGTATATATGTATGTATGTATGTATGTGTGTACATATATATATATATATATATATATATATGTGTGTACATATATAACATATGTATGTATGTATGTATGTATATGTATATATATATATATATATATATGTGTGTATATATATGTGTATATGTATATTTATATGTATATCTATATATATGTCTTTATTATAGCTAATACAGACACTTACACTTAGGACTTATATAATACTTTTAAAGTAATTTTGATAGTAGGCTAATATAGCGAATATAGACACTTACGTAATGTGTTGTCTTCATTATTAGACTAATATAAGACTTACAGTAATTTTGATAGTAGGCTATTATAGCGAATATAGACACTTACGTCATGTGTTGCATTCATTCCATCCATCCATTTTCTACCGCTTATTCCCTTTCGGGGTCGCGGGGGATGCTGGCGCCTATCTCAGCTACAATCGGGCGGAAGGCGGGGTACACCCTGGACAAGTCGCCACCTCATCGCAGGGCCAACACAGATAGACAGACAACATTCACACTCACATTCACACACTAGGGCCAATTTAGTGTTGCCAATCAACCTATCCCCTGGTGCATGTCTTTTGGAAGTGGGAGGAAGCCGGAGTACCCGGAGGGAACCCACGCATTCACGGGGAGAACATGCAAACTCCACACAGAAAGATCCCGAGCCTGGATTTGAACCCAGGACTGCAGGAACTTCGTATTGTGAGGCAGAAGCACTAAACCCCTCTGCCACTGTGAAGCCCTGTTGCATTCATTATTAGACTTATATAAGACTTTTACAGTAATTTTGATAGTAGGCTATTATAGCAAATATAGACACTTAAGTCATGTGTTGTCTTCATTATAACATTTAAATAAGACTTTTTTAATGTGATTTTGATAGTAGGCTAATATAGCAAATATAGACACTTAAGTCATGTGTTGTCTTCATTATAACATTTAAATAAGACTTTTTTAATGTGATTTTGATAGTAGGCTAATATAGCAAATATAGACACTTACGTCATGTGTTGCCTTCATCACAACATTTAGATAAGACTTTTAATGTCATTTTGATAGTAAACTAATATAGTGAATATATACACTTACGTCATGTGTTGCCTTCATTATAAGACTTATATAAAACTTTTAAAGTCATTTCGATAGAAGGCCATAATAGCTAATATAGACACTTACATCATGTGTAACCTTCATTATAACCCTTATATAAGACTTTTAATGTCATTTTGATGTAGGCCATCATAGCTAATATAGACACTTACGTCATGTGTTGTCTTCATTATAAGACTTATATAAAACTTTTACAGTAATTTTGATATTAGGCTTTTATAGCTAATATAGACACTTACATCATGTGTTGCATTCATTATTAGACTTATATAAGACTTTTACAGTAATTTTGATAGTAGGCTAATATAGACACATCATGTGTTGCCTTCATTATAACACCTTTATTAGACTTTTAAAGTCATTTTGATAGTAGACTATCATAGCTAATATAGACACTTACGTCATGTGTTGCATTCATTATTAGACTTATATAAGACTTTTAAAGTCATTTTGATAGTAGGCTATCATAGCTAATATAGACACTTACGTCATGTGTTGCCTTCATTATAAGACTTATATAAAACTTTTAAAGTTATTTTGATAGTAGGCTGTCATAGCTAATATAGACACTTACGTCATGTGTTGCCTTCATTATAGGACTTATATAAAACTTTTAAAGTTATTTTGATAGTAGGCTGTCATAGCTAATATAGACACTTACATCATGTGTTGCATTAATTATTAGACATATATAAGACTTTTACAGTAATTTTGATTGTAGGCTATTATAGCGAATATAGACATTTAAATCATGTGTTGCCTTCATTATTACACTTATAAAGGCTTATATGGCTCTTTAAACATGTTGGGTTGCCGACCCCTGATTTAACAAAATAAAAGCATAACGACTCCCCACTCTATACATCTGACACCCACATGCCAATCTCCACTCATGCTGTGGGGTCTTTAATTCTCAGTGTTTCAAACCACTTCCATTTCAAAAAACTTCAAGTTCAACATGCGTCACATGTTCCTCTGATCAGGTTTTTACTTTTTTTTTTTTTTTTTTTACCAAATAGGGCCTAGTAAGTCGTTCCATCTCGGCTCTCGGGGAGTGGAAGCGTTTATTCCAGGGCGAACTGGAGAGGCCACTCAAATGTTTGGCAGATGCCGAGGGGTCGGGATCACACTGTCGCCCCGCATCAAAGCTTGAAGGCTCGGCGTGAAGATGCCAGCTGGACTGAAGGAGGTACTAACGAGTCGCTCGCTTCGCTAGGCGAACCTGATAAAACCCGATCCGAAGGCCTAATACCGATAAGCTCATTGCGGTCAATATATCGTGTAACTTCATCAATTTGTGGCGTCTGTCTCTTTAAATTCAACATTTCCACAGAACATCTCTTCGTAATCCTCTGCTTGGATATCCGAAATCCACCAAAGAGTGAACCGGGGCCAATATGAACCACGTCTCCCGATCTGGACTGTGGTGTAAAGCGACCCGGGTTACTTACGCCCCAGCAATTGGAGGATGCCGGGTTTGTAGCGCGCGTAATCAAGGCCGTGGTCGCGCCGTCATCAATCTTCATGTGACGGCACCAGATGCGGCCCCCGGGTCGGGACAGGCTCGCGTCACACGGTGGAGGCTGAACCTTTCCCACTGACTCTGGCTTGCAGATAAATTGAGCCACGGTGGTGCGTTATTGTCAACTTGAAGGTGTCCAGTGAAATACTGGACTGTATTAAAAACTCTGATATGTCCAGAATTCTACGGGTGGAGACGGAATGCCCACTTTTTTTCCCTGCCTTGTGGGACGGATTTTGACTTTTAGTGATGGACTGTGCACAGCCTGGAGCAGACATATGCAACTAAATGACTTTGGGGGCCACGTTTCCAGAAAGCAAAGAACAGGGGGGTCGGACTTCTCCCGACACGATTTGTCTTATTTTATACTGTATTATTTTTCAGACTATAAGGCACACTTAAAATCCTTTCCCCCTCCCTCAAAACTCGACAGTTTGCCTTATAACCCAGCGCGCATAATGTATGGAATAATTCTGGTTATGCTTACCGACCTCCATCAACGTTCATATACCATATTTTTCTGACTAAAAGGCGCAATTAAAATATTTTGTTTTCCTCAAAACTCGACAGTGCGCCTTATATGATTCATTAGTATTGCATAATGTACAAAATAATTCTGGTTGTGCTTACCAGCCTCCATCAACGTTCATATACCATATTTTTCTGACTAAAAGGCGCAATTAAAATATTTTGTTTTCCTCAAAACTCGACAGTGCGCCTTATATGATTCATTAGTATTGCATAATGTACAAAATAATTCTGGTTGTGCTTACCAGCCTCCATCAACGTTCATATACCATATTTTTCGGACTATTAGGCGCCTTTAAAATCCTTTATTTTCCTCAAAAATCGACAGTGCGGCTTATGATTCATTAGTATTGCATAGTGTACAAAATAATTCTGGTTTTGCTTACCAGCCTCCATCAACGTTCACATACCATATTTTTCGGACTATAAGGCGCCCTTAAAATCCTTTGTTTTCATCAAAACTCGACAGTGCGCCTTATATGATCCATTAGTATTGCATAATGTACAAAATAATTCTGGTTTTGCTTACTGACCTTCATCAACATTCAAATACCATATTTTTCAGACTATAAGGCGCACTTAAAATCCTTTTTTCCCCCTCAAAACTCGACAATGCGCCCTATAACCTGGCGCGCATAATGTATGGAATAATTTTGGTTTTGCTTACCGACCTCCATCAACGTTCATATACCATATTTTTTGGACTATTAGGCGCACTTAAAATAATTTTATTTTTCTCAAAACTCGACAGTGCGCCTTATATGATTCATGAGTATTGCATAGTGTACAAATTAATTCTGGTTGTGCTTACCAGCCTCCATCAACGTTCATATACATATTTTTCGGACTATAAGGCGCACTTAAAATCTTTTGTTTTCCTCAAAGCTCGACAGTGCGCCTTATATGATTCATTAGTATTGCATAGTGTACAAAATAATTCTTGTTGTGCTTACCAGCCTCCATCAACATTCATATACCATATTTTTCGGACTATAAGACGCACTTAAAATCCTTTTTTTTCCTCAAAACTCGACAGTGCGCCTAATATAATTCATTAGTATTGCATAGTGTACAAAATATTTCTGGTCATGCTTACCAGCCTCCATCAACGTTCATATACCATATTTTTCTGACTAAAAGGCGCAATTAAAATCTTTTGTTTTCCTCAAAACTCGACAGTGCGCCTTATATGGTTCATTAGTATTGCATAATGTACAAAATAATTCTGGTTGTGCTTACCAGCCTCCATCAACGTTCATATACCATATTTTTCGGACTATTAGGCGCCTTTAAAATCCTTTATTTTCCTCAAAAATCGACAGTGCGGCTTATGATTCATTAGTATTGCATAGTGTACAAAATAATTCTGGTTTTGCTTACCAGCCTCCATCAACGTTCACATACCATATTTTTCGGACTATAAGGCGCCCTTAAAATCCTTTGTTTTCATCAAAACTCGACAGTGCGCCTTATATGATCCATTAGTATTGCATAATGTACAAAATAATTCTGGTTTTGCTTACTGACCTTCATCAACATTCAAATACCATATTTTTCAGACTATAAGGCGCACTTAAAATCCTTTTTTCCCCCTCAAAACTCGACAATGCGCCCTATAACCTGGCGCGCATAATGTATGGAATAATTTTGGTTTTGCTTACCGACCTCCATCAACGTTCATATACCATATTTTTTGGACTATTAGGCGCACTTAAAATAATTTTATTTTTCTCAAAACTCGACAGTGCGCCTTATATGATTCATGAGTATTGCATAGTGTACAAATTAATTCTGGTTGTGCTTACCAGCCTCCATCAACGTTCATATACATATTTTTCGGACTATAAGGCGCACTTAAAATCTTTTGTTTTCCTCAAAGCTCGACAGTGCGCCTTATATGATTCATTAGTATTGCATAGTGTACAAAATAATTCTTGTTGTGCTTACCAGCCTCCATCAACATTCATATACCATATTTTTCGGACTATAAGACGCACTTAAAATCCTTTTTTTTCCTCAAAACTCGACAGTGCGCCTAATATAATTCATTAGTATTGCATAGTGTACAAAATATTTCTGGTCATGCTTACCAGCCTCCATCAACGTTCATATACCATATTTTTCTGACTAAAAGGCGCAATTAAAATCTTTTGTTTTCCTCAAAACTCGACAGTGCGCCTTATATGGTTCATTAGTATTGCATAATGTACAAAATAATTCTGGTTGTGCTTACCAGCCTCCATCAACGTTCATATACCATATTTTTCGGACTATTAGGCGCCTTTAAAATCCTTTATTTTCCTCAAAACTCGACAGTGCGGCTTATGATTCATTACTATTGCATAATATACAAAATAATTCTGGTTTTGCTTACCAGCCTCCATCAATGTTCACATACCATATTTTTTGGACTATAAGGCGCCCTTAAAATCCATTGTTTTCATCAAAACTCGACAGTGCGCCTTATATGATTCATTAGTATTGCATAATGTACAAAATAATTCTGGTTTTGCTTACTGACCTTCATCAACATTCAAATACCATATTTTTCAGACTATAAGGCGCACTTAAAATCCTTTTTTCCCCCTCAAAACTCGACAATGCGCCTTATAACCTGGCGCGCATAATGTGTGGAATAATTTTGGTTTTGCTTACCGACCTCCATCAACGTTCATATACCATATTTTTTGGACTATAAGGCGCACTTAAAATAATTTTATTTTTCTCAAAACTCGACAGTGCGCCTTATATGATTCATTAGTATTGCATAGTGTACAAAATAATTCTGGTTGTGCTTACCAGCCTCCATCAACATTCATATACCATATTTTTCGAACTATAAGACGCACTTAAAATCCTTTTTTTCCCTCAAAACACGACAGTGCGCCTAATATAATTCATTAGTATTGCATAGTGTACAAAATATTTCTGGTTATGCTTACCAGCCTCCATCAACGTTCATATACCATATTTTTCGGACTATAAGGCGCACTTAAAATCTTTTGTTCTCCTCAAAACTTGACAGTGCGCCTTTATATGATTCATTAGTATTGCATAATGTACAAAATCATTATGGTTGTCCTTACCGACCTCCATCAAGGTTCATATACCATATTTTTCGGACTACAAGGCGCACTTAAACTCCTTTTTTTCTTCAAAACTCGACAGTGCGCCTTAGTGCAGTCTACTCAACATGTAGACTGCACTATAACGGCAATATGACTCAAGTAAACAACAGTAAGACATATTATCTGGCCTTTCGTTTCGCAATATTATGCAAAAGCAACTTTTTCTTATCTTTTGGTACCTGTTGATCTGTATTTGGGAACTGCATAAATCCTGAAAAATTGCACGCATCCGCCTTTGTAGTCCGTGCCGACTCCGTATTTGATAAGCTTCTTCCTTTTCTCTATCTTTTTGCTATGGGACATTTATCCTCCACTGTTGCCATTTCTAATATTAAGTAGTGTAAAGTTCTTACTTATTTCTGTCAGTAAACTCACCACGAAAGCGCTAAAACATACCGGTGTAGTGAGTTTACATTATTCACCCAAGGAACTTTAAACAAAACGCCAGATAATATGTGTTATCTTATACACACACCATAATAATACCCCTATGTTTAATGCGCCGACAATCCATAAAGCGGTGTGGCTTCATAGCTTACCAAAGTCGTACTAAAACATTGTGATAGATTTTTGAGCGCCGTGTGTAAAGTTCTATATTTTCAATGGAACATATAAAATGTCGGTGGTGTTTACTTGAGTCATATTGCCGTCATATTGTAGTCTACACGTATCTCCTATGTTTGACTGCCATCTACTGGTCACACTTATCATTACACGAGGCCAGTATAGCTCGGTTGGTAGAGTGGCCATGCCAGCGACTTGAGGGTTCCAGGTTCGATCCCCGCTTCAGCCATCCTACTCACTGCCGTTGTGTCTTTGGGCAAGACACTTTACCCACCTGCTCCCAGTGCCACCCACACTGGTTTAAACTACAGATGTCGATAAATGCTTTAAAATGTAAAATCAGAAGTTATCGGTATAGGTTTCAAAAAGTAAAATGTATAACTTTTTAAAACGCCGCTGTGTACACTGAGGTAGGGAGTATTACAGAGCGCCAATAAACCTTAAAGGCACTGCCTTTGCGTGCTGGCCCAATCACATAATATCTACGGCTTTTCACACACACACAAGTGAACGCAAGGCATACTTGGTCAACAGTCATACAGGTCACACTGAGGGTAACCGTATAAACAACTTTAACACTGTTACAAATATGCGCCACACTGTGAACCCACACCAAACAAGAATGACAAACACATTTCGGGAGAACATCCGCACTGTAACACAACAGAACAAATACCCAGAACCCGTTGCAGCACTATCTCTTCCAGATACAATACACACCCGCTGCTACCCTTTACCCGGAAGCCCCATCCACCCCAACCCTGCCCACCTCAACCTCCTCATACTCTCTCAGGAAGAGCATGTCCCAAATTCCAAGCTGTGGTTTTGAGGCATGTTAAAAAAAATAATGCACTTTGTGACTTCAATAATAAATATGGCAGTGCCATGTTGGCACTTTTCTCCATAACTTGAGTTGATTTATTTTTGAAAACTTAGTTACATTATTTAATGCATCCAGCGGGGCATCACAACAAAATTAGGCATAATAATGTGTTAATTCCACGACTGTATATATCGGGATCGGTTGATATCGGTATCGGTAATTAAGAGTTGGACAATACCGGAATATTGGATATCGGCAAAAGAGCCATTATCGGACATCTCTAGTTTAAATGTAACTTAGATATTGGGTTTCACTCTGTAAAGCGCTTTGAGTCACTGGAGAAAAGAGCTATATAAATATAATTCACTACACTTCCCACTTCATTACACCAATGTACCAGATAAAATAGCTTCGAGGTTGGTAAGCAAAACCAGTATTATTCCTTACATTAAGCGCACCGGTTATAAGGCGCACTGTTGAGTTTTGAGTAAAAAAAGGATTTTAAGTGCGCCTTATAGTTTGAAAAATACGGTAAAAAATTAGGTTTTAAAAAATAAAGGCAAACTTTTGTGAGAATGGACATTTATACACTGTGAGAAATTCATAGTACATTTTTGTCCCTGCCTCTGAAAAAAATGGCCATTGGAAATCGTTGGGAACCGGAATCAAAATGACGACTCGAAACCGCAATTGTTACGGCTCAAACTCCTGCCAACGCCGCTCATCCGTCTGTGTGCTCCAGTGAAAGCACCGCGGGCCACGCCCATGTCCGTTTCCTCTCCGCTACGGGCACACCTCGGTACGGCTGCAGGAGCTCTGTAATCAGCGCACCTGCCTAGGATGAACGTTCTGCCTTCATAAGCTCGCCCAACCTGCCATGCGGCGCCGGAGTGTAGTCTTCAGTTGGCGTACATACCCTCCGTCGCCTGGAAAGTGAGCTGTGCGTCTCACTTTCTCCCGAATTTCCCTCTGGACTGCCGCCCTCTATCCTTGACTTCCCTGGCTTTGGACTCGGACCTTTAGACTTCTCTCTCCCCTGGAGTTCCTCGTTTCTCGTTCAAAACACTTGGTAACACACACTTCGTACACTCTTGGATTTTGTCACACTACATTGTGGTGGAAAGGTCCGAAGCTTAAAATGCAAACAAAGTGGTTTTAGTACACAAGGTTTATTTACCCATATTCAAAAGAACAAGTTGGATTGAATTGCAGACAGCATCCTTCGAAGGATCCAGAATGAAACAAATCATGCAAAATCGTATCAAATATTGGTCTCCTGGCTTTTTATATGTTTTCCTCATGTGTCAAGGTCTTGCTGTTTTGTAACTGCTTGTTCCAAAACAACTGTGGATCCCTTAGCCATAACAAACAGTCAAAACATTTCTTAGAATGGTCAGAGTGACCACAAATTCAACTGTCCCCTACTTATGATCTCTTGGTTCTGAATAGGAAAAAAAAAAGAGCAGACCTCTTAAAGCTTTTTGACAAATTTTCTTTAAGGACTTCGACACAAAGTCCATCATCCATCATCCTCCGCTTATCCGAGGTCGGGTCGCGGGGGCAACAGCCTAAGCAGGGAAACCCAGACTTCCCTCTCCCCAGCCACTTCGTCTAGCTCTTCCCGGGGGATCCCGAGGCGTTCCCAGGCCAGCCGGGAGACATAGTCTTCCCAACGTGTCCTGGGTCTTCCCCGTGGCCTCCTACCGGTTGGACGTGCCCTAAACACCTCCCTAGGGAGGCGTTCGGGTGGCATCCTGACCAGATGCCCGAACCACCTCATCTGGCTCCTCTCGATGTGAAGGAGCACCGGCTTTACTTTGAGTCCCTCCCGGATGGCAGAGCTTCTCACCCTATCTCTAAGGGAGAGCCCCGCCACACGGCGGAGGAAACTCATTTCGGCCGCTTGTACCCGTGATCTTATCCTTTCGGTCATAACCCAAAGCTCATGACCATAGGTGAGGATGGGAACGTAGATCGACCGGTAAATTGAGAGCTTTGCCTTCCGGCTCAGCTCCTTCTTCACCACAACGGATCGGTACAACGTCCGCATTACTGAAGACGCTGCACCGACCCGCCTGTCGATCTCACGAGCCACTCTTCCCTCACTCGTGAACAAGACTCCTAGGTACTTGAACTCCTCCACTTGGGGCAGGGTCTCCTCCCCAACCCGGAGATGGCACTCCACCCTTTTCCGGGCGAGAACCATGGACTCGGACTTGGAGGTGCTGATTCTCATTCCGGTCGCTTCACACTCGGCTGCGAACCGATCCAGCAAGAGCTGAAGATCCCGGTCAGATGAAGCCATCAGGACCACATCATCTGCAAAAAGCAGAGACCTAATCCTGCGGTTACCAAACCGGAATCCCTCAACGCCTTGACTGCGCCTAGAAATTCTGTCCATAAAAGTTATGAACAGAATCGGTGACAAAGGACAGCCTTGGCGGAGTCCAACCCTCACTGGAAATGTGTTCGACTTACTACCGGCAATGCGGACCAAGCTCTGGCACTGATCGTACAGGGAACGGACCGCCACAATAAGACAGTCCGATACCCCATACTCTCTGAGCACTCCCCACAGGACTTCCCGAGGGACACGGTCGAATGCCTTCTCCAAGTCCACAAAGCACATGTAGACTGGTTGGGAAAACTCCCATGCACCCTCAAGAACCCTGCCGAGAGTATAGAGCTGGTCCACAGTTCCACGACCAGGACGAAAACCACACTGTTCCTCCTGAATCCGAGGTTCGACTATCCGGCGTAGCCTCCTCTCCAGTACACCTGAATAAACCTTACCGGGAAGGCTGAGGACTGTGATCCCACGATAGTTGGAACACACCCTCCGGTCCCCCTTCTTAAAGAGAGGAACCACTACCCCGGTCTGCCAATCCAGAGGTACCGCCCCCGGTGTCCACGCGATGCTGCAAAGTCTTGTCAACCAAGACAGCCCCACAGCATCCAGAGCCTTAAGGAACTCCGGGCGGATCTCGTCCACCCCTGGGGCCTTGCCACCGAGGAGCTTTTTAACTACCTCAGCGACCTCAGCCCCAGAAATAGGAGAGTCCACCACAGATTCCCCAGGCACTGCTTCCTCATAGGAAGACGTGTTGGTGGGATTGAGGAGGTCTTCGAAGTATTCCTTCCACCTATCCACAACATCCGCAGTTGAGGTCAGCAGAACACCATCCGCACCATACACGGTGTTGATAGTGCACTGCTTCCCCTTCCTGAGGCGGCGGACGGTGGTCCAGAATCGCTTCGAAGCCGTCCGGAAGTTGTTTTCCATGGCTTCCCCAAACTCCTCCCATGTCCGAGTTTTTGCCTCCGCGACCGCTGAAGCTGCACACCGCTTGGCCTGTCGGTACCTGTCCACTGCCTCCGGAGTCCTATGAGCCAAAAGGACCCGATAGGACTCCTTCTTCAGCTTGACGGCATCCCTCACCGCTGGTGTCCACCAAGGGGTTTTAGGATTTCCGCCCCGACAGGCACCAACTACCTTGCGGCCACAGCTCCGATCTGCCGCCTCGACAATAGAGGTGCGGAACATGGTCCACTCGGACTCAATGTCCAGCACCTCCCTCGTGACATGTTCAAAGTTCTTCCGGAGGTGGGAATTGAAACTTTGTCTGACAGGAGACTCTGCCAGACGTTCCCAGCAGACCCTCACAATGCGTTTGGGCCTCCCAGGTCTGTCCGGCATCCTCCCCTCACCATCGCAGCCAACTCACCACCAGGTGGTGATCGGTAGAAAGCTCCGCCCCTCTCTTCACCCGAGTGTCCAAAACATGAGGCCGCAAATCCGATGACACAACTACAAAGTCGATCATGGAACTGCGGCCTAGGGTGTCCTGGTGCCAAGTGCACATATGGACACCCTTATGTGTGAACATGGTGTTTGTTATGGACAAACTGTGACGAGCACAAAAGTCCAATAACAAAACACCACTCGGGTTCAGATCCGGGCGGCCATTCTTCCCAATCACGCCTCTCCAGGTTTCACTGTCGTTGCCAACGTGAGCGTTGAATCTCCCAGTAGGACAAGGGAATCACCTGGGGGAGCACTTTCCAGTACTCCCTCGAGTGTTCCCAAAAAGGGTGGGTACTCTGAACTGTTGTTTGGTGCATAAGCACAAACAACAGTCAGGAGCCGTCCCCCCACCCGAAGGCGGAGGGAGGCTACCCTTTCGTCCACCGGGTTGAACTCCAACGTACAGGCTTTGAGCCGGGGGGTAACAAGAATTGCCACCCCAGCCCGTCGCCTCTCACTGCCGGCAACGCCAGAGTGGAAGAGGGTCCAATCCCTCTCGAGATAAGTGGTTCCAGAGCCCTTGCTGTGCGTCGAAGTGAGTCCGACTATATCCAGCCGGAATTTCTCGACTTCGCGCACTAGCTCAGGCTCTTTCCCCCCCAGTGACGTGACGTTCCACGTCCAAGAGCTAGCTTCTGTAGCCGAGGATCGGACTGCCAAGTGCCCTGCCTTCGGCTGTCGCCCAGCTCACATTGCACCCGACCTCTATGGCCCCTGCTATGGGTGGTGAGCCCATTGGAGGGATGACCCACGTTGCCTCTTCGGGCTGTGCCCGGCCGGGCCCCATGGGAACAGGCCCGGCCACCAGGCGCTCGCCATCGTGCCCCACCTCCGGGCCTGGCTCCAGAGGGGGGCCCTGGTGACCCGCGTCCGGGTGAGGGAAATCTGGGTCCATGATTTTTCTTCTTCATAAAGGTCTTCGAGCTGCTCTTTGTCTGATCCCTCACCTAGAACCTGTTTGCCTTGGGAGACCCTACCAGGGGGCTTTATGCCCCCGGACAACATAGCTCCTAGGATCATTGGGACACGCAAACTCCTCTACCACGATAAGGTTGCAGCTCAGAGAAGAGTCGACACAAAGTATGGTATAAAAGTCAGAAATTCCACTACATCTCCATAGTTTATTAGTTAATATATATATATATATATATATATATATATATATATATATATATATATATATATATATATATATATATATATATTACAACCCTCTGGTGTCAGTTGACGTCACCTCCCTGTTTAACCATAACAGCAGATGCCCAAACATCGGTGACTTCATAACCTGAAAGCTTCCAAATTCAAACTGTCGTATCGCTGGCTTCCAACCCGAGTCATGCACAAACATTAGCATTCCCGATGCTAGGCGTGCTACAAATGTGTCACATCTTTCACACTTGAGAATCCATCCTTTTATTCTTAAGGTCGAGGGTGGTTCTGAACCACTTGAGTCCAGACATTTGAGACGTGGCCAAGGAATACTTGTGTGACTCACCAGGAAGGCGTTAGACCAGACGGCGTTAACGAGGTTTAAAAGTGCAACTGGGTTGTTCCTCCTGATACAAAACAGAGATGAACCGAACTATTTTTAGACCAAAATTACAAATACGCCGACTCAAAAAAATACTTATTTTCCATTAGTCCAGAGCTGGGCAAATATTTTAACTCGGGGGGTTGGGGGGGACAATGTGTAAGTGTGTATATAAATTACATACAGTATACACATTTAGATGTAAAAAATCTGCTGTACAGTATGTGTGTTTGGGTCCCTTTTTTGCAGGAACACTAATTCCAAAATTCTCCAAAAAAACGAATGGAATAGGGCAGCACGGTGGAAAAGGGGTTAGTGCAGGGGTCACCAACGCGGTGCCCGTGGGCACCAGGTGGCCCGTAAGGACCTGGTGAGTCGCCCGCTGGCCTGTTTTAAAAATAGCTCAAATAGCAGCACTTACCAGTGAGCTGCCTCTATTTTTTAAATTGTTTTTATTTACTAGCAAGCTGGTCTTGTTTTGCGCAACATTTTTAACACTAAGAGAGACAAAACTCAAATAGAATTTGAAAATCCAAGAAAATATTTTAAAGACTTGGTTTGACTTGTTTAAATAAATTCATTTATTTTTTTACTTTGCTTCTCATGACTTTCAGAAAGACAATTTTAGAGAAAAAATACAACCTTAAAAATGATTTTAGGATTTTTTTAACACATATACCTTTTTACCTTTTAAATTCCTTCCTCTTCTTTCCTGATAATTTAAATCAATGTTCAAGTAAATATATTTTTTTTATTGTACAGAATAATACATACATTTTAATTTAATTCTTTATTTTAGCTTCTGTTTTTTCGACAAAGAATATTTGTGAAATATTTCTTCAAACTTATTATGATTAAAATAAAATAAAAATATTTTGGCAAATCTAGAAAATCTGTAGAATAAAATTTAAATCTTATTTCAAAGTTTTTTGAATTTATTTTGAAATTTTTGTTCTGGAAAATCTAGAAGAAATAATAATTTGTCTTTGTTAGAAATACAGCTTGGTCCAATCTGTTATATATTCTAACAAAGTGCAGATTGGATTTAAACCTATTTAAAACATGTCATTAAAAATTGTAAAATTACTCTTAATCAGGAAAAATTACACACATTATTTTTTTTATTTTGTCGAAAAGGTTCAAATTAGCTAGTTTTTCTCCTCTTTTTTTCAGTCGAAATTTGAATTTTAAAGAGTCGAAATTGAAGATAAACTATGTTTCAAAATTAAATTTAAATTTTTTTCGTGTTTTTTCCTCTTTTTAACCGTTCAATTAAGTGTTTTTTTCATCATTTATTCTCTACAAAAAACCTACCGTCAAAGGGAAAAAAATGTACGACGTAATGACAGACAGAAATACCCATTTATATATATATATATATATTTATTTATTCAAGGTAAATTGAGCAAATTGGCTATTTCTGGCAATTTATTTAAGTGTGTATCAAACTGGTAGCCCTTCGCATTAATCAGAACCCAAGAAGTAGCTCTTGGTTTCAAAAAGGCTGGTGACCCCTGGGTTAGTGCATCTGCCTCACAATACAAAGGTCCTGAGTAGTCCTGTGTCCACTCCCGGACTTGGGATCTTTTTGTGTGGAGTTTGCATGTTCTACCCGTGACTGCGTGGGTTCCCTCAGGGTACTCCGGCTTCCTCCCACCTCCAAAGACATGCACTTGGGGATAGGTTGATTGGCAACACTAAATGGTCCCTAGTGTGTGAATGTGAGTGTGAATGTTGTCCGTCTATCTGTGTTGGCCCTGTGATGAGGTGGCGACTTGTCCAGGGTGTACCCCGCCTTGCGTGCAAATAGTGAAGTGAAGTGAATTATATTTATATAACGCTTTTCTCCAGTGACTCAAAGCGCTTTACATAGTGAAACCCAATATCTAAGTTACATTTAAACCAGTGTGGGTTGCACTGGGAGCAGGTGGGTAAAGTGTCTTGCCCAAGGACACAACGGTAGGGACTCGGATGGCGAGAACGGGAATCAAACCTGGAACCCTCAAGTTGCTGGCACGGCCACTCTACCAACCGAGCTATACAGCTGAGATAGGCTCCAGCACCCCCCGCGACCTCAAAAGGGACAAGCGGTAGACAATGGATGGATGGATGGAATTTTAAATCTTATTTCAAAGTCTTTTGAAATAAGATTTTGCTTCTTATAACTTTCAGAAAGACAATTTTAGAGAAAAATTACAACCGTAAAAATGATTTTAGGATTTTTAAACACATATACCTTTTTAACTTTAAAATTCCTTCCTCTTCTTTTCTGACAATTTAAATCAATGTTCAAGTTTTTTTTTATTGTAAAGAATAATAAATAAATTTTAATTTAATTCTTAATTTTAGCTTCTGTTTTTTTGACGAGGAATATTTGTGAAATATTTCTTCAAACTTCTTATGATTAAAATTAAAAAAAAAAGTATTATCTAGAAAATCTTTAGAACCAAATTCAAATCTTATTTCAAAGTCTTTTGAATTTATTTTTAAATTTTTGTTCTGGAAAATCTAGAATAAAATAATGATTTGTCTTTGTTTGAAATATAGCTTGGTCCAATTTGTTATATATTCTAATAAAGTGCAGATTGGATTTTAACCTATTCAAAACATGTCATCAACATTCTAAAATTAATCTTAGTCAGGAAAAATTACTAATAAATGACCAGATCCATAATTTTTTTTTTTTTCAAAAAGATTCGAATTAGCTAGTTTTTCTCTTCATTTTTTTCAGTTGAATTTTAAAGAGTCGAAATTGAAGATAAACTATGTTTCAAAATTAAATTTTCATTTTTTTTGTGTTTTCTCCTCTGTTAAACCGTTCAATTAAGTGTTTGTTTTTTTATAGATTTATTTATTAAAGGTAAATTTGTTACGATCCACTGCTCGGATCCGTACATATTCTGGTTTATTGTTCCATTTTTGTTTCACTCTGTTGTTTGACGTCTTTATTTCCTGTTTAGTCTGTCACCATGGTAGCTCATTAGCTCACCTGCCCCTCATCTACGCACACCTGTTTCTTCTGATCACCTCCATTATTTAAGCTTGCCCCTAATTTGCTTTCGTGCAACAGACGCCCTTTTGTATGTATATTCCTCTAGCTTTTCCCGCAACGCTTGTACTTCTATTTCCAGCTCTCACGCTGATGATTTAGTTTTTCCTTTTTAGTGTGCCTTCGTGCCAATTCTAGTTTTCTGTTTGCTATTCCTAGCTTTGATGCTAGCGTCCTTTGTTTGTTTATCTATTAGCTCCAGTATTTTTGTTCTTTATTTAGTGTTCTCGTGAGACGTGTAAAAACGCCAACTCAACACCAAGCCAAACCGGAGTCAATGAAGAGAACGTCGTTGTAAGCTTGACCATTTATTTTTGACAATTCCTTCATAGACAAGATGGTGAAAAACTGAAAAGAACAGAGGGACACAACACACTTATTGCCTCTGTACATATTCGTTTACATCCATCCATCCATTTTCTACCGCTTATTCCCTTTGGGGTCGCGGGGGGCGCTGGCGCCTATCTCAGCTACAATCGGGCGGAAGGCGGGATACACCCTGGACAAGTCGTCACCTCATCGCAGGGCCAACACAGACAGACAACATTATAACTCACATTTACACACTAGGGCCAATTTAGTGTTGCCAATCAACCTATCCCCAGGTGCATGTCTTTGGAAGTGGGAGGAAGCCGGAGTACCCGGAGGGAACCCACGCACTCACGGGGAGAACATGCAAACTGCACACAGAAAGATCCCGAGCCTGGATTTGAACCCAGGACTGCAGGACCTTCGTATTGTGAGGCAGACGCACTAACCCCTCTGCCACCGTGAAGCTATTCGTTTACAATGACATATAAAAGTGTAACGGTAATGTCGGAAAATGTCCAGCAGAGGGAGACTCCCGTCTGCCTAAATGACTTGAACACAATGTATCTAGTTCGACAATTTAACATATCGGCACTATTACACCTTTTTAACGTATCTGACATGTTAACTTATTAAAGACGACTTACGGCATTGCTTCTTCGCCGCTTTGTGTAGGATGGCAACAGAAAATACTACAGAAGACTACAAAATGTATCTCTAGCTTTCGAACAAATACCGGATGTCAACCAACAGGAAGTAATTTAGCGGAAGTGACATCACCTAACTGCTGTTTACCAATTATAGCGTGCAATAAATATAAACAACTTTAACTCTAAATTAAAGCATTGCAGTTACTAATACAAAATATTAATTAATAAAAAAATATTATCATGTAATTACGTAAATAATATTAACAGTTGACTTCAGGACAACACACTTTAGCTCCCTTCGTTACTTTAATAAAATCATCATAGCTTACCTTACGCTGTGTTCACTGTCAACGCATCCCTGGAAGATCGAACCCGGCAACAACATGCCTCGTAGTCGTTTCAAAATTGAGCGAATTGGCTATTTCTGGCGATTTATTTAAGAGTGTATCAAACTGGTACCCCTTCGCATTAATCAGTACCCAAGAAGTAGCTCTTGGTTTCAAAAAGGTTTGGTGACCCCTGCTTTAGACAATGTGCCAACTTCACTGCTTTTGGGCTTTCTAGATCCCACACTTCCTAAAATGGATTACTTTTTGCCATCGCCTGAGTCCAAGTTCCAAGCAACAAGTGAAGCACTAATCGACCCGTATCCACACGCTTTGGTCATGCTACCGTCGGCTTTCCCAGAAAAAGCACCACTGGTTCAGGAATGCAAAATAAGTGTTCCGTAGTGCGGAAACAGGCCTCCTTCCAGGTTCTCTTCCCCCCTCTTTTGTCACTTTCTGCATGAAGACAAGCCAGCGGACGACCTACCAATCAGCTGGGCTGTCAAATTAGCAGCGAGCAAGTGATTATTCACTGAGGTGGACACATAGCGTCTCCATATTAAAACAGCGCTAAGACAAGTGAGGTCATTACTCATTCTCTCCCCGAGCCAGACATCCTTTTGGGGATTTTTGGAGTCGGCATACTTCCAGGTACAAACCGCATGGGTCGTTTTTTTTTACTACGTCAGAACAATGGTTTTACATTTGGCCACACATACTGTACTTGTAACAATTGTTGTTGTTTTTTCAAAATCGAGACCATGTTTCCCATAAAGCGGTTGCTTCCTGTGGCATGCGAATGTGTTTCTGAAAAATAATGACAGATCACAGGAGCCAGCAACGTTCCCTGACAACAGCAGGAAAGCCACGGTGAGACGGTTTTCATTTGGAGCCATGGCGGCGGTTGTTGGGTTTTTTTTTATGATCGAGAGGGAACTTTCGCTGCTTCAATGGAGCATGTCAAGTTAAAGGCCTACTGAAATGAGATTTTCTGATTCAAACGGGGATAACAGGTCCATTATATATGTCATACTTTATCATTTCCCGATATTGCCATATTTTTGCTGAAAGGATTTAGTAGAGAACATCGACGATAAAGTTTGCAACTTTTGGTCGCTAATAAAAAAGCCTTGCCTGTACCAGAAGTGACAGACGATGACGTCACCCGTGTGATGGCTCCTCACATCCTCACATTGTTTATAATAGGAGCCTCCAACAAAAAGAGCTATTCGGACCGAGAAAACGACAATTTCCCCATTAATTTGAGCGAGGATGAAAGATTCGTGGCTGAGAATATTGATAGCGAAAGACTAGAAAAAAAATAAATACAAAAATAAAGTTAAAAAAAAAAGGCGATTGCATTGTGAGCGATTCAGATGTTTTTAGACACATTTACTAGGATAATTCTGGGAAATCTTTCTATTGTGTTGCTAGTGAGTTAAATAGTACCTGATAGTCGGAGGGGTGTGTCCACGGGTGTGTTGACGCCAGTGTCTGAGGGAATTAGTCACGGCAGCAGCAGCACGACAGAAGTTCCGCTGATCTCCGGTAAGAGGCGACTTTTTACCACAATTTTCTCACCGAAACCTGCCGGTTGACAAGTGGTCGGGATCCATGTTCGCTTGACCGCTCTGATCCATAGTAAAGTTTCACCTCCGGGAATTTTAAACAAGGAAACACCGTGTGTTTGTGTGGCTAAAGGCTAAAGCTTCCCACCTCCATCTTTCTACTTTGACTCCTCCATTATTAATTGAACAAATTGCAAAAGATTCAGCAACACAGATGTCCAGAATACTGTGTAATTGCGCGATGAAAAGAGACGATTTTTAGCCGCGAGTAGTGCTGCGCTAATATATCCCCTCCAACTCGAGACGTCACGCGTCGTCATTCCGCGACGTTTTCAACAAGAAACTCCGCGGGAAATTTAAAATTGTAATTTAGTAAACTAAAAAGGCCGTATTGGCACGTGTTGCAATGTTAATATTTCATCATTGATGTATAAACTATCAGACTGTGTGGTCGGTAGTAGTGGGTTTCTGTAGGCCTTTAATCATTTTTGTAAAGAAACAAGCTTTGATGTACTTAAGAAAATATCTACTGTATTTATTATGTGCGGGCCTAACATAAATCATGATCATAAATTGATAAAAGTCCATTTTATTTTTAATTTACTTTCTATAAATATACAAAAGTATTCATCATATTCTCTTCATGTCATATTAGGCTCAAGGGTTGTTGTTTTTACGTTAAAGGCCTACTGAAACCCACTACTACTCACCACGCAGTCTGATAGTTTATATATCAATGATGAAATATTAACATTGCAAAACATGCCAATACAGCCGGTTTAGTTTACTAAATTGCAATTTTAAATTTCGCGCAAAGTA
Source organism: Nerophis ophidion (assembly GCF_033978795.1). NCBI lineage: Eukaryota > Metazoa > Chordata > Actinopteri > Syngnathiformes > Syngnathidae > Nerophis > Nerophis ophidion. Next base: position 12,918,386 of record NC_084639.1, on the reverse strand, counting down.
TCCCGCTGAAAACGTCAGTATGCGCGTGACGTCTCGAATTGTAACAGAGATTTTTTCCAGCCCGATCCCAGCTATAAGTAGTCTTCTTTAATCGCATAATTACACAGTATTCTGGACATCTGTGTTGCTGAATATTTTGCAATTTGTTCAATTAATAATGGAGACGTCAAAGAAGAACAAAGTAGGTGGGAAGCGGTGTATTGCGGCTGCCTTAAGCAACACAAACACAGCCAGTGTTTCCTTGTTTACATTCCCGAAGGTGAAGCTTACTATGGAACAGAGCGGTCAAGCGAACATGGTTCCCGACCACATGTCAACCGGTGAAAAATTGTGGTAATAAGTCGGCTCTTACCATAGACATGAGCGGAGCTTGCGTGGTTTTTCATGCAGCTGTCAAAGAGGCAGCTGGGTGGCTTCCCTTAAAGACACAGGCGGCCACCACACCCGTGGCCAGACCCCTCCGACTTTCAGGTACGACAGTATAATCTCACTACAACACTAGTAACACAATAAGCAGATAAGGGATTTTCCAGAATTATCCTAATAAATGTGTCTAATAACATATGAATCGCTCCCACTGCCCTGTCTTTTTTTTAATTGTATTTTTTTCTTCTAGTCCTTCACTCTCACTATCCTCATCCACGGATCTTTCATTCTCGCTCAAATTAATGGGGAAATTGTCGCTTTCTCAGTCCGATTCGCTTTCACTGCTGGTGGCCATGATTATAGACAATGTGAGGATGTGAGGAGCTCCACAACCCGTGACGTCACGCGCACATTGTCTGCTACTTCCGGTACAGGCAAGGCTTTTTTATTAGCGACCAAAAGTTGCAAACTTTATCGTTGATGTTCTCTACTAAATCCTTTCAGCAAAAATATGGCAATATCGTGAAATGATCAAGTATGACACATAGAATGGACCTGTTAGACCCATTTAAATAAGAAAATCTCATTTCAGTAGGCCTTTAATGTTGTTGTTGTTGTGTGAATTCTGCCGGAGGCCTTCTGAACCAACATAAGCGTGCAGTTTACCGAACAAAGGACATTCAGATAACAGACAGTTGCGATAGCCGATCAGATCACGAATTGTTGATAGTAGCCCATCTAAGTAGCCTTACATTGAATGTGACTGTGATTGGATACTCACAAGTCACTCCCAAGTGTCCAATCACAAAAGTGGCACCCGAGCCATACCCGGCCAGCAGAGAAATCAGCGGTACTCCTTTTTTTTTTTTAACCAACAAAGAAACAGAGCAAAACTTTGATTAGGTGGCAGATATATATTTGCAAGGGCATTTTCAAGAAGGATATTTAAAGGGAAACTAGGTCTTGTCAAACGAGGTCAGCCAACGCCGGAAACCAGTTAAGCTGTCTTGGCGGTGAAATGGTTTGCCCCCCACTTCCACTCGAATCAACCCACTACGAGCGGTACCAATGGCTTATACAGCATCAAATGGCCGTTACAAATTGTGAGTTCAAATATATTTTTTCTCATTCAATATGTATTTTGCAATTATTTATGTTTTGACAGCACCACGTCCGATGCGGGTTTACTAACAGACAGTTGCGACAGCCAATCAGATCACAAGTTGTTGACAGTAGCCCATCTAGGTAGCCTTACGTTGAATGTGACTGTGATTGGATACTCACTTGTTACTCCCAAGTATCCAATCACAAGTTGTGATTTACGAAAGCAGAAAGTGGCACCAGAGCGATACCCGGCCAGCGGAGAAATCAGCGGTACTCCCTTTCTAACCAACAAAGAAGCAGAGCAAAATGTTTCTTAGGTGGCAGATATACTGTATATTGGCAAGGGTAATATAGACACTTACATCATGTGTTGCCTTCATTATAAGACATATATAAGACTTTTAAAGTCATTTTGATAGTAGGCTAATATAACTGTGGTAATATAGACACATCATTTGTTGCCTTCATTATAACACTTATAAATAAGACTGTTAAAGTCATTTTGATAGTAGGCTAATATAACTACAGTAATAAAGACACTTACATCATTTGTTGCCTTCATTATAACACTTTTGATTTTCCTGAAGGAACTCTCCTGAAGGAATCAATAAAGTACTATCTATCTATCTATCTATCCATGTATCTATCTTATATATAAGACTTTTAAAGTAATTTTGATAGTAGGCTAATATAACTACGGCAATATAGACACTTACATCATGTGTTGCCTTCACTATAACACTTATATACAGACTGTGGAAGCTTCCTTCCAGTGGGTCCTCCTGACCACCAAGCATCTCCAGGCGAGCCCGTTTCATGGTTTAAAATACAGTTTTATTTTGTGTCAAGTCTCTGGGTCGCTTTTCAGCAGTTGTCTTCTGCCGCTCTGGCTCTGGCTCATGCTCTTCCTCTGGCCCCAACCACGTCTTTCCTCCCAGTTGCTGCTTATACAGAGCCACAGGTGATTAGGTAACAAGGCCCAGGTGGGCCATCTACGCACCTGTCGCTGACTTCGAGGCCGGTCCTGGTACACCCCAGCCTCGTTGCAGGCCCGCAGGCCACACCCCCCTACAAAAAGACTTTTACTACGGTAATATAGACACTTACATCATATGTTGCCTTCATTATAAGACTTATATAAGGCTTTACAGACATAAGTTTTTATTTTTATTTTTAACATGGCTCATGTTTGCACCACACTGCAGTCCTTGTGGAGAAGCTAAAGGAGATGCAGAGGAAGAGACGGGGGCTGCGGAGCTTCTGGCTAAATAAGCATATATCGGACACTTCCAGTATCTTGCTCAACCGCACGGACTGGACATTGGCTGAGAGCTAGTGGGCAGCCTAGGATGGATGGAGTGCCACGGATGCCACCGCGCTGTATGTGGCTGTTGAAATTCAATTGTATGTGTGCAACCAATATTACATACAATGAGAAAGTTGTACATGTAAACAAACTACGATGAGTTAAAGGATCGCGGAAATTAGTTGGACAAAACGGTGCTTGCCAAATACTCTCATTGGTGAAGTATGTATAACGTAAACAGTGGGATTTCTAACAATTAGAAAGGTTTGTGTCATGTTTGTTCTCTTACAGAAAATATATAAAAACAAAAAATTATTTTTTTTTGACGGGAGACAGGTCTGGACTGCAGGCGGGCCAGGAAAGTACCCGCACTCTTTTTTTTACAAAGCCACGCTTTGTGCTGAATGTAGCTTGGCATTGTCTTGCTGAAATAAGAAGGGGCGTCCATGAAAAAGAAGCCGCTTAGATGGCAGTATATGTTGTTCCAAAAGCTGTATGTACCTTTCAGCATTAATGGTGCATGCATTGGGCACTAACGCACCCCCGTACCATCACAGATGCTGGCTTTTGAATTTTGCGTCGATAACAGTCTGGATGGTTTGCTTCCCCTTTGGGCCGAATGACACGATGTCGAATATTTCCAAAAACAATTTGAAATGTGGACTCGTCAGACCACAGAACACTTTTCCACTTTGCATCAGTCCATCTTAGATGAACTGGGGCCCAGAGAAGCCGGCGGCGTTTCTGGATGTTGTTGATAAATGGCTTTCGCTTTGCATAGTAGAGCTTTAACTTGCACTTACAGATGTAGCGACCAACTGTATTTTATGACAGTGGTTTTCTGAAGTGTTCCTGAGCTCATGTGGTGATTTCCTTTAGAGATTGATGTCGGTTTTTGATACAGTGCCGTCTGAGGGATCATTCAATGTTGGTTTCCAGCCATGCCGCTTACGTGGAGTGATTTCTCCACATTCTCTGAACCTTTTGAAGATATTATGGACCGTGGATGTTGAAATCCCTAAGTTTCTTGCTATTGCACTTTGAGAAATGTTGTTCTTAAACTGTTTGACCTCATCCCATCCTTTCTTGTGAAAGACTGAGCATTTTTTGGGAAGCTGTTTTTATACCCAATCATGGCACCCACCTGTTCCCAATTAGCCTGCACACCTGTGGGATGTTCCAAATAGGTGTTTGATGAGCATTCCTCAACTTTATCAGTATTTATTGCCACCTTTCCCAACTTCTTTGTCACGTGATGCTGGCATCAAAGTCTAAAGTTAATGATTATTTGCCAAAAAAAAAAATGTTTATGAGTTTGAACCTCAAATATGTTGTCTTTGTAGCATATTCAAGTGAATATGGGTTGAAAAGGACTTGCAAATCATTGTATTCTGTTTATATTTACATCTAACACAATATCCCAACTCATATGGAAACGGGGTTTGTATTTTAGGCAACAGTGTTATTCTTTTAAACTGTATTTATTAAAAATGCTATCTGATAAATGTACCTCACAATGAATGTAATTGTAATTACCTGGTGTGCAAATGGCATCAATTGCCTTTATTTCCATATTAAATCCTACTAAACTCCTTTGAGGCTCAACCTGGACACGCAAAAGCTGTGGAATGTCTTTTTTGCTTAAAAGTGAGCTCATGTTGAAATAAATCATCGGAACGCCAGCGGTAATTTCCCCAAACGCCGCATGCGCGCGCACACCTTCTCGTGTTCCCCCCGCATTATTTGAGCGCTCACGGCTGCAGCCTGATTAAAGGACACCCGATATTCCAACATCGGCGGTTGCCATGGCGGCTAACTGCCGCAAATTAAGCAGCGCGTGGTGGTCATTTCCCCCGTTAAGTGTTCGGGGAGGTCGTGTTACAACAATCACGCTGAACATTCTCAGTCAAGTGTTAAGAAATCCCGGGAGAGTTGCCGCAGCTGAAGCAGGAAGGTTTTTGTTTCCTTTTTCCCTTCCCCTTTTTCTGCTGAATCCTGTTAGAGCAGTGGTGTCCAAAGTGAGGCCTGCAGCACATTCTGAAAATACCCTATTTTCCGGACTAAATGCGCACTTAAATTCATAATAATTCTGGTTTTGCTTACCAACCTCAAACCTATTTTATTTGGTACATGGTGTAATAAGTGTGACCAGTAGATGGCAGTCAAACATAAGAGATACGTGTAGACTGCACTATGATGGCAATATGACTCAAGTAGATACATAGATAGATAGATAGTACTTTATTGATACAATCAGGAGTGTTCCCTCAGGAAAATTAAAAAAAAGTTCCCTCAGGAAAACATCACCAACATTTTATATGTTCCATTGAAAATACAAAACATGACGCATGGTGCTCAAAAATCTATCAAAATGTTTTACTATGACTTTGGTAAGCTATGAAGCCACACCGCTTGATGTGTTTCTACATAGGAGTATTATTATGGTGTGTATATAAGGTGTTTTGTTTCGCAATATCATGCAAAAGCAACTTTTCTTAACTTCTGGTACCTGCTAATCTGTATTTGGGATCTGCATGAATCCTGAAAAATTGTGCAGGTCCGCCTTTGTAGTCCGTGGCGACACCGTACTCGATAACCTTCTATTTCTCTATCTTCCTGTTATGGGACATTAATCCTCCACTGTTGCCATTTGTAATATAAAGTAGTGTAAAGATCTTGCTTATATCTGTCAGTAAACTCTCCATGAAAGCGCTAAAACATGCTGGTGTGGTGAGTTTATTTTATTCACCCGAGGAAATTTCGTTATTAGAGAGTTCCGGACAGACAGTTTTCACGGGTGTTGTTGTTTTCGGATGAGGAGATGCTGCTCCGTTATTGATTGACGTGAAGTCTGTATGTCATTAAAACAGTTAGCTCCATCTTTTGACACTTCTTCCACTCCCGTCCTTGCACGCTACACCGCTACAACAAAAATGACGGGGAGAAGACGCTGCCGAAGGTGAGCCACGTAAATAAGACTGCTCACAAAATGGAAGAGACGGTCAGAAAATAGCTTGAAGATGATCTGTAAAACATCATCTATGCAACATTTTGACCAAAGATCAACCTTTACATGTTATGTCGTAGTGGTTTGTGTTGTGGTTTGTGCAGCCCTTTGAGACACTAGTGATTTAGGTTTATATGAGTAAACATTGATTGATATATTGATGTATACAACAAGGAAGTATTTAGAAAAAAAATAAATAAAATGACTCCTTTAATGCGCACTATATGTGAAAAAAGATCAAAAATAGACCATTCATCGGAGCGCCCTATGGTCCGGAAATTACGGTACCAATAAAAAAATAAATACAAGAGCAAATTGGTGAAATGCAAGGGGGAAAAAAGTTGCAATGTTGACTAACAACACACAGCTGCCGTTCAAAATCAATGTTGTTGTGAATTATTGTCCAATTCAAGGCTCAATTACTTTCGAGTACTTTTACTTTGAAATATTTTTAAGAGAAAATATCGCATATGTGAAAAAA
>NC_084639.1:12812122-12904622 GCF_033978795.1 Nerophis ophidion | reverse complement strand
TGGCATCAAACACGTCTTTCTGTGGCATCGTCGGAGAAAGTTGTACATGCAAAACAAACTATGGTGAGTTCAAGGATCGCTGAAATTAGTAGGATAAAACGGCGCCTAACAAATACTCTCATCAGTGAAGCATTTTTAATACAAAAAGTGGGATTCCTCCCAGTTAGTAAAGTTTTTGTCATTATTGTTCTGGTACAGAAACTATATCAAAACAAACAAACAAAATGTTTTCCTTCATTTTATGCCATTTTCACACATCTCTGAAAGAGGTCCAGGGAGCCAGGAGCCACTAAGGCGGCGCTAAAGCGGCTCTAGAGCCACGGGTTGCTGACCCCCAACCTAAACCTAATCATAAAACCTTAAAACAATAAAACTCAATCAATCATAGCCTTTCTACTCGGTACTTTTGACCACATACACTAACCTAGTGGTTAGAGTGTTTGCCCTGAGATCGGTGGGTCGTGAGTTCAAACCCCGGCCGAGTCATACCAAAGACTATAAAAATGGTACCCATTACCTCCCTGCTTGGCACTCAGCATCAAGGGTTGGAATTGGGGGTTAAATCACCAAAAGGGACAGGGTGGCGCAGTGGGAGAGTGACTGTGCGCAACCTGAGGGTCCCTGGTTCAATCCCCACCTAGTACCAACCTCGTCACGTCCGTTGTGTCCTGAGCAAGACACTTCACACTTGCTCCTAATGGGTGCTAGTTAGTGCCTTGCATGGCAGCTCCTTCCATCAGTGTGTGAATGTGTGTGTGAATGGGTAAATGTGGAAGTAGTGTCAAAGCGCTTTCAGTACCTTGAAGGTAAAAAAGCGCTATACAAGTACAACCCATTTATCATTTATTCATCATTTAAAATGATTCCCGGGCGTGGCCATTAATGCTGCCCACTGCTCCCCTCACCTGCCAGGGGGTGGAACAAGTGGATTGGTCAAATGCAGGGAAATGTAAATTTCACCACACTTAGTGTGTGTGTGTGTGACTATCTTTGGTTAACTGATAAGTTAAAACTTAACAGTTAAAATTTAACAGTTAACCTGCGTTAGGAAAATCATAGTTTGTTTTTATATGTGGAGCAATTTTACTGGCAGTTTACGTATGTTACCACGTTAACTGTTAGGATACTTGTGAGAAAGTTAGCATACAAATGTCGTATGGAAGTTTTTTAGGTAATGTTGCATGCGAAAACCTATTTACTACACGGTACTTTTCCACCAAGTGACTGTTAACATTTACAATGGCTTTAATGCACAAGAGGAATTTCCCTGCACACACACACACACACACACACACATATATATATACACACAAACACACACATATATATGTATATGACTTAGCTGGCAATAATTCATGGCACACATGAGAGCGTTTGAATGGAGGTGAGGTCACACACAAGCCAGCCCCACGCGGGGAGGGCCATTAACTGGGATGCCCTTTGCTGCTCCTGAAGTAAGTCCCTGGCTGAGTCATAATGCCTTTTCGGGGGTCTGTTTTTTTTTATATAGTACATTCAGGTTTTTGTTGCAGTTGACTTTGTTTTTAGGCGCCAATTATGCACGACATCCTAGAAAAAAAGCTGCTTTTGTCAGGCTTGCCACTGACAGTATTTCCTGTCCTTAGTTCCTGTCTCTTATTTTGGTTCAGCTTCCTGTTTACTCAGTCTACCTGAGTGCTTTGTTTCCCCTCCCCCTGATTGGCACCTGGCCACACCTGGTGTCAATCAGCCCGCTCCAATTTGTACCTGCTTTGTCTTCCAGTCAGTGCTGGATTATTGTCTTGTCAATGACTTCCGTTTCATGTCGAGTCATTGCAGCGTAGCAGTAAGCTATCTTTCGGTATCTGTTTGTAGCTTACAATTTTTTGTTCCCTTCTTCCGTTTCGTTTTCACTCTACAAGTAACGACTTCTGTTTTTCTGTTTGCTACCCGCTAGCTTCCACGCTAGGCCCCTTTTTGTTTCTTGCTAGCTTCCATGCTAAAGACCCTTTTGTTTGTTATCCGCTTCGTGCGCGTCCTTTGTTAGTACCCTTTAGTTTGTTCTTATTCTAATATTTTTTTAAATCATGTTTTCTTGCAAAATGCCTCCCTCCTTCTCTGCATCTTGGGGTTCGTCAACAACAAACTCTGACAGTTTTAGGTTTTTTATTAAATGCTTATGCTCAGCATTGTTCTATTTCAACACTAAAGTATATCATATATTATATTACATCATAGTTCTATCCATCTTCAGTTTATCCGAGTTTAGGTCGCGGGGGCAGCAGCCTAAGTAGAGAAGCCCAGACTTCTCTCTCCCCAGCCACTTTGTCCAGTGCAGTGGTTCTTAACTTGGGTTCGATCGAACTCTAGGGGTTCAGTGAGTCGGCCTCAGGAGTTCGGTGGACCCTCTGCAGCTGAGGTCAAGACACACCCAACTCATTGTGTAAATAAAAACTTCTCTCTATCGGTGTATTATGCATACCCCCAAACAATTTTCCCTATCTAATCGAATCTAATGAGTGGTGAAACCCATTGGAGGGGAGACCCATGTTGCCTCTTCGGGCTGTGCCAGCAGGGCCCCATGGGCACAGGACCGCCGTCAAGCCCCACCACCAGGCCTGGCTCCAGATGGGAGGCCCCGGTGACCCGCGTCTGCGAATTATAATCCTTCTTTGTGTCTTTTCATAGAGGTCTTTGAGTTGTTCTTTGTCTGGTACCTCACCTGGCACCTGTTTGTCTTGGGAGACCTTACCAGGTGGCATAGAAGTCCCCCAGACAACATAGCTTCTAGGATCATTAGGACACTCAAACTCCTCTACCACTCAGAGAGGAGATTACATGATACTATATTGCATAATATGTTGTTACATTACATTGTTCTATTAAAATGAGAATATGATTGTTACTACAAGAGTAGTGTATGTGGTAGCTGAAACTGTCATTTCTGTATTTACCGGCAGAGGTCGCCAAAGGATAATACAACTTCCGTTTCTTACATTAATCGCACTCTTCCATGGAATCCTGCATATATGCTAAACTAAATATATATATTTATATATAGCCCTGTATATTATTTTTTGTTTTTTTATAAATATGTTTTGTTATCCTTGGCCATTTAATTTACATGTGTGATTTCAAAAAGCGCCTCGATTGATACTTGACGAGCATTTGGGATTCTAGCAGTTGTAATGTGGGCTAACATCCAGAAGATGGCAGCATTGTGTAAACGGGGGAGAGGAGATCAGTAAAAATGACGTCACTTAGTAGGTTTAAGACCATCCATCCATCCATTTTCTACCGCTTATTCCCTTTTGGGGTCGCGGGGGGCGCTGGCGCCTATCTCAGCTACAATCGGGCGGAAGGCAGGGTACACCCTGGACAAGTCGCCACCTCATCGCAGGGCCAACACAGATAGACAGACAACATTCACACTCACATTCACACACTAGGGCCAATTTAGTGTTGCCAATCAACCTATCCCCAGGTGCATGTCTTTGGAAGTGGGAGGAAGCCGGAGTACCCGGAGGGAACCCACGCATTCACGGGGAGAACATGCAAACTCCACACAGAAAGATCCCGAGCCTGGATTTGAACCCAGGACTGCAGGACCTTCGTATTGTGAGGCAGACGCACTAACCCCTCTGCCACCGTGAAGCCCGATTTATGTAAACAAAGACGACCATAGGATAGGAGAGGATTGAAAACTATGATGCTGGGCTTCAAATTTGGATTATTTATGGAACTAGTTACGCGGCCCGGTGCAACGTTGTTTATAGCAGTGGTCCTCAACCTTTTTTCAGTGATCTACCCCCTGTGAACATATTTTTTAATTCAAGTACCCCCTAATCAGAGCAAAGCATTTTTGGTTGAAAAAAAGAGATAAAGAAGTAAAATACAGCACTATGTCATCATTTTCTGATTTATTAAATGGTATAATAGTACAAAATATTGCTCATTTGTAGTGGTCTTTCTTGAACTATTTGGAAAAAAAATTATACAAATAACTAAAAACTTGTTGAAAAATAAACAAGTGATTAAATTATAAATAAAGATTTCTACACATAGAAGTAATCATCAACTTAAAGTGCCCTCTTTGGGGATTGTAATAGAGATCCATTTGGATTCATGAACTTAATTCTAAACATTTCTTCACAAAAAAATAAATCTTTAACATCAATATTTATGGAACATGTCCACAAAAATGTGTATTGCATTGTTGCATTTCTTTTCACAGTTTATGAACTTACATTCATATTTTGTTGAAGTATTATTCAATAAATATATTTATAAAGAGTTTTTGAATTGTTGCTATTTTTAGAATATATTTTTTTTAAATCTCACGTACCCCTTGGCATACCTTCAAGTACCCCCAGGGGTACGCGTACCCCCATTTGAGAACCACTGGTTTATAGGGTTAGGCGCAAAAAGTCTTCAACTTCAGCCTAAACCCTTTCGGTCTGCAACATTTTCAATTTATGAATGTACAACTGTTTGTTCATGTAAAATTGTTTGTTTATTTTGTTGACCACTGACCGAAGAAATAATAATAAACTAAACTAAACTAGTGTGAGCATATGGCTTTACACTTTGTTACATTTTGCATTCTGTTTTAGTTACTTTGAGTTGCGCTGTTTTGTACTGTTTCTGTACTTGTTTTGTTTATTATTATTTCTTTATTGTAAATAAATGTTGCATATTATAAATAAAGGATTATAACATTTAAAAAAAAAAAAAAAAGATAGGATAGGACAGGGGTCACCAACGCGGTGCATGCGGGCACCAGTTAGCCCGTAAGGACCAGATAAGTCGCCTGCTGGCCTGTTCTAAAAATAGCTCAAATAGCAGAACTTACCAGTGAGCTGCCTCTATTTTTTAAATGTAATTTATTTACTGGCAAGCTTGTCTCGCTTTGCTCAACATTTTTTATTCTAAGAGAGACAGGACTCAAATAGAATTTCAAAATCCAAGAAAGTATTTTAAAGACTTGGTATTCACTTGTTTAAATAGATTCCTTTTTTTTTTACTTTGCTTCTTATAATTTTCAGAAAGACAATTTTAGAGAAAAAATACAATCTTAAAAATGATTTTAGGATTTTTAAAAACATAAACCTTTTTACCTTTTAAATTCCTTCCTCTTTTTTCCTGTCAATTTAAATCAATGTTCAAGTACATTTTTTTTATTTTTTATTGTAAAGAATATTAAATACATTTTAATAAAATTCTTCATTTTAGCTTCTGTTTTTTTAGACAAAGAATATTTGTGAAATATTTCTTCAAACTTATTATGATTAAATTTCAAAATAATTATTCTGGCAAATCTAAAAAATCTGTAGAATCAAATTTAAATCTTATTTCAAAGTCTTTTGAATGTATTTTTAAATTATTGTTCTGGAAAATCTAGAAGAAATAATGATTTGTCTTTGTTAGACATATAGCTTGGTCTAATTTGTTATATATTTAAACAAAGTGCAGATTGGATTTTAACCTATTTAAAACATGTCATCAAAATATTAAAATTAATCTTAATCAGGCAAAATTACTAATGATGTTCCATAAATTATTTTAATTTTTTCAAAAAGATTCAAATTTGTTAGTTTTTCTCTTCATATTTTTCAGTTGAATTTTGAATTTTAAAGAGTCAAAATTGAAGATAAACTATATTTCAAAATTTAATTTTAATTTTTTTCGTGTTTTCTCCTCTTTTAAACCGCTCAATTAAGTGTTTTTTTCATCATTTATTCTCTACAAAAAAAAACTTCCGTAAAAAAGAAAAAAAAATGTACGACGGAATGGCAGACAGAAATACCCATTTTTTTATATATATATAGATTTATTTATTAAAGGTAAATTGAGCAAATTGGCTATTTCTGGCAATTTATTTAAGTGTGTATCAAACTGGTAGCCCTTTGCATTAATCAGTACCCAAGAAGTAGCTCTTGGTTTCAAAAAGGTTGGTGACCCCTGGGATAGGATTATCGGTGCAGAGTCAGAATGTCCACAAAAAGAAGATAAAACAAAAGGGAAACATTAAAGAACACAAAGAACATTACACTTAAAATTGATACACTTGAAGACTGTGGTTGGCGTTACCAACCAATAATGACGTCACAAGGAGTGTTTCATTTACTTCAAAACCAAAATATACAAAATATATAATTCCTCTACAGAGCATTATGAACCCAACTGACTGATTCTCATTTAAAAATACGCCACAAAATACATTTGTACTACTTTCGCTTACTTTTGACTGTCACAGAGAGACAGGTGGTACTGTGGCCATCTTGGAAATTGGCGGTGCGTTCGCTGACAGTCGGACTTCCGACGCCAAACGGCATTCTTGTTCGCTGCTTTGACTCGAGAGTCTTTCAATTCCGATGCCAACTGAACGCACCTAAGAGGAACATCATCCTGCCTTGCCTGGGTCGGAACACCGGAGCTCGGGGGCTTGCCGGCGCGGGTCGGACACTGTGACCGGGCCGCCGAAGTCATGTCTGCGCCGGGCTTCAACAACGTCAACGGCGCCTTCGACCACAGCCAGAAGCCGACGCCGAATGGTGGAGCTGCTGCCCACCGCCAGAAGGGTAAAAGTAGGCCGGATGATGTTAGCCAGCTCGCTGGGCTTTAGCATGCTAATGCTAAATGATTTTTTTTTTTTTTTTACCGTTTGTCCCTTCATGTACATGTGTTTTATTTGCAGCTTAACTCTACATTGACAACAACGGCAACACGATACTTGTTGGTTTAGCTCGACTAAGCTAACGGATCAGAGTAGACATCTGCTCACATTAGCCCAGCATAGATGGTTCAGTAATTAATGTAACACAACATATAAGTTATTAAATAATATCGCAATTGTTTCCCTTTGAGACGATAACCACGCGTGCACCAAAACAACTTATTGTCATCATTACACTGCCCTACTGAGCAAGCAGCTGCAGCTCTAAGTTCATAGAGTGGGACGATATCAAAATCTCACGGTACGATATTGTCACGATATTATTGCATCTGGCTTCACGGTGGCAGAGGGGTTAGTGCGTCTGCCTCACAATACGAAGGTCCTGCAGTCCTGGGTTCAAATCCAGGCTCGGGATCTTTCTGTGTGGAGTTTGCATGTTCTCCCCGTGAATGCGTGGGTTCCCTCCGGGTACTCCGGCTTCCTCCCACCTCCAAAGACATGCACCTGGGGATAGGTTGATTGGCAACACTAAATTGGCCCTAGTGTGTGAATGTGAGTGTGAATGTTGTCTGTCTATCTGTGTTGGCCCTGCGATTAGGTGGCGACTTGTCCAGGGTGTACCCCGCCTTCCGCCCGATTGTAGCTGAGATAGGCGCTAGCACCCCCCGCGGCCCGAAAGGGAATAAGCGGTAGAAAATGGATGGATGGATGGATGGATTATTGCATATATGTCTAAAAAAGACTTAAAATACATGCCTTAGTTTTTTACTAAGTGCTACATACCGTATTTCCTTGAATTGCCGCCGGGGCGCTAATTAATTTAAAACCACTTCTCACTCCTGCGCTTACCAAAGGGATGCGGTAAAAGCAAGCATGCGCTAATTATTTTAAAACCTCTTCTCACTCCGGCACTTACCAAAGGTATGCAGTAAAAAATTGAGTGTGATGTAAGCTTGGACCTTAAATCTTACTGAATAGCTCTTAATCGTCTTCCCTTTATGCCAGGGGTGTCAAACTCAAATACAGAGTGGGCCAAAATTTAAAACTGAACAAAGCCGCGGGCCAAGGTTGAACAAATTAACCTTTTAATAGGGACCCAAACAAGTTTTGCATTGAATATTGAATAAGCAAGGCTTATATAACTTTATAGTGACATGCAAAATTGAGTTTCAAATAATAATAACAAAATTTAAAATATATCAATGGCATATCAAATAACATTTAAATAAAAATGTAATGTCTCTTTTCTATTTGCAGCCTTCTGAGGTGAATATCAAAATAAACTTTTTCCACAGGCCAATAATACATTTGAAAGTAAAATAACTATAAGGAATGAATGAAACATTCAAGCCTTGAAAGTAGCAAGAGAAAGTGAATGAATAAAACATTAATTATTGCTCAGTTTGTTACACTGATTTGCTTAAACAACGCTTATATAACCTAATATTGCAAAATCAACTTTCAAAAAACAAACTAAAAAACATCACAGAAATAAAATGTAAATAAATGTAATGCCTCTTTTCTATTTACAGCCTTCTAATATAAATATCAACATTAACTTTTTCCACTAGCTAATAAATTTGAAAATAAAATAATGATGTGGTCGGGGTTTGTGGGTGGCGGGATTTGGTGGTGGATATTGTCCCGGAAGAGTTAGTGCTGCAAGGGTTCCAGGGTATTTGTTCTGTTGTGTTAATGTCGTGTTTCGGTGCGGTTGTTCTTCCGAATTGTGTTTGTCATTCTTGTTTGGTGTGGCTTCACAGTGTGGCGCATATTTGTAACGGTGTTAAAGTTGTTTATACGGCCACCCTCAGTGTAACCTGTATGGCTGTTGATGAAATTTGCCTTGCGTTCACTTGTGTGTGTGTGTACAAGCCGCATATATTTTGTGACTTGGCCAGCACGCTGTATGTATAGAGGAAAAGCGGACGTAACGACAGGTTGTGGAGAATGCTAAAGGCAATACCTTTAAGGCACGACCCCAATATTGTTGTCCGGGGAGAAATTCGGGAGAATGGTTGCCCCGGGAGATTTTCGGGAGGGGCACTGAACTTCGGGAGTCTCCCGGGAAAATCAGGAGGGTTGGCAAATATGAGTATAAGCGGTGAATGCGGTGTTACAGCGGCATTGCCGCTGTATACTCCTGGCGGTCCAGCTCTAATGTTAATTTGATATTGCCTCAAGGGCCAAATGAAACTAGACGGCGGGCTGATTTCAAATTACCGGTATTGAAATCAGCCTCCTCCATTTTGAAAATGATGACAGGGGAAGTGTCACTGGTGACGTCACGAGTTTGACCAGGCGGTAATACTAAGCATGCGCTAATTATTTTGGGAAGCGAGTTTGACCCGGCAGTAATTCAAGGCAGGCACATACTATATGCCCTGTGGCAATTCAAGGAAATATGGTATGTTATGAGTAAACACTCTTACACAAACCTAATGATCAAATATTTAATCCTATGTATTAGATTAGGGGTCTCAAACTCAATTTACCTGGGGATGCAGAGTCTGCGTGAGGCTGGGCCGCAAGAAAAGAAAATATTGTAGCGTCCTGTAAGAGTTAGTGCTGCAAAGGGTTTTGGGTATTTGTTCTGTTGTGTTACGTTTGTCATTCTTGAATGGTGTGGGTTCACAGTGTGGCACATATTTGTAAAAGAGTTAAAGTTGTTTATACGGCCACCCTCAGTGTGACCTGTATGGCTGTTGACCAAGTATGCAGGCATTCACTTGTGTGTGTGAAAAGCCGTAGATATTATGTGACTGGGCCGGCACGCAAAGGCAGTGCCTTTAATCCTATGTATTAGACCTGTGTTTTTCAACCTTTTTTGAGGCAAGGCACATTTTCTGTTAAAATAATCTGGTGGTACACCACCAGCAGAAATCACTAAAAAACGAAACTCGGAATACAGTAAAAAGTAGTTTTTGCAATTGTTGGATATGACTCTAAAGGCCTACTGAAATGAGATGAAAGATTCGTAGATGAGGAAAGTTAGCACTAGAAAAAAAAAAGGCGACGGCAGTGGGAGAGATTCAGATGTTATTAGACACATTTGCTAGGATAATTCTGGAAAATCCCTTATCTGATTATTGTGTTACTAGTGTTTTAGTGAGATTATAAAGTCATACCTGAAAGTCGGAGGGGTTTGGTGACCGCCAGTGTCTCTGATGGAAGCCATGGAGGAGCCAAGAAAGTCGCAGCTACCTATTTGACAGCTGCTGCAGGAAGAACAACACAAACTCCGCTCATGTCTCCGGTAAGAGCCGACTTATTACCACACTTTTCTCACCGAAACCTGCCGGTCGACATGAGGTAAAGAAACATGTTCGCTTGACCGCTCTGTTCCATATTAAAGCTTCACAACAAACAAAGAAACACTGGCTGTGTTTTGGTTGCTAAAGGCAGCTGCAATCCACCGCTTTCCACCAACAGCATTCTTCTTTATAGTCTCCATTATTAATTGAACAAATTGCAAAAGATTCAGCAACTCAGATGTCCAAAATACTGTGTAAGTATACGATTAAATCGGACGACTTTTAGCCGTGAGTGGTGCTGGGATAAAATGTCCACTACAACCAATAACGTCACAAGCACGTGTGAACATAAGCGTCATCATTCCGCAACGTTTTCAACAGGATACATCGGCGCAAAATTTAAAATTGCAATTTAGTAAACTAAAAAGGCCGTATTGGCATGTGTTGCAATGTTAATATTTCATCATTGATATATAAACTATCAGACTGCGTGGTCGGTAGTAGTGGGTTTCAGTAGGCCTTTAAAGCATAACCAAGCATGCATCAATGTAGCTCCTGTCTCAAAGTAGGTGTGCTGTCACCACCTGTCACATCACGACCTGACTTATTCAGGCTTTTTTGCTGTTTTCTTGTGTGTAGTGCTTTATTTCCTATTTTGGTGGCTCTTTCTATTTTTTTGGTATTTTCCTGTAGCAGTTTCATGTCTTCCTTTGACCGTTATTTCCCGCATCTACTTTGTTTTAGCAATCAAGAATATTTCAGTTGTTTTTATCCTTCTTTGTGGGGACATTGTTGATTGTCATGTCATGTTCGGATTTACTTGGTGGGCGCCGTCTTTGCTCCACAGTAAGTCTTTGCTGTCGTCCAGCATTCTGTTTTTGTTTACGCTGTGGCCAGTTCGGTTTTAGTTTCGTTCTGCATAGCCATCCCTAAGCTTAAATGCCTTTTCTAAGAGGTACTCACCTTTTGTTTATTTTTGGTTTAAGCATTAGACACCTTTTTACCTGCACGCTGCCTCCCACTGTTTTCGACATCTACAAAGCAATTAGCTACCGGCTGCCACCTACTGATATGGAAGAGTATTACACGGTAAATCCGCCGAGCTCTAGACAGCACCGACACTTAAAAACAACACATCATTTGCAGACTATAATGACTGGTTTACAAAAAAATATTTTTAACCCAAATAGGTGAAATTAGATAATCTACCACGGCACACCAGACTGTATCTCACGGCACACTAGTGTGGCACGGCACAGTGGTTGAAAAACACTGTATTAGATAGATAGATCTTACTTTATTGATTTGTTCAGGAGGGTTCCCTCAGGAAAATTAAAACTTACTACAATTAAATTACAATTTATTTATTTATTTAATTCAGGGTTTTCCACACGTTCATTTATTTGTGACGGCCCGCCACGAAAGAATCACGGCCGCCACAAATAAAATAAAAATAAATAAATATATATATATATATATATATATATATATATATATATATATTTTTTTTTTTTTCCCGGTTTTGACTCGCTCGACCGCTCATAAAAGAAATGGGACTTTGTCTGTGAATGGAGCTTGCAGTTACATATTTTATAAATATGTAAATATTATATAAATATGTATATAAATACTTACATAAAGTGTTGTAATTATATTCCAACTCCGCGTTCTTCTTGGTCATCGCCGCCGCCGTTAGCTATCGCGATATTTTTAGGCCATATCGCGATATGCTATATCCATCCATCCATCATCTTCCGCTTATCCGAGGTCGAGTCGCGGGGGCAGCAGCCTAAGCAGGGAAGCCCAGACATCCCTCTCCCCAGCCACTTCGTCTAGCTCTTCCCGGGGGATCCCGAGGCGTTCCCAGGCTAGCCGGGAGACGCAGTCTTCCCAACGTGTCCTGGGTCTTCCCCGTGGCCTCCTACCGGTTGGACGTGCCCTAAACACCTCCCTAGGGAGGCGCTCGGGTGGCATCCTGACCAGATGCCCGAACCACCTCATCTGGCTCCTCTTGATGTGGAGGAGCAGCGGCTTTACTTTGAGCTCCTCCAGGATGACAGAGCTTCTCACCCTATCTCTAAGGGTGAACCCCGCCACCCGGCGGAGGAAGTTCATTTCGGCCGCTGGTACCCGTGATCCTATGGTCTGGAAAATACAATATATTTATATTTTTTTGTTCTGAAGGAATCCAGAAATTATGACCCAAGATTTGTTTCATGAAGTCACTCACGCTCTGTGTAAACAGCAAAGAGGAAACAGGTTCAACGACAAAGTGTGGTTGTGTCGCTGTGCATTCTCTGCATGGAGTAAGATGAAGTGTTAATTGGTCTCAAAGATGGCTGCTTTGGGTGTAAATAATGATATAAGCTTCTATGATATCCATTATTTGCACTTTTGATTTGTTTTTGTTGCACTAAATCAGTCGTATGCTATGTTTTGTTAAATGTTTATACATGGTAATGTTACTGTAGCAGAAGGAGTGCTTTTTTCCCCATAAATGGTTTGTATTCAGACAAGGCAAGTGCAAAAATAGTTTGTCATAACCGATGACTTTAGACAACAACTCTCGTCATTCTCTTTTGGTGTGTTTGTTTTCATCACGCCGTCGTTTTGAGCTAAGCTGAGCGTTTTGTCAAGTGTTTCTGGACTGTTCTTCATGTCGTGTTGTCAAGTGATAGAAAAGAATAGACGCCTGAAAGTCACTAGCAACGACTCAAGCAAGGCAACTTTTTTTATATTGCACGTTTACAACAATTACTACAAATTTAAAATTGGACCAAAGTTCTTTACAGGTTAAAAAGCATGGAGCAAAAAAATAAAAATAAACAAAGAACATAAACAATGCATAAGCTAAACAAGAGAGTGCAAAATAAATAAGGTGAAAGCTTTTGGATGAAAAGTATAATGCAAGATAAAAATAATGAAATAATAAAAGTACGACAAATTGAAAAAAAAATACTAAAGCGAAAGGGGGGATGGGGAGGACTACAAATGGTGGCCTAGTGGGCGGGCTCAGCTCAGGTTAAAGGCCAAAAGATAGGTCTTAAGAAGGGTTTTGAAGGCCCCCAGGCTCTGGGCTGACCTTCGTAATGTGGAGGAGAGGCTGTTTTAGAGCTTAGGGGCGGCAACGGAGAAAGCTCTGTCCCCTCTGGTCTTTAGCCTGCATCTAGGGACCGCCAACAGCAGTTGGTCAGTTGACCTTAGGGCTCTAGACGAGGTATTATGGTGCAGAAACTTGGTCAGGTATTGCGGGGCCAGGCCATTTAGGAATTTAAAAACAATTAAAAGTTATTTAAAATCAAAGCGGTGACGGACTCGTTGGTTCTTGTTTTGCAGAGTAGCCAACAGTTGTTTGGTCTGTCTGATTTTTTTATTATAATCCAAAAAAAGGATTTCCTCTTTTGTTGGTTTAGCTTCCATTGTGCTTTCCGTCTGCAAAGATGCTGATATCCATGCTCCCACCATCTCTCACTGTAAAGTTATTTCGAGTGACATAAAAATGCCACCGCAAAGTAGCAGCATTGCGGCAATTACAAAACCCGAAACCAGTGAGGTTGGCACGTTGTGTAAATCTTAAATAAAAACAGAATACAATGATTTGCAAATCCTTTTCAATTTATATTCATTGGAATAGACTGCAAAGACAAGATAATTAATGTTCCAACTGGCACAGGGCTTTTTACCACTGTGTTACATGGCCTTTTCTTTAAACGTTTGGGAACTGAGGAGACCAATTTTTGAAATGGAATTCTTTGCCATTCTTGCTTGATGTACAGCTTAAGTTTTTCAACAGTCCGGGGTCTCCGTTGTGGTATTTTGGGCTTCATATTGCACCACACATTTTCAATGGGAGACAAGTCTGGACTACAGGCAGGCCAGTTTAGTACCCGCACTCTTTCCTATGAAGCTACGCTGTTGTAACACATGGATTTGCATTGTCTTGCTGAAATAAGCACGGGTGTCTTTGATAACGTTGCTTTGATAGCAACATATGTTGTTTCAAAACCTGTATATACCTTTCAGAATTAATGGTGCCTTCACAGATATGTAAGTTACCCATGCCTTGGGCACTAATACACCTCCATACCATCTCAGATGCTGGCTTTTGATCTCTGCGCCTATAACAGTCCGGATGGTTCTTCTACTCTTTGTTCCGGAGGACACGACATCTACAGTTTCCAAACACAATTTGAAATGTGGACTCGTCAGACCACGGAACACTTTTCCACTTTGCATCAGTCCATCTTAAATGAGCTCGTGCCCAGCTACGCCGGCAGCGTTTCTGGGTGTTGTTGATAAATGGCTTTTGCTTTGCATAATGCCAACTTCACTGGTTTTGGGGTTTGTACATAGGCCGAAGACCAGATATTAAAATGACGACTTAAGAATAGAGAAATATACCGTACATTTTTTTGTGTTATGACATATATCGTAATATCGCACTTCACTACCGTGGTGTTATCACTTATCTTGTGGAAGAAGGGGCTAGCCCCCAAAGGACATTGATGTTTGCACCATCAGGAGATAAGGCTCGCTTTAACTGTGCCAAAGTAGGAAGCTCAACCCCCGAAAGTGGGCTGTGAATAGGAGACCTAAACCGTGTTCACTCAGGAGGAGAATAAAAGCGGTTCTTACTGAGAACATAGAGGACAGGCCTAGAACGAGACAAATATGGGGCGGTATAGCTCAGTTGGTAGAGTGGCTGTGCCAGCAACTTGAGGGTTCCAGGTTCGATCCCCGCTTCCGCCATCCTAGACTGACGTTGTGTCCTTGGACAAGACACTTTACCCACCTGCTCCCAGTGCCACCCACACTGATTTAAATGGAACTTAGATATTGCGTTTCATTATGTAAAGCGCTTCGAGTCACGGGAGAAAAAGCGCTATATAATATATAATTCACTTCACTTCACTTCACTACTTTCGATGACAAATCAACAACAAGGGAATAAAAGAAAAACTCACAAAGACTTGCCCAGAAACGTTTATGACAGCAGCGTGTGCATGCGTGTGTGCGCCTTTAAAAGGCGATGTCTGTTGCCGAGCGACATGTGTCATCAGCAAGGGGTTCAGATAAACTGTATTCGTTAACTTCTGCAGTTAGCAGCTGCAGTTTGTTTCTGTTGAGTCTTTTCTGTTAAAATGAACGAAACCATTTTTTTTGGTCCTCTTTATTTTAAAAAGTATCAAAATATTTTTTGGGGATCAGCATTTTTTTTGGTCCTCTTTATTTTGAAAAGTGTCGAAATATTTTTTGGTTATCTGTACCAAAAAACTACTATCGGGACAACCTGAGACAGCAACGACTGTAATATCCGGACTATAAGGCGCACTTAAAATCCTTTTTGTTTCTCAAAACTCGACAGTGCGCCTTGTAACCCGGTGCGCCTAATGTACAAAATATTTCTGGTTTTGCTTACCGACCTCAAAGCAATTTTATTTGGTGCATGGTGTAATAAGTGTGATCAGTAAATGGCAGTCAAACATAGGAAATATGTGTAGACTGCACTATGATGGCAATATGACTTAAGTAAACAACACCAACATTGTATATGTTCCATTAAAAATATAGAACATTACACACAGCGCTCAAAAATCCATCAAAATGTTTTAGTACGACTTTAGTAAGCTATGAAGCTGCAGCGGCTTCACGGTGGCAGAGGGGTTAGTGCGTCTGCCTCACAATACGAAGGTCCTGCAGTCCTGGGTTCAATCCCAGGCTCGGGATCTTTCTGTGTGGAGTTTGCATGTTCTCCCCGTGAATGCGTGGGTTCCCTCCGGGTACTCCGGTTTCCTCCCACTTCCAAAGACATGCACCTGGGGATAGGTTGATTGGCAACACTAAATGGTCCCTAGTGTGTGAATGTGAGTGTGAATGTTGTCTGTCTATCTGTGTTGGCCCTGCGATGAGGTGGCGACTTGTCCAGGGTGTACCCCGCCTTCCGCCCGATTGTAGCTGAGATAGGCGCCAGCGACCCCAAAAAAAGGGAATAAGCGGTAGAAAATGAATGGATGGATGGATGAAGCTGCAGCGCTTGATATGCTTTAACATACAAGTATTATTATAGTGTGTGTATAAGGTAAGACATATTATCTGGCGTTTTCTTTCGCAATATTATGCAAAAGCAACTTTTCTTACCTTCTGTACCTGCTGATCTGTATTTGGTATCTGCATAAATCCTGAAAAATTGTGCGGGTCCGCCTTTATAGTCCGTACAGACAACATAGAGAAAAAGATTATCGACTATCTTGTTATGGGACATTCATCCTCCGCTGTTGCCATTTCTAATATAAGGTAGTGTAAAGTTCTTACTAATATCTGTCGGTAAACTCACCATGAAAGCGCTAAAACAAGGTGAGTTTACATTATTCACCCAAGAAACTTGAGTTTTCAGAGAGTTCCAGTTGGACGGTTTTTCACGGGTGTTGTTTCCGGATGAGGAGATGCTGCTGTGTTATTGATTGAAGTAAGTCTGAATGTCATTAAAACAGTTAGCTCCATCTTTTGAGACTTCTTCCACTCCCGTCCTTGCACGCTACACCGCTACAACAAAAACGACGGGGAGAAGACGCTGTCGAAGGTGAGCCACGTAAATAAGACCTCCCACAAAACGGCGCATCCTGAAGCGACTGTCAGAAAGCGGCTTGAAGATGATCTGTAAAACATCATCTATGCAACATTTTGACCAAAAAAAACACCATTACATGTTATGTAAACCACAAGTGTTTTACATTTAGAAAAAAAATAATATGACTCCTTTAATGCGCCCTATAGCCTGGTGCACCTTATAATTGAAAAAAGCTCCAAAACAGACCATTCATCGGCAGTGCGCCTTATAATCCGTTGTTCTCTATGGTCCGAAAAAAATACAGTATTAAAGGGTAACATTATCACAATTTCAAAAGGGTTAAAAACAATAAAAATCAGTTCCCAGTGGCTTGTTGTATTTTTTGAATTTTTAAAAAAATTTTTACCGGTCCCGGAATATCCCTAAAAAAAGCTTTAAAGTGCTTGATTTACGCTATTTGCGATGCGACCATCCATTTCCCTGTGACGTCATACAGTGCTGCCAATGTAAACAAACAATGGCAGATACCACAGCAAGATATAGCATCATTAGCTCGGATTCAGACTCGGATTTCAGCTACTTAAGCGATTTAACAGATTACGCATGCATTGAAACGGATGGTTGGAGTATGAAAGTATTGAAGAAGAAACTGAAGCTATTGAGCGAATAGCTATTGACGCTATTCATAGCCCTAGCATGGCCGGTAAAATGTGCAGACCAAACGATCAGGACTTTCGCATCTCTTGACACTGGAGCAACTTAAATCCGTCGATTGGTAAGTGTTTTTTTCGCATTAAATGTGGGTGGAAGGAAACGTAATATAGTTGCAAATGCATCTGCAGGTTATCCATACATCTCTGTGCCTTGTCTGCTTTAGCACCGCCGGTAAATAGCATGTTAGCATCGATTAGCTGGCAGTCAAAATCAACAAAACTCACCTCTGTGATTTCATTGACTTTATCGTTGCAAATGCATCTGCAGGTTATCCATACATCTCTCTGCCATGTCTGTCATCGCTGGTAAAATGTGGAGACACTCCCGCACATTCAATGGGGGTCTGGTGGCAGACACTTTCACATCTTTGGGCCAGTGGTGCAACTTGAATCCCTCCCTATTAGTGTTGTTACACCCTCTGACAACACACTAACGAGGCATGATGTCTCCAAGGTTCCAAAAAATAGTCGAAAAAACAGAAAATAACAGAGCTGAGACCCAATGTTTACAATGTGTTGAAAATGAAAATGGCGGCTGTATTACCTCGGAGACGTCACGTTCTGACATCATCACCACATGAGCGATAAACAGAAAGGCGTTTAATTCGCCAAAATTCACCCATTTAGAGTTCAGAAATCGGTTAAAAAAAATATATGGTCTTTTTTCTGCACCATTAAGGTATATATTGACGCTTACATAGGTCTGGTGATAATGTCCCCTTTAAGGACGACTGATAACAATAAATAAGCCGCATATGTGTTTGCTAAATGTAATTCTCTATTTCCAGGTCCAGTTCAGAACTACACGGCCACATATTCAAACACGGCATACTATGGCTCCCCCCCTCAGCAACAGGGCTACTCCATCATCCCTTCAGACTTACCAAGCAAAGCCCCCGTCACGAACAATGCCCACAGTGCTAATTACTACTACCAGAACCACCATCAGCAGCACCATGTAGCGCCCCGCTCCAGCGCCGCCGCCATGCACTCCTTGGCGCCCGTCGCCCACTACGCCCCGCCGCCATTCCAGCAGCACCATCCGCCCTACTCCACTCCAGGTAGCTACTATGGACAGCCTTCATACCACGCGCCCCCAGCTCAGAGCCAGCAGCAGCAGCCCACGTTGTTACCGGCCCCACCTAGCGGACCCGGGGCTCCCACCTACCCCATTGTTTCCTACCCGTCCGCGGCAGGTACGAGCCAGTACGGGACTCTCACCTCCACGCAGACCGCCGCCACGCCCGGGCTGACGCAGTACGGCGGCCCCCTGCAGGGATCCACACCAGCAGCATTGCATCCTGGGTACAGCATAGGCCCTCCTACACTTAATGGTCAAGGAAGCACAGGTAGCATTTCATGTAGTCTTTTTCTTTCTTGTAAATATGTTCTGAACTCCTGTTTCCATGCCGAATAATGCTGCACAAATGAGTTGACAAGGAACGGAGGTCTGCAGCCAGTGCTCAACTTCCTAAAACTGACGCGTTGAGACTGGGTCAACAGCATTGATTGATTGAAACTTTTCTTTGTAGATTGCACAGTACAGTTCATATTCCGTACAATTGACGACTAAATGGTAACACCCGAATAAGTTTTTCAACTTCTTTAAGTTGTGGTCCACATTAATCAATTCATGGTACAAATATATACTATCAGCATAATACAGTAATCACACAAGTTAATCATCAGACTAGGGCTGGGCGAAATGGCCTTTTTTTAATATCTCAATATTTTTAGGCCATATCGCGATATACGATATATATTACGATATTTTGCCTTGGCCTTTGAACGAACACTTGATGCATATATGATGATTCTATGTGTCTACATTAAAACATTCTTCTTCATACTGCATTCATATATGCTAATTTTAAACATTCATGCAGAGAGGGAAATCACTACTAAGTCAATTTACCAAAACTGTATTTATTAAAGTTATGAAGCTATGGCACAAACATTCATGTCATTTCCAAAACACTGCAAGATTGTCAGAGACATTTTATGTGTCAAATAAAAATGAGCTGCATAATAGGAAATCAAATAGTATTCGTCCTTCACTATGTGGCAGGTTACTACGGACGTAATTAAATTCTCTTCATTCTCTAGGGAGTGACTTTTCAAATGATGCTACATATTAGCAGTAATGCTACTTTTTATAGCAACGCTTTTGCCCCTCATTTGAAAAATTACGGTTGTCTGTTCGACATATTCCCACTTGAAGCCAAACCACCGCCAGACGATGGACCCTTTGCTGTTTTTATTGGGAATTAAGTCTTCCTTCACTTTTCACCAGATCCACACCTTCTTTCTCTCGAAATAGTACTCGTACAGCTACGTTAGCATCACAGCTAACGTTACCCAGTCAGTTACCTCTCTGCTGGGCGAGGGCGTATACGTATATGACGTATGACGTGACAGTATGTGACGTTTGTAAGTTTGTGCGCCTGCTTGTCTGTGAGAAGGAGAGACAGGAAAGCGTGAGAAGAGCCTGTAGTGTAATGGCCGCAGCTAAAAGCAACTGCGTGAGAACGTGTACTCGAATATTACGATATAGTCATTTTCTATATCGCACAGAGACAAACCCGCGATATATTGTGTATATCGATATATCGCCCAGCTCTACATCAGAGTATATACATTGAATTATTTACAATTCGGGGTGTGGGGTGTGGAGGGCTTTTTGTAGGTAAGGTTGGGTTACTGTCAGCATATTTCAGTCATCAACAATTTTATCATCGGAGAAATGGACATTGTAACAGTGTAGGTCTCACTTCGTAGGATATGTACAGCGACCGGTGAACATAGTGAGCTCAGAAAGTATATACATTTGATTATTTACAATCCGGGGAGGTGGGATGTGGTGGAGGCGAGGGGGTAGGCTAGGGTTGTAGTTGCCTGGAGGTGTTCTTTTAGTGCGGGTTTGAAGGAGGCTAGAGATGCACTTTCTTTAACACCCGTTGGAAGTGCATTCAATATTGATGTGGCATAGAAGGAGAATGAGTTCCTAACCTTTGTTAGATCGGAATCTGGGTTTGACGTGGTTTGTGGAGCTCCCCCTGGTGTTGTGGTTATGGCGGTAATTTACATTAAGGTAGTAGTTTGACATGTACTTCGGTATCAGGGAGGTGTAGTGGATTTTATAGACTAGGCTCAGTGCAAGTTGTTTTACTCTGTCCTCCACCCTGAGCCAGTCCACTTTGGAGAAGTGGGTAGATGTGAGGTGTGATCTGGAGTGGAGGTCTACAAGTAACCTGACTAGCTTGTTCTGGGTTGTTTGGACTCTTGATTTGGGGGTTTTGGAGGTGCTGGGGTACCAGGAGGTGCATGCGTAATTGAAGAAGGGTTGAATGAGAGTTCCCGGTAGAATCCTCAAGGTGCTTTTGTTGACCAGAGAAGAGATTCTGTAGAGAAATCTTGTTCGTTGGTTGACCTTTTTGATTACTTTGGTTGCCATTTTATCACAGGAAAGGTTAGCCTCTAGAATGGAACCTAGGTAGGTGACCTCATTTTTTCCTGCTGATAACAATGTCACCCACTTTAATACTGAAGTTACTGCTGGTTGCGGCCGAGCGGCGCACTCCTTTTATGCCTCACACACTAAAAATGTTGGGTTAAAAAAATAACCCAATTTTAACCCGACTGCTGGTTCAGCTGGTTATTTGAGTTATTTGTCATTAAGCGCTGTGGCCGTAGACGACCTTCTGATGTTTTGTTTTATTTTTGCATGAACTCCAAAAGATGATCGCAAACGCATTTGAATTATTATGAGTGGTCCGCATGCAACTGCTTTATCTTGCTGCACTGCTGCTTCCGGTGTACTCGTAAGTGCTGTAAATGCAACAAACAACTCCTGTTAAGCAGGGCTGGGCGATATATCGAGTTTGTAAGATATATCGATATATTTTCAAAGAAGATATAAATGATGAAAATATCATAATAGGGATATCATTTTTTGCATGTTAAAATTACCAAACGCCGCTTATTTGTTGTGTTCCTTGTTCTCCCCTGTAACACTCCATTGGCTATTATACCCCTCCACTTCCCCCTTTCAAGTTTCAAGACGTGTTTGTCGTCTGACCCACAACAACAATACACAAGTAAATATGGAGCCTGACTGTGCCACCAGCAGTGTGCCAGTGACCAACTAGTATCTAAAACACCAACTTCTGCATACCTGCCAACAACTACGTTTTGTAGGATAAGATAGGATAGGATAGGTCTTTATTGTCATTGCACAAATACAACGAAACTTTGTTTTCAGCGCAATCCCCTTCGAGATTAGACAAACAAACAGTGTACAGGGTTACAGAACAGGAACGCTGATGGGTCGCCACAATTTATTAAATTGTATAACAGTGCAAAATATTGCTCATCTGTAGTGGTCTTTCTTGAACCATTTGGAAAAAAATATGTAAAAATGACTAAAAACTTGTTGAAAAATAAACAAGTGATTCAATTAGAAATAAAGATTTCTACACATAGAAGTAATCATCAATTTAAAGTGCCCTCTTTGGGGATTGTAATAGAGATCCATCTGGATTCATGAACTTAATTCTAAACATTTCTTCACAAAAAAAAAAATATATATAATTAACCTCAATATTTATGGAACATGTCCACAAAAAATCTGGCGGTCAACACTGAATATTGCATTGTTGCATTTCTTTTCACAGTTTATGAACATACATTCATATTTTGTTGAAGTATTATTCACTAAATATATTTATAAAGGATTTTTGAATTGTTGCTATTTTTAGAATATTTAAAAAAAATCTCCCGTACCCCTTGGCATACCTTCAAGTACCCCCAGGGGTACGCGTACCCCTATTTGAGAACCACTGCTGTAGTGTAATGCCCGCAGCTAAAAGCAACTGCGTGAGAACGTATACTCGAATATCACGATATAGTCTTTTTTTATATCGCACAGAGACAAACTTGCGATATATCGCGTATATATCACTACATATTCCTAGTTGTACGGAATATGTACTGTACTGTGCCATCTACTAATAAAAATCTCAATCAAAAAAATCGAATATCGAGTTTAAGCCAAAATATATTGAGATATACATTTTTGTCCGTATCGCCCAGCCATACTGTTAAGTCCTCCTGTCTGTTTACAAACAGCCCACCAACACTACGACCACCAGGCCTCTCCCAACTACAATTCCTTTGGCGTGAGTGCGAACGGAGAGCGACCGCCTTCAGGAACCCCCTCAACGTCAGTCCATTCTTCACCTGGCCACAATCAAGGTAAATGGACACAACATGATCCCTCACATTTACTGTCCATCATTGTGTCTTTATTAAAATACACTATAAGGTACTTTTTTTCTTCTTCTGTATGCAGTTATGCTTGATGTGTACTTTGATTTCCATATGTTAACTATTACCTCCACTTCAAATGTGCTGATATGAAAGTTAACAGGGCGATGTTTTTGAAATAATGGCGACCAGTTTGCTGTTATTAATAATGATGATAATAATTTGGTTATTATTGTTATTATTACTACAGTGTTTCTATGTGCAGTTTTAGTATTGCTACTGACAATTAAAAACGTATATACAGTGGTACCTAGGTTTGCATTTATCCGTTGCAAAAAGTCCTGCAAAGACTGAATCGTATGAAAACCAAAGCATTTTTTCACATAAGAAATAAACGGTAACAACATTTTATATTTAAAAAATCTAAATAAAATGTTTCAAACACCCAATAATATTAACACAAA
Organism: Nerophis ophidion; assembly: GCF_033978795.1. Classification (NCBI taxonomy): domain Eukaryota; kingdom Metazoa; phylum Chordata; class Actinopteri; order Syngnathiformes; family Syngnathidae; genus Nerophis; species Nerophis ophidion. Next base: position 12,881,703 of record NC_084639.1, on the reverse strand, counting down.
CCCATTTTAAAAGGAATGCGTATAGAATGCAAAAAACATTGTAAAGTACATATAAATTATTAGAGTTAGAGGTTTAAGTCTTTGGCCGCCTCACAATTCGATTATGATTACAAACAAAACAAAAAAAACATTTGGAATAAAAAATATTTAAATCAATTCCCATATATATGAAAGTAATGAAAATGTGTGTAAAACTGGACCATATAATAAAGTAGCTGGCCGGATCCCTTGGTGAGGTGGCTCGCTGAAGTCAGCCAAATTTTAGAACTGTTTGCATTCCTTTATTTGCAATAAATAAATCGATTATTGACGTTTACTAATCGATTCTATAATCATCCATGTCCGAATGGCGATGCATCTAAAAATCCATTTGTTTCACCCACCTCGAATTAGAATGTGTTATAATTTTTATGAAATTATAACACATCAATTGAATAGACAAACATTGAACATCAGCTTTACCTTTTATTTAGGACTCCTGTTACCATGAATTGATTAACGTGGACCCCGACTTAAACAAGTTGAAAAACTTATTCGGGTGTTACCATTTAGTGGTCAATTGTACGGAATATGTACTGTACTGTGCAATCTACTAATAAACGTATCAATCAATCAATCAATGTTGGTAAAAATGGTTATAAAGCAGAGGGGGAGTGCAGAAGACAACCACCTTTGTACTTTACTACAAGTTCTCTTTATAATTCAATAGTGTTCCTCAATTTCTTTGTCAAAGTGCTAGCACTCGCAACTTTTTTTGGCCCCATGATGGCTTATTTTGCTAGAGTAATTAACATTTATATTGTTTTTCACTCGATTCTGCAGAACAATATTCAAAAAGAGTAGTTGTTACGTGCAATGTTTGGCCATACAATAACCAAATACGGGGGCAAAACTAGCAGAAATGTAATCATATGAGGTACCACTGTATTCCTTTAATATTGTACTTCATATACATTTATTTATGTTGTTTTTATGCCGTTTTTAAAAGGTTTATGCTCTTCATTCAATAATGCTAAGGGGCGAATGTTTACTTTCCTGATTCACAACAGCACTATATAGTTCTTTAAAGTAGGTCTGGACAATCATTCCGAATTTGATTTTGATTATGGCTTCTCCAAATCATGAAAATTTAATAATTGAAAAAAGAACATAAAAAGCTTCACGGGCGGCGCAGCGTCCATGCAATTCTGGGAACTTTGGTATAGTGAAACCGATGCGGAGCGAATGAATAAAAACAGAGCACGTCTACTCGAAGTCTGGGATCTCACCATGGTTGCCACTTATTTGACACAGCATTAGTATGCCTATTCAATAATCATTCAACTTAACCCAAAAAAAGGTAAAGATTGATTTCTGCATTTACACTATATACACAATTACACATAATTGGCCGATAAAACGAAATTGGCTGTTAAACGCAGAATATCAGGGAAATTGACATGAATGTAAGTGAAATGCTGTTATTGTGAGGAGAATGAACATTTGTTTTGTAATTAATATTTTTTTCCCACAACACATCTCATCCGCTTGTGTTGTTGTGAACGACATCGTCAAAGTAACAACAGAGCGGTCATATAGTTCGTAAAGGATAGTTTTTGGTGAACCAATTACTTTGCTGGCCTGATTGACGACGGGATTAAATCAGTCCTTTGTGACCTAGGGGTGCAATAATTATTCAACATTGCCGAGAACAAAATTTGTCATCATGGGTTTTTTTCTGGGGGGAAAGCTTGCAAAAACATGGCCGGTGATATCATGTAAAGTGTGTGAACATTTCCTTCTATTCTTGTTAAAGACATGAGTACCTTGCTCATTTTGCAAAGCGGACCCTGTTTTTAATGGCAGTACATTGTGATACACGGGCATCATTTAAAGCGGAAGCATGATTTCACACGTCTGTACCTTGCTAACTAGCTAGCAAGTGTAGTTGTGTGAAAAATAACTATCATTTTAGCCAAAGTCAGTAGGCTAAACGTTTTCTACATGCGTCATATTTGCAATGCAATAAAAAAAGACATAACAAACGCTAATCGCGCACACAAGTTATTAGGAACCATTGCGGTGTATCATAAGCTACACCCACAACACATCTCATCTGCCTGCGTTGTTGTGAACGACATCATCGATGTAAGATCAACGTACAAACAGCAGTCGCAACTTGAGAGGTGCGCTCTTTTTTTTTGCAGCCTCATATTGTCGCATTACTCGTCAAGTTGAGAACAGCAGCACAGCAAACTTACTCCCTCCACAATAATAGCGCTGTGCGCCACATCCTTTTATGACCGGCTAACAAAATAAAGGGTTAAAAAAAGTACCTTACACAAGCATAATGCATACTTGCCAACCTTGAGACCTCCAAATTCGGGAGATGGGGGGTTGAGGTGGCCGGGGTTGAGGGGGCGGGGTTTGGTGGTAGCGGGGGTTGTATATTGTAGCGTCCTGAAAGAGTTAGTGCTGCAAGGGTTTCTGGGTATTTGTTCTGTTGTGTTACGGTGCGGATGTTCTCCCGAAATGTGTTTGTCATTCTGGTTTGGTGTGGGTTCACAGTGTGGCGCATATTTGTAACAGTGTTAAAGTTGTTTATACGGCCACCCGCAGTGTGACATGTATGGCTGTTGATCAAGTATGCCTTGCATTCACTTGTGTGTGTGTGAAAAAGCCACATATATTACGTGACTGGGCCGGCACACTGTTTGGATGGAGCAAAAGCAGACATCAGGACAGATGTAGAGGACATTAAAGGCAGTGCCTTTAAAGACCTACTGAAACCCACTACTACCGACCACGCAGTCTGATAGTTTATATATCAATGATGAAATATTAACATTGCAACACATGCCAATACGGCCGGTTTAGTTTACTAAATTACAATTTTAAATTTCCTCTGGAGTTTCCTGTTGAAAACGTTGCGAAATGATGACGCGTGCGCGTGACGTTCTTGGTTGGAGGGGACGTATTAGCTCAGCACCACTTACGGCTAAAATTTGTCTCTTTTCATCGCGCAATTACACAGTATTTTGTACATCTGTGTTGCTGAATCTTTTGCAATTTAATAATGGAGAAGTCAAAGTAGAAAGATGTAGGTGGGAAGCTTTTAGCCTTTAGCCACACAAACACACGGTGTTTCCTTGTTTGGAATTCCCGGAGGTGAAGCTTTACTATGGATCAGAGCGGTCAAGTGAACATGGATCCCGACTACATGTCAACCAGCAATTTTTGGTGAGAAAATTGTGGAAATAAGTCGCCTCTTACCGGAGATCAGCGGAGCCAGCGTCCTTCTGCTGCCGTGACTTCTCTGAGACTCTGGCATCAAAACACCCCTGGCCACACACCTCCGACTTTAAGGTACTCTTTAACTTACTAAAACACTAGCAACACAATAGGCAGATAAGGGATTTCCAGAATTATCCTAGTAAATGTGTCTAAAAACATCTGAATCGCTCTCACATGCCCTCGTCTTTTTTTTTTTTCCCTAGGTTTTCACTCTAAATTTCCTCATCCACGAATCTCTCTTCCTCGCTCAAATTAATGGGGAAATTGTCGCTTTCTCGGTCCGAATAGCTCTTGCTGCTAGAGGCTCACATTATAAACAATGTGAGGATGTGAGGAGCCCTCACACCTGTGACGTCATCCTCTGCTACTTCCAATAAAGACAAGGCTTTTTTATTAGCGACCAAAATTTGCGAACAATTGTCGGCTTCCTCCCGCTTCCAAAGACATGCACCTGGGGATAGGTTGATTGGCAACACTAAATTGGCCCTAGTGTGTGAATGTGAGTGTGAATGTTGTCTGTCTATCTGTGTTGGCCCTGCGATAAGGTGGCGACTTGTCCAGGGTGTACCCCGCCTCCCGCCCGATTGTAGCTGAGATAGGCGCCAGCACCCCCCGCGACCCCAAAAGGGAATAAGCGGTAGAAAAATGGATGGATGGATGGATGTCGATGTTCTCCACTAAATCCTTTCAGCAAAAATATGACATTATCGCGAAATGATCAACAATGACACATAGAATGGACTTGCTATCCCTGTTTTAAATAAGTAAATCTCATTTCAGTTGGCCTTTAAGATACGCCCCCAATATTGTTGTCCGGATGGAAATCGGGAGAAATTTGTGAGAATGGTTGCACTGTGAGATTTTTGGGAGGGGCACTGAAATTCGGGAGTCTCCTCGGAAAATCTGGAGGGTTGGTGAGTGGGCATAATGTAGTTAAAGCACGTATTGATGTATTTACACAATTACTATGCTTTGAACTAAAATACTGGTCAAAATTGTCGAAAAATGTATTGCACCAATAAATGTGAGAATTTTTTTGCATTTAATTTACAAACTTTTTTTTTTTAATTCACTTTTATTTGACACAAAAGCACAAACCCTATGGTGGTAAAATAAGTGTGAAAGGTAAACAATGGAGTAAAAAACTGTAAAACAGAGTTTTATTGTTTTTATATTGCTATTATTTAAGTATTGTTGTTTATGTATTGTTACCCCTATTATTATTTTACTCAATGTGTTTTTTTTAGTTACTCATTTATATTTAAAGTTGAGTTTTGGTGGTACAATACATACTCATGTTTTTGAATGAATTAATAATAAAGTCATTATACATGACTACAGTATCAATCAAAAGAATCGTGATGATTATTTTTGCCATGATCGTCCGGCCCTACTTTAAAGTGAAGACTCCAAATATACGCTACACTGAAGAAGTTGAATGCATTATCACTGCCACTCGTCTTCTGCCCATGTCCTCGCCACCCATCTCTCGTGTCTACCAGGCGCCCAATATGGATATGTTGCTAATAGTGGGGCTAGCTCCGCCTCTGCCGCCGCCTCAGGTCCGGCCACGGGCCCCTCGTCCTCCAGCTCAGACGATGAGGATGACGACGATGAGGATGATGATGAGGATGAGGAAGCAGGTCTGGTTTAGACTTTACCTCACCACAAACCTAATCCATCCACACCCAAAGCTTCCAAACCCCCTCAATGTTAGCATTTGTTCGTCATTCTCTCTACTCTACTCCCTCTCCCTCCCGCTGACCTCCATATTCACTAAATCATTATTCTCCCCCCTCAGAGACTTCAACCAACATTTGGAAACATTGGAAAGAACTTAACACTTGTTGATAAATTCAAGTCTTACTCATAGAAATAATTTATTCCATGCAATTCCTTCGACCAGTTAATATATAACATCCAAGTAAACACATATTCATGCTTTAAGTCTTCCAGGAGTAGTCTTACAAGAGGTTTAGCCGTCCCAATGGCTTCCCATAGCACATAATCCACTACAGTAAATTTACAGGGCCGCTAATTGGATTATTGGAGCTTCTCTTCTCCTGTCATTTAGGATTGTTCTTGAAAAGACAATCTGAAAAGAATACATTCATTGTGCCCCTTCTTTCTTTTTACCCGAGAGGTTCCAAAAGATGCACAACTATGTGACAAATCAAAAGCAAGCCTAACATTAACATTCCAGTTCTAATAGAAGAAGTGACAATCCTTCAAATGTCTCCCTTCTCCATCTTTTCATTTCCCTGCATTGTTATTGGTCCCTTTTGTTCATTTTAGATAACGCCCGTGTTGTTTCACTGTGATGCTTTCAGGCGGCGACACATCATCTTCCACCACTGGCAGCGCGTCTCCGGTGCCCAACAGCTACGATTCCCTGGAAGGAGGCAACTATCCAGGTACCAGTTTTGCACTAAATCTGCTGTTCATGCATTTGAGTTTCATTAATATAATACTGTGCAAATGAAAAAATTCACCGGTCAGTCTGTTGCTTTAATGGTCTTTTTTTATCACTGTTATCCATCCATCCATTTTCTACTGCTTGTCTCGTTCGGTTTGCGGGGGGTCGCTGGAGCCTATCTCAGCTGCATTTGGGCGGAAGGCGGCGTACACCCTGGACAAGTCGCCATCTCATCGCAGGGCCAACACAGATAGACAGACAACATTCACACTCACATTCACACACTAGGGACCATTTAGTGTTGCCAATCAACCTATCCCCAGGTGCATGTTTCACTACTATATTTTTCTAAATAGATGTATACAAAACCCAAAACCAGTGAAGTTGGCACATTGTGTAAATGGTGAATAAAAACAGAATACAATGATTTGCAAATCCTTTTCGACTTATATTCAATTGAATAGACAGCAAAGACAAAATATTTAATGTTCAGACTGAGAACTTTCTTTTTTTTTTGCAAATAATCATTAACTTAGAATATAATGGCAGTAACACATTGCAAAAGAGTTGGCACAGAGGCATTTTCACTACTGTGTTACATGGCTTTTCCTTTTAACAACACTCAGTTAACTTTTGGGAACTGAGGAGACCATTTTTTTAAAGATTTTGCTGTGGAATTCTTTCCCATTCTTGCTTGATGTACAGCTTAAGTTGGTCAACAGTCCGGGGTCTCCGTTGTGGTATTTTAGGCTTTATATTGTGCCACACATTTTCAATGGGAGACAGGTCTGGACTACGGGCAGGCCAGTCTAGTACCCACACTCTTTTACTAGGAAGCCACGCTGTTGACATTGTCTTGCTGAAATAAACAGGGGCGTCCATGATCATGTTGCTCCAAAACCTGTACGTACCTTTCAGCATTAATGGTGCCTTCACAGATGTGTAAGTTACCCATGCCTTTGGCAACAATTCACCCCCATACCATCACAGATGCTAGCTTTTGAACTTTGCGCCTAGCACAGTCCGGATGGTTGTTTTCCTGTTTGGTTCGGAGAACACGACATCCACAGTTTCCAAAAACAATTTGAAATGTGGACTTGTCAGACCACAGAACACTTTTCCACTTTGCGGCAGTCCATCTTGGATGAGCTGAGCTAATTAGCTCTCGTTAAATATGTTGTCTTTGCAGTCTATTCAATTGAATATAAGTTGAAAAGGATTTTCAAATCATTGTATTCTGTTTTTATTTACCATTTACACAACGTGCCAACTTCACTGGTTTTGGGTTTTATAGATACTGTAGTTAAATATGTTTACTGACATGAAAAGTTATTAGCTTCCTCATCAGGTGGGGTCTTTGTTGCGCTTTCTAGTAAAACGAGTCAGCATGATGTGAGAAACAGACGGGTGTCAATCTCTGTACCCTGGTATTTAAAAGACTAAACCTGCTCTACAAGCTGACCCTGGATTTTGAGTGGTTAGGCAATGGCGTTTGGTTTCTGCCCCTACAGCACAACTCTTTATTTGTGTGATGTTGAGGAAGCCAGTGCAGTGACCTAAGCACTGGACTAATATGGTCGTATTTCCTGGTTCTAGTTAGTACTCCAGCAGCAGCATTTTGGATGTGTTTAGAGAGCCCAGTGAGAAGGCCATTACGGTAGTCTAACCTGCTGGAAACAAAGGCATTGATTAGTCTTTCGAAGTTTGATTTTGTATATTATTCCTCCGATTTTGACAATGTTTTTCAGGTGGTAAAAGCTACCGATGATATTGACTTAATGTGGCTGTTAAAGTTCAAGTCCGAGTCAATTATTACCCCTAGATTAAAGATGAAATAAAACCCTAGTGTGGGGATGTGCAGTCAAGATGTCACGTGACATTGTCCAAAAGTGTGAGACTTGCATCCTCTCAGCCGGCTTTGCTTCATAGGCAAATCAAGTGACACAAATACATTGGTTAGCACTCATATCAAATAGAGTTGCACTCTCTCACATTTTAAATAATGTTTTGGGTTATGTTTTTTAGAAGGGGAATTTCATTTTGAAAAGGAGAATTAGATATGGTCATATTAACGTGACTCGAGTATTCTTTGTACGGGGATGAACTTACAAAACCGGCATGGGACCAAATGCTATTTTTCCCCACTCCCTGGGATACCCACAATGTGTCGATTTAGTTTTTAGACAAAATGCCCGTCCTGATGCAACTCTAGCTGGTTGTTTGAACCCAGTCCTCTTCTATTAGCATACATTACCAAATGCGTATGCTTTCTACCATACCATACCAACTTTATTTATAAAGCCCTTTAAAAACAACCACAGTTGAAGAACAAAGGGCTGTACACCACAAAGAAATAAAGGCAAAGAACGGACAAAAAAAAAAAACATTTATTAAAACAGAAGTAAAAAACACATTGAAATAGCAAATACAAAGGACCCCAAGAACAATGTGTTAGATAAAAAGCAGTTAAAAAAGTTAAAAACAGTTTAAAGTCTCATGCTGGGTTAAAAGCCAGTGAATAAAAATGGGTTTTAAGAAGGGTCTTAAAAATAGCCAAAGAAGGGGCATGTCTCACATGGAGAGGGAGATCGTTCCAGAGTTTGGGACCCGCAACAGAGAAGGCTCTGTCCCCTCTGAGCTTGCGCTTTGATTTGGGGACCTCCAGGATCATCTGATGAGCTGACCTTAGGGACTGGGTGGAGGCATAGAGGCGGAGCAGCTCAGAGAGGTAAGGTGGGGCAAGACCATGTAAGGATTTAAAAACAAGTAAGATAATTTTAAAATGGACTCTAAAAGACACAGGCAGCCAGTGGAGGGAGGCTAAAACAGGAGTAATGTGCTCTATTTTTCTTGTGTTGGTTAAAAGTCGGCCAGCTGCAAACGTGAGAGAGAGGATTGATTAATACCAAAATACAAAGAGTTACAGTAATCTAGCCGAGATGTAATGAAGGCATGGATTACTGTCTCAAACTGTTGCCTAGAAAGAAAGTTTTTAACCTTGGCCAGCTGACATAAATAAAAAAAGCTGGCTTTCACCACTGTACCAATCTGACGGTCCAATTTAAAATCACTGTTGATACGAAAGCCCAAGTTGGTGACCATGGGCTTAATGTGCAAATTCAAGGGGCCAAAGTCAACAGGGGGGAGCTCACAGGTACCACTAGGTCCAAACACTATCACTTCTGTCTTCTTTTCGTTGAAATTTAAGAAAGTTTAGCGCCATCCAGGCCTTGATATCTTCAAGGCAAGCAAGTAGTAGCTGCATTGAAGAGGCATGATGTCGTCGGCATAACAATGAAAACAAATATCATGCTTTCTTAGGATTGACCCCAGAGGAAGTAAATAAATAGAAAAGAGCAGTGGTCCTAAAACTGAGCCTTGTGGAACCTTATATGTCAATGGAGCAACAGAGCAAAACAGAACAAAACCAGCAACATTTACAGAGAAAGTCCTGTTAGTTAAATGTGACTTAAGCCAACTCAAAGCAGTACCACAAATGCCCACTTGATGCTATAGGCGGTTAATTAAAATGTTATGGTCCACCGTATCAAATGCTGCTGTTAGAGCCAGTAAAACTAAAATCACATGATCACCTAAATCTGTTGCTCTCAGGATTTCATTAAAAACCCTTAGTAATGCTGACTCGGTACTATGGAGGGGTTTAAAACCAGATTGAAAGACTTCTAAAATATCACAGTCCTCTAAAAAAGTATCTTCTCCATGATCTTTGAGAGGAAAGGCAGCTTAAAAATGGGTCTAAAAGGTTTCTTTAAAAGTGGTTTAACCACGGCGTGTTTAAAACTGGTAGGAACTACACCAGAAAACAGACTGCTATTTAAAATGTTAAGAACAAGCTGCCCTATGCAAGAAAACACTTCTTTAAAAAATGTAGGAGGGACAGCATCATGGGGGGAACCTAGATCTCAAGTACCGCTTTGAGTGCCTCTGGAGTACTCAAAAAGCATGAGTGCCTCCATTTGTGAACCAGTTGACTAGATTACACAATATTGCATATTTTTGAGTACACCTATTTAATTGTTCCGCGCAGATTCCATGCCACCTTCCGCCAACATGACCAGTCAAACCCCACCCTACAGTAGTTACGGTTACCCCTGCATGCAGCCAGCCTATCGGCAGGGACCCACCTCGCTGACAAACCCGCCGCCATCTTCTCAAGACCTGCTTGGCCCATCAGGCTACCAGCCGTACTCCCAGGTCAGGCACCCCTCCTCAGTTGAAATAAGATAAAACTTCAATCTTTAAATGGATGTACGAACTTGTGCGTCTGTGTTCAGCCCTTCCCAAGCCTCTCCCAGCTTTCTGCGGCCCTGGGAGGGCTAAGCGGGGTCCCGGAGTTGGAAGTGGAAGCCCTCAGCCCGCTCAACCTGTTACAGGAGAAGAACTTGCTGCCTCCAAGGCCCCTGGAAGCACCTGAACCCAACCTGAGCTCTGAGCTGAGGAAGGTCAACTGCAGCCCACAGTACGTACATTCTTCTGACACCTAAATAATAATGACAGTGATGTCATATATAGGGCTGGGCAATATGGCCTTTGTTTTAATATTTCGATTGTTAGGCCATGTCACGATACACGATATATCTCGATATTTTCCCTTAGCCTTGAATTAACATTTGATGCATATAATCAAAACAGTATGTGAATTCTATGTGTCTACATTAAAACATTCTTGTTCATACATATATGCTCATTTTAAACTTTCATGCAGAGAGGGAAGTCACAACTAAAACAATTGACCAAAACTGTATTTATTAAACAGTTATTAAGCAGAGGCACAAACATTCCTGTCATTTCAAAACAGAAAGTTGAAGATTGTCAGACATTTCAAAACAAGCTATGAGTGCACTTTTGTGCATGATGTCACTAAGATGACGTATGAAAACAACTCTAAATTAAAGTGCACTTTTTGTACAGAAGGCCACTACAATAGTTTAAAACAAATAAAGTGCACTTTTGTGCATGATGTCACACAATGTATTTCAATAAGGGTCAAATAAAAATGAGCTGCGAAATAGGAAATCAAATCGCTATGTGGTAGGTTACTGCGGACGTCATCTCCTTATGTTGTTGACAATTTTTTTCATACAGTGTTTATGTGTAAATGGTGGCCTCGGCATTTTGTTGGTGTGGCACGGAATGGAGATGTTGAAATGCGGAGTAAGCACTCTTCATTCTCTAGCAGGTGACTTTTCAAATGATGCTACAGATTAGCAGTAATGCTACTTTTTGTAGTAACGCTTTTTCCGCACACTTGACAAATTACGGTTGTCTGTTCGACATCTTGCCGCTTGAAGCCAAACCACCGACATACGGCGGACGCCCTGCTGTTTTTCTTGGGAATTAATTCTTCCTTCATTTGTTACCAGATTCGCACTTTCTTTCTCTCATATTACCACTCGCGCCACAGCTAACGTTACCCATGCTGCTACCTCTCTGCTCCGCGAGGGCGTATACGTATGGAACGTATGTAAGAAGGTGCGCTTTCTGTCTGTGAGAAGGAAAGACAAGACAGAGTGGAAAGAGCCTGCAGTGTAATTCCAGCAGCTAAAAGCAACTTCGTGAGAACATATACTTGAATATCACAATCTAGTCATTTTCTATATCGCACAGAGACAAACCCGCGATATATCGAGTATATCAATATATCGCCCAGCCTTATTCATATATTTATTACAATGCTTGCTTCTCTCCCAAACAGGACAATCAGATGCACCCTAACCAGCGTCCCTCAAACTCAGGCTCTTCTCAACAAGGCCAGACTCCCACTCGGCCTCCTCCTTCACCCCTTCAGAGATCTACAGGTGTGATCTGAGCGCCAAAAATACTATTCAACCTCACTTAAATGAGTTACTAAACCACATAAACTAGTTAATACCAGTATTTTATAACACTTCATCCAACTTTGCACTTGTCTCACATACAGTGGGGCAAAAAAGTATTTAGTCAGTCACCGATTGTGCAAGTTCTTCCACTTAAAATGATGACAGAGGTCTGTAGTTTTCATCATAGGTAATTTTCAACTGTGAGAGACAGAATGTGAAAAAAAAATCCAGGAATTCACATTGTAGGAATTTTAAAAAATGTATTTGTAAATTATGGTGGAAAATAAGTATTTGGTCAACCATTCAAAGCTCTCACTGATGGAAGGAGGTTTTGGCTCAAAATCTCACGATACATGGCCCCATTCATTCTTTCCTAAACACGGATCAATCGTCCTGTCCCCTTAGCAGAAAAACAGCCCCGAAGCATGATGTTTCCACCCCCATGCCTCACAGTAGGTGTGGTGTTCTTGGGATGCAACTCAGTATTCTTCTTCCTCCAAACACGACAACTTGAGTTTGTACCAAAACAGATACATGGATGATACAGTAGAGGATTGGGAGAATGTCATGTGGTCAGATGAAACCAAAATAGAACTTTTTGGCATGAACTCAACTCGTCGTGTTTTTTGCCCCACTGTACCATCCATAATAGACGCAACGAAACACACACAAGGTAATGCAATCAAAATCTGTAGAAAGCACCAAAAACTGTTCTGCATATTAAAGTATTTTTCACAAATTTTTGTCTCAAAGGTCCCACAATAGTGTATCAGATGTGTTGTCTAAAATCCAGGCTTGACGCTAGAATGTAGACTGTTTACAAGTGCTTATAGTAAGCCCGTGCTTTGTTTCTGTAGTTTTAACGCTAATAAGCTGTTTGTCCACGGGTTTCTCGAAGAAACACAATTTTAAAAGTTTTACAACGTCCACTTTTTACATATACATTGTAACTCTGCGCTTTAAAGGGGAACTACACTTTTTTAATGGTTATCGGATTTTATGGGCGGAATAGTAGAGCTCCTTTCGCCTCCATTGTAAGTTGACTTTTATTTACGTTTATTTAATATTTAGAATGCTTTTTTAAATGTATTTTTAAAAAATCCATCCGTTGTCACATCTTTCATATTGATTGTGAACGATAGGTAAAATTCCAAAAACAATGCAGTCACCCCTTAAGTAGATGCCCTCTATCACAACAACATAGTGTTAGGAAGTGCAAAAGGAACACTCGAACTTTAGTAACACTAGCATAGACAGGTGTATAAACTACAGTGCTAATATTACACATTTTAACAGCAGCAGCATGCTAGGTTAACCTGTTCGCTAAAGAAGAACAAAATAATCAAACTTAAATGTCTGTAGCTGACTGACAGATAGATGTAGAGCAGGGTTTCTTTACCTATTTGATCTCGGGGCCCAACCTTTTCACTACAGAGGGCCCTGTGGCACCCACTCAAATATTAATACTGAATTAGTAATCTTACTTTTGTTTTTTAATCGCATTCAATAATGATATCTAACTTACTCAGTTTAGCAGAATAAACCTTGTCAAATGATATGAAGCCATGTGTTAATCACAAAGATTATTATCAAGGCTTAGGTCAGGCTGATTACAAAAATAAACACTAATCAATTATACTGCAAAAGAAAGGATTCATAAAAACTGATGAAAAAGAGATTTACATCCGATTACTCAGTGATGAAATAAATAAATTATAGCTAAATTATTAGTAAAAAAACTGGGTAACACTTTAGTATGGGGAACATATTCACCATTAATTAGTTGCTTAATGAAGTAACTAAGACTTAATTTAGCGTTACTTGGAAACTAGGGTTAGGGTTACTAATAAGCAATAATTCTGAGGTTATTGAGGAAAGACTCTTAGTTAATAGCTGACTGGTTGCATAATAAAGCAATGCAGAATAAGGCATTAATAAGTACTTAATCATGACTAAATAAAAGCCGATATGTTACTAATTCGCATGTTAATAAGCAACTAATTTTAATGGTGAATATGTGTTCCCCATACTAATGTGTTACCAAAAACGATATTGTTTCTTAAATACGCTGTAAATTTATATAAATACAGCTTAACCAATTTAGTCAACATTTTTTCACTTAAAACACTTCTCAATAACTTCTTGTTTGTTAGAGATTGTCATTACTGCCACTAGTGGTGTAAAATTGTATTACAGTTAAGTACAGCTACATTTAGCGGGCGCACGCAGCCTAATGGTTAAGAAAGGTTGGTGTAGAGCAGGTGTCGGCAACCCGCGGCTACGCAGCCGCATGCAGCTCTTGGATCACTCTGATGTGGCTCAGCTGCATATTTGCCGACCCCCCCATCTTTCCTGGAGGTTTTCCGGATTTCAGTGCCTCTCCCAGAAATCTCCCCAGGATAACATCCTCAGATTTTCACCCGGACAACAATATTGGGGGCGTGCTGTGATGCCAATGCCTTAAACGTCCTCTCGACCATGTCGTCGCGTCCGCATTAATACTATGCTATCTGAGTGCCGGCCGGCCACATCTAGTGTGCGGCTGCTGACTCAATGCGCAAGCAACTGCAAGGCACATTTGTTTAACAGCCATACAGGTTACCCCCGTGCGTCGGTTGAGGTGGGCGGGGTTGGGGTTTGGTGGTAGCGGTGGTGTATAATGTTGCCCGGAAGAGTTAAGGATGCATGGGATTCTGGGTATTTGTTCTGTTGTGTTTATGTTGTGTTACAGTGAAGATGTTCTCCCGAAATCTGTTTGTCATTCTTGTTTGGTGGGGGTTCACAGTGTGGCGCATATTAGTAAGAGTGCTAAAGTTGTTTATATCACAACCCTCAGTGTTACCTGTATGGCTGTTGAGCAAGTATGCCTTGCAGTCTCTTACGTGTGTCTGCAGAAGCCTCATACAACATGTGAATGGGCTGGTAAGCTGTTTGTTACGGTTGTGGAGGGCGCTAAACAAATTGTCATCATAGCACGCCCTTATTATTGTTGTTTGGGTGAAAACCAGCAGACAGTCGAGAGAATGGTTACTCTGAAACTGTAGTCTCCCAGAAAAATTGAAATGGTGGGCAAATGTGATGTTGTCAAGCGGCATTCAAATAAAATTTGCGGGTTGCACTAATATTCAATTTTCATTATAAGGTGCGGGCCGTGTGTCTGAGACCCCTGGTTAATACATAGCACAAAGCATAAAAAAAAACTTTGTTCGCTGTGTTATTTCATTTTAAATTTCAAAAGAGTCTTGTGGCTCCCATAATTTTCTTTATTTTGTGAAACTGGTCAAAATGGCTCTTTGAGTGGTAAAGGTTGCCGACCCCTGGTGTAGAGAAACCTGTTTTTTGTGTTGATTTTTCCATAGCTGTTCTTTGAAGTAGTGGGCGCATACATCAAGCGGTATCATTGCAAAGAAGAAGGGAGGTTTTTTTTTTTTTAGGACGTCTTAATTGTCTACTTGTTTGCCTTTAAGGGGAGCAAACAAGTGAGGGAGATAACATATTCTTCTTGTGTTTGGTGCTCATGAACAGGTTCTTTAAAATATAGAAGGGATGATAAGGGGCAGCAAGTGTTTATTTTTAGAGGTGCGAGTTGGTAAGAAGGTCAAAAGGTCACGCATATTATGCAAGACGTAGACAAACACATTAGGCGAGAAATGTCAGACCAGCCTTCCAGCAACGTTGACTTACTTGATTTCTTAAAAACAATTCATGTATACTCCCACAATCAGTGTCATTAGTAATTTGAGCTCCATCAAGTGTTCAAATGTGTCTGCAGCAATTACCGGTCATCACGTCCAACACCATAGTGCGCTGTCGCTCCTGCCGCACCTACATCAACCCCTTTGTCACCTTCCTGGACCAGCGCCGGTGGAAGTGTAACCTCTGCTATGGGGTCAATGATGGTACAAAACCCTTTAGTGCTACGTTTGCTTTCATGTGGCCTTGCAACGCGGAACACTCTTTTGCATTCTTCTTCTTCTTCTAGTACCGGATGAGTTCATGTACAACCCGGTCACGCGGTCATACGGCGAACCCCACAAGAGACCAGAGGTCCAAAACGCCACCGTGGAGTTCATCGCTTCTTCAGACTACATGGTGAGAGGACTATCAATCAATCCATCAATCAAACTTTATTTTTAAAGCACTTTTAATACATAAAAGAATTGCAACGCAAAGTGCTTTACAAAGTTAAAAACAATACCCCGGTGACCCATATCCCCCATTATAACATACATACGCACGGACACAGATCCCAACACAAACAAACACACACACACACACACACACACACACACACACAACGCACACACACACACACACACACACACACACACACAACATACACACATATGCAACTATATGGACCAATGAATGCATGGCTGAGTACAGAGGGGACGTGTGAGTAAACACTATCACAAGAGCCAACTGCACTAGGAGGTCATCAGACCATGGCCATGGAACGTTGGAAAATAAAAATAATCAAACTTGTAAAATAGTAAGAAAAAATGAGTAGAGATAAAGAATGAAATACAAGTAAGACATATGTAGAGTACAGTAATCGAAATAACTACTTAATATCATAGACTTCCAGATTGCTTCTTCTGTGACAGTACCAAGGTTTCCCCTTAATGTGTTTGATTGTGGCGCTGCAAAACGGCAACATATTTGCCGCCAGACCTTAAAAATCAGGGTTTTTTTAATTCGAAACCAGAATGAAGTACCAGAATGTATTTCAATAACTTTTCAAAAGTAAGGCTACCTCAAAAAATTGAATAATTGGCTTTATTTTGACAATAAACATTATGATACGTTAAACATATGTTGCATATAGCAATTAAGATACATTTGTCACTAAATAAGCTAGTGAAAATACTAGACAACTTTTCTTTTAGTAGTAAGTAAACAAACAAAGGCTCCTAATTTAGTCTGCTGACATATACAGTAACATATTGTCATTTATTCTATTATTTTGTCAAAACGATGATGGATTATTTATCTACTTGTTTATTTACTGTTAATGTTTGCTTACTTTTGGTTTTAACATGTTCTATCTACACTTCTTTTAAAATGTAATAGTCATTTATTCTTCTGTTGTTTGGATTCTTTACATAGGTTTTAGGTGATTCTACAAATTCTGGTATCCAGTACCAAGTAGTTACAGGGTCATATATTGGTCATAACCATAGTTCTCCTGTGTCCAGAGACGTATTTCCTGAGTTTATAAACAATGAAAAAAATGACAAAAGAGTTTGTGATGATAAGAAATATCTACTATATACGGCTCTTGTACTTGGTATTGTTACAGTCGATGTCTGTGTAGATCCACCTGCAGCATTTATTTACAATAAGGAGCACTAGCTTGTTGTTAGCGGTTAGCTAGTGTATCCTCCTATTGTGTGTAGTGAAGCATGTTTAGCTATTCCTTGTCCTGGAGGGATGATACTTGTAAGAAACATAGGGGTTTTTTTTGCCATAGAGGCGAGGATTAGTGATTTAGAAGAAGCTAAAACACTACCACTTGCGGATGTACGTTAGCCTACATGTAAAAAAATATATATTTAAAAAAACCTCCCTCTATCAAAGTGTAAAAATGAAATGACAAAAAGCTGTTAAAGAATAAAAAAAAAACTAATATTTTTCTTTGAATATACAAATAACGTTTATCGATAGCTTTTTTTATTAGACATTACAAATGACATGATGGTATTACGTTCACACCGGAACCACTGCTTTAACTAACAATCAGTAATCATGATTTCAATATTGATATCAATAATCTGAATGATTACTTTGGCCATATTTGGCAGCCCTAGATTTCATACATGAACACTATTTTTATATATATGGACAAAAAGTGCAGTTACCTCACCATCAGGTGCCAGCTTTCAAAATTATGTTTATGTATATATATATATATATATATATATATATATATATATATATATATATGTATATGTATATATATATATATATGTATATGTATATGTATGTGTGTGTGTGTGTATGTATATATATGTGTGTGTGTCTGTATGTATGTGTATATATATATATATATATATGTGTGTGTGTGTGTCTGTATATGTATATATATATATATGTGTGTCTGTATATGTGTGTATATGTATATATATGTGTGTATGTGTGTATATATATGCATATATGTGTGTATATGTATATATAAATGAATGTATATGTGTGTATGTGTGTATATATATGCATATATGTGTGTATATGTATATATAAATGAATGTATATATGTGTATATATATACATGTGTGTGTATATATGTACATGTGTATGTATATATATATGTGTGTGTGTATGTATGTATGTATATATATATATATATATATTTACACACACATATATATATACATACACATATATATATATATATACCTCGAACGAAAATAATGTTTGCCTTGGTGCCCTCCTTTAAGGCAACACTTGCCTTGACCTTAAAAAGTTCAAATTCGAGGCCTGGAAACATGATGAAATAGTTGTTAAATTGGACACTTCCCACAGGAAATTAATTAATTTTATTTGAAGCGGTGGTGTTGGCATTAGATGTTCTGCATTGGAGAGTGGTGGCCACATATCACAGTTCCACTAATTAACATGCATCTTTGCAAGTTCAGTTGCGGCCCCCTCAGCCGGCCGTCTACCTTTTCGTGATGGACGTCTCCCACAACGCCGTAGAGTCTGGCTACCTGAAGTATTTCTGCGACTCGCTCCTGGAGAACCTGGATAAGTGAGTGTCAGGAGGACTTTCCGCCCAAAAAGAGAGAACAGAAGTTTGATTACAAAAGTTGATGTTCCTCAGGTTGCCCGGAGACTCCCGCACCAGGTTGGGCTTCCTCACGTTTGACAGCACCGTGCACTTCTACAACCTCCAGGAGGGGCTGTCGCAGCCACAGATGCTGGTGGTGACAGATATAGACGGTATGAACCCCTTTGGAAACATGGACATCATCTTGAAGTGTCTGTCGCCCACTTCTTTTTTTTCCTTCCAGATGTCTTCATACCATCTCATGACAGTCTAATGGTGAACTGGAAAGAGAGTGAAGAGGTAGACTTTTTATTTAAATGTTATTTTTATGGGTTTTTTTTTTTTTTTGCATGATCTTAATTAATTGTATTTTTGTGTGCTCGGCGGGCGCAGCTAGTAAAGGACTTGCTGACCTCCCTGCCCGCCATGTTCAGCCAGAGCAAGGAGAGGCACAGCGCGCTCGGCCCCGCTTTACAGGCCGCCTACAAACTCATGTCGTCCACCGGGGGGCGTGTCAGTGTGTTTCAGACACAGCTGCCCACGCTGGGCGCCGGTTCGCTGCAGTCCAGAGAGGACCCCAGCCAGCGGTCCAAAGCCAAGGTAGGGAAAATAGGAAATCTCTATGTATTGTTTGTAAGTATTTTTTCATGTGTTTGTTGTGTATGCTGGCAGGGAGTGCAGCACCTTGGCCCTGCCACAGACTTTTATAAGAAATTTGCACTGGACTGCTCAGGGCAGCAAATCGGGGTTGATCTTTTCCTTCTCAACTCTCAGTACTCTGACCTCGCCTCGCTGGGTAAGAGTCCCACCTTTCATCACTCGCTTCTCTCACGGTGTCCTAAAGGGGTCCTGTTTTGCAAAACCAACTTTTTTAACTTATTGGTACCCACTTACAGGTGCTGTTCATATTATTAGAATATCATGAAAAAGTTGATTTTTTTCAGTAATTATATTCAGAACGTGAAACTTACATATTATATCAATTCATAACACACGTAGTGATATATTTGAAATGTTTATTTCTTAAAATTTTTGATGATTAGTACTGACAATTACTGAAAATCCTAAATTCAGTATCTCAGAAAATTAGAATATTAGTTACGACTAGTACCAAAAATATTTTTTAGAAATGTGGTCCAAACTGAAAAGTATGAACATGGAAAGTTTCAGCTTGTACGGCAATCAATACTTAGTTGCAGCTCCTTTTGCCTGAATTGCTGCAGCAATACGGCGTGGCATGGAGTCCACCAGTCTGTGGCACTCCTCAGGTGTTATGAGAGCCCAGGTTGCTTTAATAGTGGCCTTCAGCTCTTCATCATTGTTGGGTCTGGCATCTCGCATCTTCCGCTTCACAATACCCCATAGGTTTTCTATGGGGTTAAGGTCAGGTGAGTTTGCAGGCCAATCAAGAACAGGGATACCATGGTCCTTAAACCAGGTACTGGTAGATTTGGCACTGTGTGCAGGTGCCAAGTCATGTTGGAAAATGAAATCTTCACCTCCATAAAATTGGTCCGCGGCAGGCAGCATAAAGTGTTCTAAAACTTCCTGGTAGACTGCTGCATTGACCCTAGACCTCAGGAAACACAGTGGACCAACACCAGCAGATGACATGGCACCCCAGACCATTACCGATTGTGGAAATTTGACACTGGACTTCAGGCAACGTGGATTCTGTGCCTCTCCTGTCTTCCTCCAGACTCTGGGACCTTGATTTCCAAAGGAGATACAAAATTTACTTTCATCTGAAAACATAACTTTGGACCACTCAGCAGCAGTCCAGTCCTTTTTGTCTTGAGCCCAGGCGAGACGCTTTTGACGTTGTCTCTTATTCAAGAGTGGCTTTACACAAGAAATGCGACAGCTGAAGCCCATATCTTTCATACGTCGGTGCGTGGTGGTTTTTGAAGCACTGACTCCAGCTGCAGTCCACTCTTTGTGGATCTCCCCCACATTTTTTAATCGGTTTTGTTTGACAATCCTCTCCAGGGCGCGGTTATCCCTCTTGCTTGTACACATTTTTCTACCACATCTTTGTCTTCCCTTCGCCTCTCTATTAATGTGCTTGGACACAGAGCTCTGGGAACATCCAACCTCTTTGTCAATGACCTTTTGTGTCTTGCCCTCCTCCTTTAAAGTATCAATGGTCATCTTTTGGACAGTTGTCAATTCAGCAGTCTTCCCCATGATTGTGTTTCTTACAGAATCAAAACGAGAGACCATTTAAAGGCTTTTCCAGGTGTTTTGAGTTAGTTAGCTAATTAGAGTGTGGCACCAGGTGTCTTCAATATCTGACCTTTTCACCATATTCTAATTTTCTGAGATGTTGAATTTAGGGTTTTCATTGGTTGTCAGCTATAATCATCTCCTTTTTGGCAAAAAACACTTGAAATGTATCAGTCTGTTTGGAATGAATGTATACATTCTACAAGTTTGACTTTCTAAATGGAATTAATGAAATAAATCAACTTTTTCATGATATTCTAATAATATGACCAGCACCTGTATGTGTATTTGGGATTTGCATCTGAAATCAATATTTATTATACCGTATTTTCCGGACCATAGGGCGCACCGGATTATAAGGCGCACCGTTGACGAATGGTCTATTTTCAATCTTTTTTCATATACAGGGCGCATCAAAGGAGTCATATTATTGTTTTTTTCTTCTAAATGTAAACACTTCCTTGTGGTCTACATAACATATAATGGTGGTTCTTTGATCAAAATGTTGCATAGATGATGTTTTACAGATCATCTTTAAGCCCCTTCTGACAGTCGCTTCCGGATACGCCGTTTTGTAGGAGGATTTATTTACGTGGCTCACCTTCGACAGCGTCTTCTCCCTGTCATATTTGTTGTAACGAAAGAGAAGTATTGGAAACTTTTCTTTTTACCTTATTTGCATTTATTGAATGTTTGGGTAGAATTTTATTAAACAAAAAGTTTCTTTTAGGTAATACAAATATTTTTCACTGCTGTTTGTCTTTTTTATAGAAGAATGTAGTTAGTCATAGAACTGCTACCCAATCTTATTTAAAAGTATTTAATTTGATTTGAGAATCGATTCTGAATCAAGAATCGATTCTGAATCCAACCGTTCCCCCCAAAAATTGAATCATGTGGTACCCAAAGATTCACAGCCCTAGTAAGTAATAACATTAGATCAGAAATGTGTTAAAGATACACTAACAATATTAGTTTGGTTTGTTATTTAGCTGGCTTAGCCTTCCAATGTAAGACAACTGCGTCACCGTCCTCCGGCAAAATAGAAAATTATTAACTACTTTTACATGGATCAGTGCGGGCTGTGTTTGACACTGAATGAGTAAGTTATACAATCCGATATTACGTTCAGGGTGTTGCACGTAATAGGCTCGAGCCTCTATTTGTTTACAATTCAAAGCAGCCGTGCAGCGGAGTTATTTGCATGTTATAGAATAGAAAAGCCTTTTATTGTCAGTTGTATACATCCATGATCTAGCATTAGAAAGTTAAAGACTTGGAAGAAGATTAACCCTAGACCTCGCTTTTGTTCACCCACATCGCCGCCTTCCTTGTTGCTGACAACAAAACTCAGTAAGCCACTGTTCTCGCTATACTGATATATTATAATAATATAATATAGCTGTACATATTGGATACTGCAGTGTTTTTCAACCACTGTGCCGCGGCACAGTGGTTGAAAAACACACTAGTGTACCGTGAGATATTGTTTGGTGTGCTGTGGGTAATTATGTAATTTCACCTAATTGGGTCAAAAATATATTTTTGCAAACCAGTAATTATTGTCTGTGCTGTCAAGAGCTCAGCACAGTAACCATGTAATACTCTTCCATATCAGTAGGTGGCAGTAGGTAGCTAATTGCTGTGTAGATGTCAGGAACATGGTTTGTCGTGATAACAATATGCAGACGACAGTGGGAGGCAGCATGCAGGTAAAAAGGTATCTAATGCTTAACCAAAACTAGACAAAAGGCATTGAAGCTTACGGATGGCTAAGTAAAACTGAACCGGCTGAAAAGTAAATAAAAACAGAATGCTGGACGACAGCAAAGACTCACAGCAGACAGCGTCCACAAAGTACTTCCATACATGACAATCAACACCAAAATAGCAGCGCAAGACAAGAACTAAAACACTACACACAGTAAAACACCAAAAAACCCAATAAGTCACAGCGTGGTGTGACAGGTCATGCCAGTACACCTACTTTGAGACAAGAGCTGTAATGATGATGCTTGGTTATGGTTTGAATTCATATTCAATAATTGCGAGAACAACTTTTTACTGTCAATATCGGCTGCTGAGTTTTATTGTTTGTATTCTGCTGGTTGTGTGCTTTTGGATTTTTTCAATGGAAAAAAATGTGTTTTGGCTCAGAAAAGGTTGAAAAACACTGATATACTGTATATATACCGTATTTTTCGGACTATAAGTAGCACCTGCCGAAAAGGCATAACAAAGAAGGAAAAAAACATATATAAGTCGCACTGGAGTATAAGTCGCATTTTTGGGGAAAATGTATTTGATAATACCCAACACCAAGAATAGACATTTGAAAAGCAATTTAAAATAAAGAATAGTGAACAACAGGCTGAATAAGTGTAGGTTATATGAGGCATAAATAACCAACCGAGAAGGTGCCTGGTATGTTAACGTGACATATTATGGTAAGAGTCATTCAAATAACTATAACATATAAAACATGCTATACTTTTACCAAACAATCTGTCACTCCTAATTGCTAAATCCGATGAAATCTTATACGTCTAGTCTCTTACGTGAATGAGCTAAATAATATTTTTTAATATTTTAAAGTAATGTGTTAATAATTTCACACATAAGTCGCCCCTGAGTATAAGTCGCACCCTGGGCCAAACTATGAAAAAAACTGCGACTTATAGTTAGAAAAATACGGTAATATGTAAATATTACATATGTTAGATTTTATATTACTATTATGGTACATTTTTAGTCTACTTAATACCTGCGTTATCCTTTCTATCCTTAAACTTTCCATTCTTTGTAACTGAGCTACTGTGTGGAACAATTTCCCTTGTGGATCAATCAAGTTTGTCTATGTCTTTATTATCTGGGATGTTGTGTTGTGGTGAAAGTCCCTTAAAACAGTTGACTTGTCCAAAGTGCAGGATTAAATCAAAAAAGCTAAAAAAAAAAAATATATATATTTCCGCCAGGCGGGGGCGATTGCTTGCTGAGCGTGAGGGAGCGTGGTGAGGAGGGCTTCATTTGCAATTACAACTCCACCGCTCAAAACAAACCGTTTTAAAAGGGAGAAGGAAAATCGCTTGAAAATAGGTCTGTAAAAATATTCACACATTTTTCACCAAAGAACCACCATTACATGTTATGTCGACCACAATGAAGGGTTTCAAATGTTGAAAAAAAATCCAGATATGACCCCTTTTAAATGTGTTCCTCGCTTTGCATTCCAGCTTGTATATCCAAATACTCTGCCGGCAGCATCTTCTACTACCCCTCCTTCCATCACATCCACAATCCAGCTCAGCTGGAGAAGTTCCAGAAGGATCTGGAGCGCTACCTCGCCAGGAAGATGGGCTTCGAGGCAGTAATGAGAATACGATGCACTAAAGGTTTGCCCTCCCTCCCTAAATATGATGTGGTACGATAGTCTGTGCCGCTTTTAAATAGCTGACTTTCCTCGTCCCCATAGGTTTATCCATCCACACCTTCCACGGTAACTTCTTTGTACGCTCCACCGACCTGCTGTCCCTTGCTAACGTAAACCCGGACTCGGCCTTCGCTGTCCAAATGTCAATCGACGACACTCTGGTGGACTCTTCTCTGGCGTGCTTCCAGGCAGCGCTCCTCTACACCTCTTGTAAAGGTGAGCCCCGGGGTGATGCAGAGCACCGGAAGGGCCCTATTGAAATTGCTGTGTTTGAAATGGGAATTGGACATTCGACGCTGCAACGTGAGCGCAGCCATTATGGGCATACAAACGCAACACCAGCAAAAGTATGTGAGCTAAAGTGCTAATAACATTGCTCAAACTATTCTTATGTATCCAAAGGGTGGAGTCCTTTTACAATGGGCCAAGGACCCTCTTTATTTGCATAATGGGTGACAATGTGAGAGATTATACCAAACCCAGGCAGAATAAGAATATACACTATTTTCTCTCTTCACTTAGCAGGTATCTCCTCAATTCTTGGAGCTATTAACTTCACCACAACTATCATCAACATAAAACCGCCCGCAATTACACAATACCAAACACCTTTGTTTGGGCAGTTCTCATTATTCTCATAGTCATCATTGTCACCGACGTCCCACTAGGTGTGAATTTTCCTTGCCCTTATGTGGGCCTACCGAGGATGTCGTAGTGGTTTGTGCAGCCCTTTGAGACACTAGTGATTTAGGGCTATATAAGTAAACATTGATTGATTGATTGAATATTACACTCACATGTTTACAGCAACATCAAGAAAAACCAAGTACCTTATTTTCCGCACTATAAGGCGCACCGGATTATAAGGCGCACCTACAATGAGAATGGCCTATTTTAATATTTTCTTCATATATAAGGCTCACCGCATTATAAGGCGCATAGAATAGATGCTACAGTAGAGGCTGGGGTTACGTTATGCATCCTTTAGAACAGTGGTTCTCAACCTTTTTTCAGTGATGTACCCCCTGTGAACATTTTTTTAATCCAAGTACCCCCTAATCAGAGCAAAAAAAATTTGGTTGAAAAAAAGACATGGAGAAGTAAAATACAGCACTATGTCATCAGTTTCTGATTTATTGAATTGTATAACAGTGCAAAATATTGCTCATTTGTAGTGGTCTTGAACTATTGGGGAAAAAATGTGTAAAAAATAACTAAAAACTTGTTGAAAAATAAACAAGTGATTCAATTTTAAATAACGATTTCTACTCATAGAAATAATCATCAACTCAAATTGCCCTCTTTGGGGATTGTAAAAGAGATCCATCTGGATTCATAAACTTCATTCTAAACATTTCTCCACAAAAAAATAACTCTTTAACATCAATATTTATGGAACACGTCCACAAAAATGAATATTGCATTGTTGCATTTCTTTTCTCAGTTTATGAACTTATATTCATATTTTGTTGGAGTATTATTCAATAAATATATTTATAAAGCTGAATTGTTGCTATTTTTAGAATATTTAAAAAAAAATCTCACGTACCCCCATTTGAGAACCACTGTTTTAGATGGAGCTGCGCTAAAGGGAATGTCAACAAAACAGTCAAATGGGTCAGTCAAACTTTATTAATAGATTACAAACCATCGTTCTGACAACTCCGTTCACTCCCAAAATGAATAAACAGCTGTTTTATTATTTACCCGGATTCAATAAATATGTAAAAAACTGTCTGATACTGTTACGGTAAATCAAACGTTAGTGCAATCACAATGTAGTAACACTCGAAATAGTGCAAAGCAATAATATATCAATAACTCAACGTTGCTCAAACGATAATGTCACACAACTCAAAATAAACATGTAAAGCTCACTTTATTAAGTTATTCCTCATCCACGAATCCCTCAAATTCTTCTTCTTCGGTGTTGGAATCAAACAGTTGGGCGAATACGGCATCCTAAATGTCAGGCTCCGTCTCGTCGAAGTCGTCATTAAACGAGTCAGTGTCGCTGCTGTTAATGTTAAATTCTTTTGATTCTGCTCCATTCCCGTGTTCTACTGTGTGACTGATCACCATCCATCCATCATCTTCCGCTTATCCGAGGTCGGGTCGCGGGGGCAACAGCCTAAGCAGAGAAACCCAGACTTCCCTCTCCCCAGCCACTTCGTCTAGCTCTTCCCGGGGGATCCCGAGGCGTTCCCAGGCCAGCCGGGAGACATAGTCTTCCCAACGTGTCCTGGGTCTTCCCCGTGGCCTCCTACCGGTTGGACGTGCCCTAAACACCTCCCTAGGGAGGCGTTCGGGTGACATCCTGACCAGATGCCCGAACCACCTCATCTGGCTCCTCTCGATGTGAAGGAGCAGCGGCTTTACTTTGAGTCCCTCCCAGATGGCAGAGCTTCTCACCCTATCTCTAAGGGAGAGCCCCGCTACACGGCGGGGGAAACTCATTTCGGCCGCTTGTACCCGTGATCTTATCCTTTCGGTCATGACCCAAAGCTCATGACCATAGGTGAGGATGGGAACGTAGATCGACCGGTAAATTGGGAGCTTTGCCTTCCGGCTCAGCTCCTTCTTCACCACAACGGATCGGTACAACGTCCGCATTACTGAAGACGCCGCACCGATCCGCCTGTCGATCTCACGATCCACTCTTCCCCCACTCGTGAACAAGACTCCTAGGTATTTGAACTCCTCCACTTGGGGCAGGGTCTCCTCCCCAACCCGGAGATGGCATTCCACCCTTTTCCGGGCGAGAACCATGGACTCGGACTTGGAGGTGCTGATTCTCATTCCGGTCGCTTCACACTCGGCTGCGAACCGATCCAGCAAGAGCTGAAGATCCCGGTCAGATGAAGCCATCAGGACCACATCATCTGCAAAAAGCAGAGACCTAATCCTGCGGTTACCAAACCGGAACCCCTCAACGCCTTGACTGCGCCTAGAAATTCTGTCCATAAAAGTTATGAACAGAATCGGTGACAAAGGACAGCCTTGGCGGAGTCCAACCCTCACTGGAAATGTGTTCGACTTACTGCCGGCAATGCGGACCAAGCTCTGGCACTGATCGTACAGGGAACGGACCGCCACAATAAGACAGTCCGATACCCCATACTCTCTGAGCACTCCCCACAGGACTTCCCGAGGGACACGGTCGAATGCCTTCTCCAAGTCCACAAAGCACATGTAGACTGGTTGCGCAAACTCCCATGCACCCTCAAGAACCCTGCCGAGAGTATAGAGCTGGTCCACAGTTCCACGACCAGGACGAAAACCACACTGTTCCTCCTGAATCCGAGGTTCGACTATCCGACGTAGCCTCCTCTCCAGTACACCTGAATAAACCTTACTGGGAAGGCTGAGGAGTGTGATCCCACGATAGTTGGAACACACCCTCCGGTCCCCCTTCTTAAAGAGAGGAACCACCACCCCGGTCTGCCAATCCAGAGGTACCGCCCCCGATGTCCACGCGATGCTGCAAAGTCTTGTCAACCAAGACAGCCCCACAGCATCCAGAGCCTTAAGGAACTCCGGGCGGATCTCGTCCACCCCTGGGGCCTTGCCACCGAGGAGCTTTTTAACTACCTCAGCGACCTCAGCCCCAGAAATAGGAGAGTCCACCACAGATTCCCCAGGCACTGCTTCCTCATAGGAAGACGTGTTGGTGGGATTGAGGAGGTCTTCGAAGTATTCCTTCCACCTATCCACAACATCCGCAGTCGAGGTCAGCAGAACACCATCCGCACCATTCACGGTGTTGATAGTGCACTGCTTCCCCTTCCTGAGGCGGCGGACGGTGGTCCAGAATCGCTTCGAAGCCGTCCGGAAGTCGTTTTCCATGGCTTCCCCGAACTCTTCCCATGTCCGAGTTTTTGCCTCCGCGACCGCTGAAGCTGCACACCGCTTGGCCTGTCGGTACCTGTCCAATGCCTCCGGAGTCCTATGAGCCAAAAGGACCCGATAGGACTCCTTCTTCAGCTTGACGGCATCCCTCACCGCTGGTGTCCACCAAGGGGTTTTAGGATTTCCGCCCCGACAGGAACCAACTACCTTGCGGCCACAGCTCCGATCTGCCGCCTCGACAATAGAGGTGCGGAACATGGTCCACTCGGACTCAATGTCCAGCACCTCCCTCGTGACATGTTCAAAGTTCTTCCGGAGGTGGGAATTGAAACTTTGTCTGACAGGAGACTCTGCCAGACGTTCCCAGCAGACCCTCACAATGCGTTTGGGCCTCCCAGGTCTGTCCGGCATCCTCCCCCACCATCGCAGCCAACTCACCACCAGGTGGTGATCGGTAGAAAGATCCGCCCCTCTCTTCACCCGAGTGTCCAAAACATGAGGCCGCAAATCCGATGACACAACTACAAAGTCGATCATGGAACTGCGGCCTAGGGTGTCCTGGTGCCGAGTGCACATATGGACACCCTTATGTTTGAACATGGTGTTTGTTATGGACAAACTGTGACGAGCACAAAAGTCCAATAACAAAACACCACTCGGGTTCAGATCCGGGCGGCCATTCTTCCCAATCACGCCTCTCCAGGTTTCACTGTCGTTGCCAACGTGAGCGTTGAACTCTCTTAGTAGGACAAGGGAATCACCCGGGGGAGCACTTTCCAGTACTCCCTCGAGTGTTCCCAAAAAGGGTGGGTACTCTGAACTGCCGTTTGGTGCATAAGCACAAACAACAGTCAGGACCCGTCCCCCCACTCGAAGTCGGAGGGAGGCTACCCTTTCGTCCACTGGGTTGAACTCCAACGTACAGGCTTTGAGCCGGGAGGAAACAAGAATTGCCACCCCAGCCCGTCGCCTCTCACTGCCGGCAACGCCGGAGTGGAAGAGAGTCCAATCCCTCTCGAGAGAAGTGGTTCCAGAGCCCTTGCTGTGCGTCGAAGTGAGTCCGACTATATCCAGCCGGAATTTCTCGACTTCGCGCACTAGCTCAGGCTCTTTCCCCCCCAGTGACGTGACGTTCCACGTCCCAAGAGCTAGCTTCTGTAGCCGAGGATCGGACCGCCAAGTGCCCTGCCTTCGGCTGTCGCCCCGTTCACATCGCACCCGACCTCTATGGCCCCTGCTATGGGTGGTGAGCCCATTGGAGGGGTGACCCACGTTGCCTCTTCGGGCTGTGCCCGTCCGGGCCCCATGGGAACAGGCCCGGCCACCAGGCGCTCGCCATCGTGCCCCACCTCCGGGCCTGGCTCCAGAGGGGGACCCCGGTGACCCGCGTACGGGCGAGGGAAATCTGGGTCCATGATTTTTCTTCTTCATAAAGGTCTTCGAGCTGCTCTTTGTCTGATCCCTCACCTAGAACCTGTTTGCCTTGGGAGACCCTACCAGGGGGCTTTATGCCCCCGGACAACATAGCTCCTAGGATCATTGGGACACGCAAACTCCTCTACCACGATAAGGTTGCAGCTCAGAGAAGAGTGTGACTGATCACCTTGGGTTTAAACTCGACACGTCTCCCGCAGTCATATATCCCAGCATGCACCGCACGCTTCTTCTTCTACGAGGGAAAATAAGGTAGACGGCTGCTTACCGTAATTGCGAGACCTCTTGTAACATGTTTAATTCGGACACTGAAGAAGAAGAATTCGAGGGATTCGTGGATGAGGAATAACTTAATAAAGTGAGCTTTACATGTTTGTGTGTTGTGTTGTGTGACATTAACGTTTGCTCAACGTTGAGTTTTTGATATATTGTTATTGCTTTGCACTATTTCGAGACGTCGTTAATAGAGTCAGTGTCGCCGCTGTTGTCTAGCAGTTCAGTGACAATTCCTGCTTTCCTGAAATCATGTCTCTCAATAGGAGCCATTTTGGGGTCTTTACATATAAACACACAAATGGAAATGAAACTGCACGGACTGGCACAGTCATATATCCCAGCATGCACCGCGCGCGGGGGAAAATGAAAATGAAATCGGCGGCTGCTTACCATAGTTGTGAGACCTGTTGCGGCTCAATATTGGTCCATTAATAAGGCGCCCCGGATTATAAGGCGCACTGTCAGCTTTTGAGAAAATGTTAGGTTTTTAGGTGCGCCTTATAGTGCGGAAAACACGGTAATCAAACTTACAGCTAGTACATTAGTTGGAAGAAATACAGGCTCTTATTTATATGAATTGAAGCATCCTTTTTTTTTCTTCATTTTAGTGCTATTTTTAAACAAAGCTACCCTTCATTTTGCAAAGTCAGAATCAAATGTATTATATTGTAAGGTCTTATTAGGGCTGAAAACTGTATCACGTTGTAAATGTTTTATATCGGTCTATATCAGGGGTCGGCAACCAAAAATGTTGAAAGAGCCATATTGGACCAAAAATACAAAAAAACAATCTGTCTGGAGCCGCAAAAAATGAAAAGCTGTATATAATGAAGGCAACACATAACCTAAGTGTCTATACTAGCTAAAATAGCCTACTATCAAAATGACTATCGCAGGCTGAAGCAAATCTTCGTTGACAGAAATGTTGAAATGTAATAATTATTCTACGCATTTTTACATTAGAAACCATTTGTAAATCATAAGATTTTCAGATGGTGAGATCAATCAATCAATCAATGTTCATAAATATAGCCCTAAATCACTAGTGTCTCGAAGGGCTGCACAAACCACAACACAAACCACTACGACATCCTCGGTAGGCCCACATAAGGGCAAGGAAAACTCACACCCAGTGGGATGTCTGTGAAAATGATGACCCAGTGGGACGTCGGTGACAATGATGACTATGAGAACCTTGGAGAGGACCACATATGGGTCACCTCTGCCTGTCTAATGCCACAGGAAAGAGGCGTATCCGCGTCCACACCCTTTGTCTGCCTGTGGTCAACCAGCTGAGTGACGTGTACGCTGGTGCCGACGTCCAGGCCATTACTTGTCTGCTCGCCAACATGGGTGAGCCACCAAAATTTGCCTTTCAAAGTGAGCTCCAAAGTCCTTGTGGCGAGGTGTCATTTATTTTCTGTTAATATCGCAGCAATCGACCGCTCCATATCATCCAGCCTTTCTGACGCCCGTGACGCCCTGTTGAACGCGGCGGTGGACTTTGTGAGCGCCTACAAGAGCAACGTATCCAACCTGCAGCAGTCCGGCCTGGTGGTGCCCGCCGTCATGCGCCTTTTCCCTCTCTACATCCTGTCTCTGCTCAAACAGGTGCACTCCTACCTTTCATACATCATACAATTCGCCTTGAGAACTGCAGTTTTTCTGGAATTTTGCCTACAATTCACAATCCTTATGAAGGACAGGAACACATGTCTTTTTTATGCATTCTAACTCGTAAATAAAAGTCTAATGACACCATAAAACCCAATAAATAACCATCCTAAACATGCCAACTATACTCTTGTTTACATTTCCTGACCTGAATATTAACCAAGTATTAAAGTTAAACTTTAAGTACCAATGATTGTCACACACTAGGTGTGGCAAAATTATTCTCTGCATTTGACCCATCCCCCTTGATCAGCCCCCGTGAGGTGAGGGGAGCAGTGGACAGCAGTGGTGGCCACGCCGGGAATCATTTTTGGTGATTTAACCCCAAATTCCAACCCTTGATGCTGAGTGCCAAGCAGGGAGGTAACGGGTCCCATTTTTATAGTCTTTGGTATAACTCGGCCGGGGTTTGAACTCACAACCTACCGATCTCAGGGCCGACACTCTAACCACAAGGCCATTGAGTAGGTAAGCGGTTAGGTCAGCGACTATAATGGGTAATAACTTACATTTAGCGGCACATTGATCAGAAAGCAGTAACTTCCTTCTGCTAATGTATTGACATCATCAGCTGGTGAGCTGCTGTATTGCCTCTGGGCCTATGAAAGTTACTTCTAGATCATAAATCATGTCTCTCACCTTGATACTAAAAGGATGTGGATGTGAACGGAGAAGTCGATACTTTTACAGCCAACTTAGACCGGGAAATGGTGAAAAAGACCCGAAAAGACACTTCATGCCACCCCCCCTTTTTTCATCGCAAGGATTACATGTCATTCTTTTTCTAAACGGGAATGTCATCCTTATAGTTGGAGAACACATTTTACAGTAAGTGATGTCTAATTATGGTTGTTGGCTCTTGTGAAGTCTGCAGTGTGTAATCCGTGATATTGTCGAAAAGAAAAAGTGAACGTTTTGCTGCGTTTTTTAAATCTTACCGTACATTTTTTTTACCTGCGCTTTGATCCCTGCGGCTCATAAAATGGTGCGACTAATTTATGGATTTTTCTTTGCTGATGCCCTAATCATTTTCACTAAAAAAGAAGCAAATACACTTAGAATGTGTTTTATTGTTTGTGCTTTTTGACGAGTTCGCTCACTGCAGGTGTTGCAGTGTCCTTCCATTTATCTACAGTATAATGCTTTTATACTCGTTTTTAACCTAATCTTCTAGCACATCCATAGCGTTTTTACTCGTATGGATTCCTAATTGGTGTGGCGAGTGACAATCATTTGTACTTTAACTGAATTCATCACTCCGAGCAAAGTTTTCAAGTTTATTGATACAACTAAAACTGTTTATTCTTATTAAACCGTCCCTTGTGTGACTTCTGGAGGAGTGTTTTCATGCATCGTAATGTAATGACGCTAACATTAGTTAATATGGTAACACTTTTACGTGTGTCTGTGTTAATATTAGTAACTTACAACGGCATTATTTTTTGTTATTGTTTCAGTTAAACAAACACCTCAGTAAATTCACCAAAACGTCATTGTGGAGTTATTGAGTCTGTTTAGCTGATTGGAGGGCTAGCTTCCGCAGTTTGCGGTTCCATGACGATGACTTCTGTTTTGTTTGATCAGCCGTTTTACTGCAGTGTTACAGACACCATTTGGAATCAATTAAGGTATGTAAATAAACATTTACAGAATCTTTCTGTATAAATAACTTATTTCACAATGCATATATCTGTGGTTTATAGTCCGGTGCGAATAATATATGAAAAATATTTTTCTCTTCTAAAATAGAGTGGGTGCGCATTATAGTCTGGAAAATACAGTATATGTTATTATTTATGTGCCTATTACTACATTATCTACATACTTACAGCACGTACCGTATTTTCCGGACCATAGTGCGCACTGCCGATGAGCGTGTCAAGTGAGGTCTATTTTCATACACAAGGCGCACTGGATTATAGAGCGCATTAGAGTAGTCATATTCTTTATTTTTTTTTAAATGTAAAAGACTTCCTTGTGGTCTACATAATATGTAATGGTGGTTCTTTGGTCAAAATGTTGCATAGATTATGATTTACAGACCATCTTCAAGCAGCTTTCTGACAGTCGCTTCAGAGTGCGCCATTTTGTGGGCGGTCTTATTTACGTGGCTCACCTTCCGCAGTGTCTTCTCCCCATCATCTTTGTCGTAGCCGTGTAGCGTGCAAGGATGGGAGTGGGAGAAGTGTGAAAAGATGGAGCTAACTGTTTTAATGACATTCAGACTTTACTAAATGTCATTAAGTCATACAACGGAAACAACACCGGAAATATGTCCCGTGAAAAAATGTTTGAACGGAACTCTAATAACTAAAGTTCCTTGGGTGAATAATGTAAACTCACTACACAAGTATGTTTTAGCGCTTTCATGGCAAGTTTACTGACAGATATAAGTAAGAACTTTACACTATTTTATATTAGAAATGGTAACAGCAGAGGATGATTGTCACATAACAAGATGATAGAGAAAAATAAGAAGCTTATTTACTACGTTGTCGGCACGCACTACAAAGGTTGACTCGTGCAAATTTTTAGGACTTATGCAGATCCCAAATACAGATCAGCAGGTACCATAAGGTATATTATGCAAAAGTTGCTTTTGATAGTATTGCAAATCAAAACGCCAGATAATATGTCTTACCTTACACATACACCATAATAATAACCCTATGTTGAAGCACAGTACAATCCATCAAGCAGTGCGGCTTAATAGCTTACCAAAGTCATACTAAAACATTTTGATGTATAATTGTGCGCCGTGTGTAATGTTCTATATTTTCAATGGAAGATATTCAATGTTGGTCTTGTTTACTTGAGTCATATTGCCATCATATAGCAGTCTACACGTATCTCTTATGTGTGATAGCCAAATACTGGTCACATTTATCATTTCACCATGTACCAAATGAAATAGTTTCGAGGTCAGTAAGCACAACTAAAATGATTCCATACATTATGTGCATCTCATAGTCCGAAAATTATGTTATATGATCGCTGATGGAGGTGTTTGGATGTTTTATAGGCAAAATAGAGTGGCTCCATTGTAAGTAGACTTTTGTCTTTTTTTATTTATTTGCTAGTTAGAATTAATTAAAAATAACTTCTTCTGGTCTTACATAAAATTTGTGAATGATAGGCAAAATTTCCCTTTAAAGTGCAGTTCCTCTTTAAATGGTGATTCGATTTTTCTAAACTGCAATTGTCTCCCTCAGAAAGCGTTTCGGACGGGGACGAGCACGCGCCTGGACGAACGCGTCTTCGCCATGTGCGAGTTCAAGACGCAGCCGCTGCAGCAGCTGATGCGGATGGTTCACCCCGACCTCTACCGCCTGGACAACATGACTGACCAGGCGAGCGAGCACGAGAGCCAGATCCAACCAAATCTGAAATGATCCTTCAGAAAAAAAAATTGCAACAGCTGCATTTGTCCTGCAGGGGGCGCTCCACCTCAACGATGCACTGGTCCCGCAACCTCCTCTCCTCCACTTGTCTGCAGAGAGGCTGAGCCGAGATGGAGCATTCCTCATGGACTGCGGCAGCGTACGTTTCGGCTTCCTTGCAACTCCATGTGATGTGTTCAATGACCTCAACCCTTTCTGGCTGACAAACATGTCTTCAGTTCCATTTGTATAGCGACTAATTGAGGTCTTTTCGCCACATGCATCCAGGTGTTTTACCTGTGGGTTGGCAAATGCTGCAATGAGATGTTCATCCGAGACGTTCTGGACTACCCCAACTACGCGTCAATCCCCCCCAACATGGTCAGTGCTACAAAGTGCTCTGCATTTTGTGCTAGTGCAAAATAAAAAAAAGTAACATGCAGCAAATGAGACTTGCTGGTGCTGCCTTTTCACCTCTAGAATGTTCGGATAGCAGCCGTCAGCGTGTTCAGGGGCGGGGTTGACGCCTCCCAGAGCCACCTACATACCAAACATTCCACATTTCTGTGTACCGCATTGTGCAACTGCAGCTTGTTGTTGTTTTGTTTTGTTTAGTTTGTTCACTGTGAAGGGGTTTTTTGTTTTTTTTTGGCAGAGTTGCATTCCTGAGTTGCAAACGCCGCTGTCGGAAAGGCTGAGAGCGTTCCTGGACTGGCTGCAGGACAACCGAGCGTTCAGTTCTATCGTGCATGTACTCAAGTAAGCGTGAACATGCATCTCAGTAAGACCCAATCTATGTGTCGTTCATACAGTAAAGTCATGTACGCACAACTTTTGACAATTAAAAAAAAAAAAGTGGTCTCAGTGTTTGATGGAAACGTGGTTGGTTGGAAACACCACAGAAGACGTCATCAGCTTTTCTTACAATCAAGGCAAGCTCTTGAGAGGAAGTTCGTCTTTCTTCCTGACTGACGACAAGGGCGGCTGCTTCCTCAGAGAATCCATTGTTTGTCCTTCCTCAGCGCCATTGTTGTGTTACCAGTGCACAGCTGGACTGACACACAAATAACCAGCCAATTACAATCTTTCTGAGCAGATAAAAACTAGTAATAAATCAAAGGTTTTTACTTGGCCAGGAAAACACATTGAAATGTTTTTAACGGATTTATATATTTTTTTCCAGAAAAAAATTTGAATTTTTGTAAATTACTATTTATTTTCTACATCGCAAAGTTGGATGCAAAATCCAATCCTGTAAAAGGATTAAATTAGGTTTTTTTTTTAAATATATAATATTTCAAAATATACAAGTAAAGGTTGTTAAATAAAATAATTTAAAAAAAATGTATTATATATATATATATATATATATATATATATATATATATATATATATATATATATATATATATATATATATGTGTGTGTGTGTATATATATGTTTATATTAGGGGTGTGGGAAAAAATCGATTCGGATTTAAATCGCGATTCTCACGTACGATTCAGAATCGATTCTCATTTTTAAAAAACTATTTTATTTTTTTTTTATCAATCCACCAAAACAATACACAGCAATACCATAACAATGCAATCCAATTCCAAAACCTGACCCAGCAACACTCAGAACTGCAATAAACAGAGCAATTGAGAGGAGACAAACACGGCACAGAACAAATCAAAAGTAGTGAAACAAAAATGAATATTATCAACAACAGTATCAATATTAGTTATAATTTCGGCATAGCAGTGATTAAAAATCCCTCACTAACATTATCATTAGACATTTATAAAAATAAAATAAAAAGAACAATAGTGTCACAGTGGCTTACACTTGCATCGCATCTCATAAGATTGACAACAAACTGTGTTAAATGTATTCGCAAAGATAAAATAAGTAATATTTTTGGTCCGTTTAATAGCTAAAACAAATTTACATTATTACAATCAGTTGATAAAACATTGTCCTTTACAATTATAAAAGCTTTTTTACAAAAATCTACTACCCTGCTAGCTTGTCAGCAGACTGGGGTAGATCCTGCTGAAATCCTATGTATTGAATCAATACAGAATCGTTTTGAATCGAGAATCGCGTTGAATCGAAAAAATCGATATATTATCGAATCGTGACCCCAAGAATCGATATTGAATCGAATCGTGGGATACCCAAAGATTGGTATATGTTTATATTTTTAAAATCATAGTAAAAGTACAATTTCAACAACAAAAAAACAAAAAAAAGGTGACAGGATGTTTAACAGTCGTTACACCACAAATAAACTTTTTATAAGGAAATCTGAATTCACTGTACATCGCAATCATTCAATGTAAAAGTCTTTCTCTTTCTCCATATTTAGGGATGACACCTCTGCCAACGCGACCTTCTTCCAGCACTTGGTGGAAGATCGGTCTGAGTCGGGGTCGTCCTACTGTGAGTTCTTGCAGCACATCCAGCAGCAGGTGTCCTCATAGGCTACCATCTTTCTGGATGGTAAGCAGGAACACTAGCCGTTTTTTTTTTTTTTTTTTTAAGTCTGGCTCTGATTGGACCAAGCGGGGTCGAGAAACGATGAAGGAACCTCCACCGCTGACTCGTAGCTTTTCCACTAAT
This sequence comes from Nerophis ophidion, assembly GCF_033978795.1. Taxonomy (NCBI): domain Eukaryota; kingdom Metazoa; phylum Chordata; class Actinopteri; order Syngnathiformes; family Syngnathidae; genus Nerophis; species Nerophis ophidion. The sequence continues at coordinate 12,844,531 of NC_084639.1, read as the reverse complement.
TGCTCATGTGGGACTAGAAGGGAAAATTGAGCCAAGAAGATGCCACTTTTGTCGTGAGGCTCCCTCGTAGCGCTTTAGTGCTGTCTTCTTTTTTATTTTTATTCTTTTTCATTTTAAAAGATTTTACTAAGAAGAAGACTGAACACACTGGAGAGGAGCAGATTTTCACTGGCATGCGCTCTTGAAGAACCATGGTTGTTTCGATTGCCAGCAATGGGACCTTGACCCTCATTCGCTCCCTAATTCTGACCAATCACGGAACAAAACCCTGCCCCTTTGTTTTTGTTTTCTTCCGAGACGCTATAAATGTATGCTATCCTCTTTGTAACTACTGAAAAGAATCTTTTATGTGCGATAATTTATGAAGCAGCTTAATAAATAAGAAGGACAAACCAAACCTGACAGACTTTTAATCCCACCCTCTAGTGCAAAAGCTGTCATTACATCATAACACCGTGTTTCCACTCCGCTCATTTCCCGCCCTCGCTGCATCATTCGCCCACTCCCCAATGACCTCATCACTCCTGCAGCCATTTAATAGAAGGCTTGACCTCATGAAAAAATAGCTCTTCAATGCTATAGGACTGTAAACAAACACTGACATAGGACTCTTTAGCATAAAATAGTCGTTGTTTAACGACAAATCGCATATTGTAACTGGAATTATAGCACTTTTAATGCACAATATTTTTAAGGTTCACAGAGAGCAAGACTGTGGGAAATTGTATTTAACGACCAGTGTTTGCACAAGGAATTTTCAAAATGGGGTCGCAGGGACCTCATCACATCATGAAAATGGGGCCCGACAGTAATTTTTTGGGGTCCCACTTTTTTGTAACCCTTTTGAAAACAAATGATAATTGTATGTTATAACTCACATTCTATATTGTGTTTTGGAATAAGGTTGTCATAAATGTTACTTACCGTATTTCTTTGAATTGCCGCCAGGGCGCTAATTAATTCAAAACCTCTTCTCACTCTTGCGCATACCAAAGGCATGTGGTAAAAGTAAGCATGCGCTAATTATTTTGCAAAGCGAGTTTGACCCGGCAGTAATTCAAGGCAGGTGCATACTATATGCCCTGCGACAATTCAAGGAAATCCGGTAATTCATTTAAAAAAACATACAAAAGCAAACAATTTTTTATGCATATGTAAATTTATTCAGTTATAAACATACATTCACTTTCTTCTTTCCTTCATGGATCCAAACTTTACCGCTGCCGGTGTTTTTTTTTCTCTATTTTCATTTAATAAGATGTACAGTTGTGGTCAAAATTATTCAACCCCCACACAATTTTGGTGTTTTAGCAAGTTGGACATTTATTCCGTATTTTGTTTATAGTCATATCAAAAAAAGATATGTCAAATAGACAAATGCAACTTAAATTGTAACACTATTTTACAAAATACCAAAAAAGGACATTTTTCTTAATATCTCATTGACAAAATTATTCAACCCCTCGAAGATCATAACTCTTAAGAACAGAATTTGAATAAGGTATTTTCAATCAGGTGATGACAACACCTGTAGATGTGATTAGAACCATAACGAGCAACAATTAAACTGATTGAAAAAGACTGTGACGCTCAGCTTCTTGTAGATGGTCAATGGTGTATTTGCAACATGGTGAAGTCCAGGGAGTGGTCAAAGAAGTCAAGAGAGGAGGTAATTTCTCTTCATAAGAAAGGATATGGATATAAGAAAATAGCAAAGACATTACACACTCCAAGAGACACAGTTGGGAGCATAATTTGCAAGTTTAAAGCTAAAGGCACAGTGGAAACACTACCTGGGCGTGGTAGAAAGAAGATGCTGTGAAGCGTACAGTGGTGAAAAACCCCCAGGTAACAGCTGAGGAACTACAACAGGACATTGCAGAGGGCGGAACGCAGGTTTCGTCCCAGACAATAAGGTGCGCACTACGAGATGAAGGCCTCCATGCCAGAACTCCCAGGCGCACCCCACTTCTGACGTTATGTCTGGAGGAGAAAAAATTAAGCTTACAAAGAGAAGAACACATTGCCTACTGTTAAGCATGGTGGGGGGTCAATCATGCTCTGGGGCTGTTTCTCTGCCTCAGGTACCGGGAATCTCCAGCGCGTTCAAGGCATTATGAATTCTATTTCCTAGCAGGATATATTAGCTGCAAATGTCATGAAGTCAGTGACGAAGCTGAGGCTTGGGAGACGTTGGACCTTCCAACAGGACAAGGATCCCAAGCATACCTCCAAATAAACATCAGAGTGGTTGCAGAAGAAGGGCTGGAAGACTCTGGAGTGGCCTTCACAGTCGCCAGACCTAAATCCTATAGAAAAGCTGTGGTGGGACTTGAAGAAGGCAGTTGCAGCACGCAAGCCCAAGAATATGAATGAACTGGAGGCCTTTGCCCAAGAGGAATGGGCTAAAATACGTTGCAAGAAGCTTGTGTCCGGTTATGTATCACCTTTGAAGGATGTCATTACTGCCAAAGGGTGTTCTAAGTACTAAAGATGCATGGAACTAGGGGGTTGAATCATTTTGTCAATGAGATATTAAGAATTAGTCCTTTTTTGGTATTTTGTAAAATACAGTGTTACAATTTAAGTTGCATTTGTCTATTTGATACATCTTTATTTGATATGACTATAAAGAAAATACGGAATAAATGTCCAACTTGCTAAAACACCAAAATTGTGAGGGGGTTGAATAATTTTGATCACAACTGTAAGTGTATTTATTTCAGTGTAAAAGTGTAAAAAGTGTTTTGCTTCGGTTATGAAATGATGATAACGGTGTGTCAGGGCATACATGCATACCAATCCATCCGTTTTCTACCGCTTATTCCCTTTGGGGTTGCCGGGATGCGCTGGTGCCTATCTCAGCTACAATCAGGCGGAAGGCGGGGTACACCCTGGACAAGTCGCCTCCTCATCACAGGGCTAACACAGATAAACAGACAACATTCACACACTAGGGACCATTTAGTGTTGCCAATCAACCTATCCCCAGGTGCATGACAAATTTAATTGATTACTCTCACTTGTATGTAGATCATCAGTCGGTCAAATACCGCCACATCTACACTTTCATGGCAAATAATGACAACAAACTTAGAATTTGGCAAGTTAGTTTTAATGTCATTTAATAGAGTGGCGCTCTAGCCTCTAGCACAGGGTTTGGGAACCTTTTTGGCTGACAGCCATGAAAGCCAAATATTTAAAAATGTATTTCCGTGAGAGTCTTACAATATTTTTTAACACTGAATACAACTAAATTTGTGCATTATAAGTAAGACCAATCATTTTAGAGTAAGTATCTTATTTTTTATAACATTGTTATTCTGAAGCTAACCAATAATAAATAAAATACTTCTTACCATTAATGCGACTTCTTGAACAAGTGCGGTAGAAAAGGGATGGATGGAATAAAATGCATGAGAATGTTTTATATTTTGAACGTTATTTTTAACACTGTGATTACAAGCGAAATTATTAATTACTTATCGTGTTAAGCAATGTCAGCTAGGATTTATCTGAGAGCCAGATGCTGTCATCAAAAGAGCCACATCTGGCTCAAGAGCCATAGGTTCCCTACTCCTGCTCTAGCTTTTCATCTCTGGCTTGGTGATGGCCATAAGCTGTGTGGGGTGAGTGGGCAAGTGCAGGGGTGTTAATAGCATGGTAGATTCGCTTGGCTTTGTGGAAAACATAAATAAAGAGTTGTAACAAATCGACAACCTCGTCATTCCGACCAAATAGCAAAACTGTAAGAACCCTCTGCTGGGTAAAGTGGAGGGTGTTACCCCCGACAATATATCGGCCATGGGGGGAACGCCTCCCCTGCGCTCCTCGACCAGGGTCTGGGAGCAGACAAGCAGGAAAGGTGCTAACACAATGTTTCTTGGTGCCTGGTGAGGCTGTCTTTGAAAATCAGTGCCCTCGGTCGTAAAAGGTGTTCTTTTTCTTAGCCTGTTTACATGGCGTGCAAAACTTCTTTCCATCTTTATAAGTGAGCCATTTGCTGAAAAGTGGCTCCTAAAGCGGGCAGCACGGTGGGACAGGGGTTGGTGCTTGTCCCTCACAATACGAAGGTCCTGAGCAGTCCTGAGTTCAATGCCAGGCTCTGGATCTTTTTGTGTGGAGTTTGCATGTTCTCCCCGTGACTGCGTGGGTTCCTTCCGGGTACTCCGGCTTCCTCCCACCGCCAAAAACATGCACCTGGGGATAGGTTGATTGGCAACACTAAATGGGCCCTAGTGTGTGAATGTTGTCTGTCTGTCTGTGTTGGCGCTGTGATGAGGTGGCAACTTGTCTAGGGTGTACCCCGCCTTCCATGAATTGATTAACGTGGACCCCGACTTAAACAAGTTGAAAAACTTATTCGGGTGTTACCATTTAGTGGTCAATTGTACGGAATATGTACTGAACTGTGCAATCTACTCATAAAAGTTTCAATCGATCAATCAATCAATCTACCCGAAATGCAGCTGAGATAGGCACCAGAACGCCCCGCAACCCCAAAAGGGACAAAGCGATAGAAATTGGATAGATGGATGGCTACTAAAGCCAATTGGGTTTATTGCTCGCCATGACGAAAACAACAACACCCTGGAGTCCTAATCCTAGGAATACAGTATTTGTGATCGATAAAACTTTCGGTGAATCAAAATTTAAGATATTGTACCGGAAAGTTCATGACTTTGAAGTCGACCAATAAAAAGACAATAAACGGCAAATATAAACAAAACAAAACACTGGCGGAAAGCGATAATTGATAAAAAAAAACTAAACAAATAAACCGTAGTTTTCATTCGGAGGAGGCAGGGTCTTAAAAAAATATAAAAATTCCGCATCCCGGGGACGCGCTGACTTCCGGAAATACACGTCATTTCTGATTTCAACATGTAAAAAGACACAAAGTGCATGAATGCCAACAGTGAACGACAAATCACATGTTATTGTAATTGTAGCTTTTTTAACACACAATAGTTTAAGGTTCACAGATAGAGAGCAACACTGCGGGTAATGCTGGTCATGAATGAAAAATCTTGATGGACGTGATACCTCCCTTAGGTAGATGAGGCCAAACAATATACGCCCAATGGAAAATGTTTTTTTTTCTTTTAAATTTAGTGGATGCGGCTTAAAGGAATTGACGGAAGGGCACCACCAGGAGTGGAGCCTGCGGCTTAATTTGACTCAACACGGGGAACCTTACCTGGCCCGGACACGGAAAGGATTGACAGATTGAGTCGCCTCCTCATCACAGGGCCAACACAGATAAACAGACAACATTCACACACTAGGGACCATTTAGTGTTGCCAATCAACCTATCCCCAGGTGCATGACAAATGTAATTGATTACTCTCACTTGTATGTAGATCATCAGTCGGTCAAATACCGCCACATCTACACTTTCATAGCAAATAATGACAACAAACTTAGAATTTGGAAAGTTAGTTTTAATGTCATTTAATAGCGTGGCGCTCTAGCCTCTAGCACAGGGGTCGGGAACCTTTTTGGCTGACAGCCATGAAAGCCAAATATTAGTCCGGAATTTACAGTATCATCATCATTGGTGGTCACTCGTATGACGATCCTCCTGGTAGGGGTGTATCCCTTTATGGAGGATGCTTGTGCGTGACTTTGTTTCACGTGGGCAGACCGGTGCACAGACAGTCATGTCACCACACGATCCTTGACAGAATCAGGTCAGGGTCCAGTGGCATGGAGTCCAAGACGACTGGGGACCCTTTTCTGGTGCGGCCTTCTTCCACCATCACACCCGTTGTGGTAGTTCTTAAATTTACTGTCTCCCGCCTGCTCCGCTGTTGAGGTCTTCACCGCATCCCTGGCTTGGGGGCTGTCAGGTCCTAGGCCTTTGCCAAGGGCCACCTGGGGTAACAGTAGTAAAGGGGTTAACCTCTTATTGCCCCAAGACCCCATAGAGGAGCCTCCACTGCCGGATGCACTTTGACGTCATGCCCAGGACAATTTTACAGTATATACTATTGTGGGATCTGTTGTGAAAATGGTACTTTCTAGGAAGAAGAAAATGTTGTGTTGTGTTTAGATTTTGGTTGCGTAAGAATAAGTTTAAAGGGGAACTAATGTGGTAACCCTGCACATTGTTCATCAAGGAGTCACTCCCTGACGTAGCCAAAATACACTAGAAACAAGTTTTCTTTTCCCGCAGTTCAGGTTGTGTTGAAATGTGGTTTGTTGTGTGTATCACGTTTCACTTTTCATGCTTCACGTTCCGTCGAAAAATACAAGTTATCCTTATCATCCTGGTCTCTGGAATCCGAGCAGATGTGCGGTCCTAGTCTGAGATTATCTTTGTTTCTTTTTAGGGAGTCTTGGCATCAGTGGAGAGCATTTTTCTTTTTTGTGTTGGCTTTTTAAATGGAGGAAAACCATTGTTCGGGATAAAAATGTCTTGGCCAGATAAGGGCATTGTCTGGTTTTCATCCCGGAAAGTTTCCCTGTGGACCATCAGTGGTTTCCTAAATGGTCTTGTCTTTTGTGTGGAGATTTCCCCACAACATCATTGTCTCCAATCCTGGTTTCATAATTACGCCTGTGTTTATCCTCACTTCTACTTATCATCGCGCCGCTGTTTGTTCAGCTTCCCCGCGGCCTGATCCCCGCCCCTCCCTCGCCACGCCCCACCCCACGCAGCTCCAGCTCGGCTTGTCAGCGGCCGGGTTTATTTTAACCTTCTCCACTCGAACCACATGCGAAACAACTTCAGAGGGAGTCCAATGTTGAGTGTGGCGCCGCTGGTGGAGACCTCAGACCCCAGTTGAGGTTTTCATCCGGCCCACTTTCCCTCTCATCTACTTGGGATTCTAGCAGAAAGCTGACTAAAGCAGCAGTAGTCCCGTAGACAGAAGCGTGTGACGATTTGCAAATAAAGGTCTGGTTTGTGGAACATGTCACTAAAATAAGCAGTGGAACTTTACAAACATTTTAGGGGATGGATCTGCTTAAAGATGGTGACAAAGGAGAAAAAAACTACCCTAAACATTTGGTATCGTTGCACAATCAAATGCCAGTTGAAAACCGTGCTTAGTACAGGAAATAAATATGTAAGACCAAACCAATCAGATCATAGATTAAAAAGTTTCATGTTACTTTCCAATGTGCTGCAACATCATGTGATTAAATGTTGTTCAATAAACATAGCGTATTTTCCGGACCATAGGGCGAACCGGATTATATGGTCTATTTTTTAATCTTTTTTCGTATATAAGGCGCACCAGAATATATGGCGTATTAAAGGAGTCATATTTAATTTTTTTATACTAAATGTAAAACCCTTCCTTGTGGTCTACATAACATGTAATGGTGGTTCTTTGGTCAAAATGCTGCATAGATGATGTTTTACCGATCATCTTCAAGCCGCTTTCTGACAGTCGCTTACGGATGCACCGTTTTGTGGGCCGTCTTATTAACGTGCCTCCACTTCGACAGCCTCTTATCGCCGTCATCTTTGTTGTAGAGGTGTAGCGTGCAAGGACGAGAAAGTTTCAAAAGATGGAGCTAACTGTTTTAATGACATTCAGACTTTACTTCAATCAATAACAGAGCAGCATCTCCTCATCTTGAAACAACACCACCTGTGAAAAACCGTCCGACCGGAGCTCTCTTATAACTAAAGTTCCTTGGGTGAATAATGTAAACTTACTACACCGGTATGTTTTAGCGCTTTCATGGCGAGTTTACTGACAGATATAAGTAAGAACTTTACACTACTTTATATTAGAAATGGCAACAGCGGAGTATGAATGTCCCATAACTAAAGATAAAGAAGAAAAAGGTTATCAACTACGGTGTCAATCCTTTCCGTGTCCGGGCCAGGTAAGGTTCCCCGTGTTGGGTCAAAATTAAGCCGCAGGCTCCACTCCTGGTGGTGCCCTTCCGTCAATTCCTTTAAGTTTCAGTAGAAGCATTTAAGTCTCACCTTAAAACTCATTTGTATACTCTACCCTTTAAGTATACCTCCTTTTTAGACCAGTTGATCTGCCGCTTCTTTTATTTTTCTCCTATGTCCCACTCTTCTTCACTCTCCTTTGTGGAGGGGGTCCGGTCCGATGACCATGGATGAAGTACTGGCTGTCCAGAGTCGAGACCCAGGATGGACCGCTCGCCTGTGTATCGGTTGGGGACATCTCTACGCTGCTGATCCGCCTCTGCTTGGGATGGTTTCCTGTGAACGGGACTCTCACTGCTGTCTTGGATCCGCTTTGGACTGAACTCTCGCGGCTGTGTTGGAGCCACTATGGATTGAACTTTCACAGTATCATGTTAGACCCGCTCGACATCCATTGCTTTCGGTCCCCTAGAGGGGGGGGGGTTGCCCACATTTGAGGTCCTCTCCAAGGTTTCTCATAGTCATCATTGTCACAGGCGTCCCACTGGGTGGGAGTTTTCCTTGCCCTTATGTGGGTTCTTCCGAGGATGTCGTAGTCGTAATGGTTTGTACAGTCCTTTGAGACATTTGTGATTTCGGGCTATATAAATAAACATTGATTGATTGATTGAATTTTTTTAGGACTTATGCAGATCCCAAATTCAGATTAGCAGGTACCAAAAGGTAAGTTGCTTTTGCATGATATTGCGAAAGAAAACGCCAGATGTCTTACCTTATACACACACCATAATAATACTTGTTTGTTTAATGCGCTGACAATCCATCAAGCGGTGCGGTTAAAAGTCATACTAAAACATTTTGACAGATTTCGGAGCGCAGTGTGTAATGTTCTACATTTTCAATGGAACATAAAAAATGTTGGTGTCATTTCCTTGCCATCATATTGCCATCATAGTGCAGTCTACATGTATCTCTCATGTTTGACTGCCATCTACTGGTCACTCTTATCATTACACCATGTACCAAATAAAATAGCTTGGAGGTCGGTAAGCAAATCCAGAATTATTCCTTACATTAGGCACACCGAGTTATAAGGCACGCTGTCGAGTTTTGAGAGAAAACAATTATTTTAAGTGCACCTTACAGTCCGGAATATATGTTTTATTTTATCTAAATTGCATACAAATACAGCGCGGGCCAAAAGTTTGGACACACCTTCTCCTTATTCAATGCGTTTTTCTTTTTTTTTTTTAAATGACTATTTACATTGTAGATTGTCCCTGAAGTCCTCAAAACTATGAACCGACACATGGAGTTATGTACTTAACAAACAAAAGGTGAAATAACTTAAAACCTGTTTTATATTCTAGTTTCTTCATAATAGCCACCCTTTGCTCTGATAACTGCTTTGTACACTCTTGGCATTCTCTCGATGAGCTTCAAGCACACCTGTGAAGTGAAAACCCTTTCAAGTGATTACCTCTTGAAGTTATTTTTTTAATATGGGATTTCCAGTTCATTTTATCACCCATCATTATACCTAGAAATTTGGTTTTATTTCTGGTGTTTTTAGAATTGATACAATGGTTCCTTAGCCCTGAGTTGTATCCAGAGCTCAGCCTTTCCCAGATCAGAATGATCTCAGTATTCGTTTAGTAACATCCTGCTTGGAGTGTGCAGAACAAACCGTAACAACGGAAGCAGCTTTGTTTTTTGTTTCAGGCTCACAAAAAGAAGGTTCATCCCCCCTTTGCAGAAAAACAGTTGAAGAGTTTCTGTGTTCTGGTGTTGAACTTGGCCTGCCTGAGAAGTTACCTATGAGGGGCCTCTCCACTTTCCAGGCAAGTTCCTTTGTGCTGCTACTTTTCAAGTCTTCCTTTGTGTAGTTTTTTTTTTTGGGTCTAGACTCAGGAAGTCTTAACTTCCCTTTTTGGGGTCGTTCCCAACATTTTTATCCCTCCGTCCTGTGTTCCGCCTTAGAGGACCCACTTTGGATCCAAACGCATTCAACTTGACTTTGAACTAGGATCTCTCAGAAGTGCTGGCGTCTGGATGGTGCTTCTGCACTCCCAGATGTATTTGCTGGTGTAAAGAGGGAGTTGCTGGGTGCCTCAACAAGGGAGGTTTGGGATTATGTAAGGCCATGTGCAGCACTCCTCCATTACCAGTCACAAGGGTGAAGATGGAGAGAAAACAGGGGGCCGCAGTGGTCATCCCTCATTTTCCGCAGACGGGTCCGTATCAAGTTAAATCTCTTTGACCGTTTGTTTTGGATTTATTACTGGCTTCCGTCCAGTCCACAACCACATGTGAAACATCTGTGGCCATACAGTAGTAGACCGTATCGCTTGGTTCTAGAAACAGTGAGCTATGGTTCAACCACTCCCAATCCATCATTTAGAGAGCTTAGTGATGAGGTGAATTAGTTTGTCATTTGCAGGGTTTTTCTTTATTGTAATGTCTCTGTTTTATAATTTGGTTCTTCTTATATGTATTTCTGGCTCTTTTTCATAAACTCACAGTGATTTGCTGTAAAATAACAAAGCAGACACAATTCAAAAAGCTCATGTCTATTTCAAAATATATTTTTCGTAAACTGATCAGCTATGAAAAATACATTTATGAGGGTTGAATACATTTGAGTGCAATTTTATATATATGTATATATATATATACAAACCCCGTTTCCATAAGAGTTGGGAAATTGTGTTAGATGTAAATATAAACAGAATACAATGATTTGCAAATCCGTTTCAACCCATATTCAGTTGAATGCACTACAAAGACAAGATATTTGATGTTCAAACCATAAACTTTTTTTTTTTTTTTTTGCAAATAATAATTAACTTAGAATTTCATGGCTGCAACACGTTTCAATGTAGTTGGGAAAGGGCATGTTCACTCCTGCGTTAAATCACCTTTTCTTTTAACAACACTCAATAAACGTTTGGGAACTGAGGAAACTAAACGTTGAAGCTTTGAAAGTGGAATTCTTTCGCATTATTGTTTTATGTAGAGCTTCAGTCGTTCAAAAGTCCGGGGTTTCCGCTGTCGTATTTTGCTCTTCATAATGCACCACACATTTTCAATGGGAGACAGGTCTGTACTGCAGGCAGCCCAGGAAAGTACCCTTACTCTTTTTTTACGAAACCACTCTGTTGCAACACGTGCTGAATGTGGCTTGGCATTGTCTTGCTGAAATAAGCAGGGGCGTCCATGAAAAAGACAGTGCTTAGATGGCAGCATATGTTGTTCCAAAACCTGTATGTACCTTTCAGCATTAATGGTGCCTTCGCAGATGTGTAAGTTACCCATGCCTTGGGCACTAATGCACCCACATACTATCACAGATGCTGGCTTTTCAACTGTGCGTCGATAACTTCCCCTTTGTTCCGGATGACACAATGTCAAATATTTCCAAAAACAATTTGAAATGTGGACTCGTCAGACCACAGAACACTTTTCCACTTTGCATCAGTCCATCTTAGATGATCTCGGGCCCAGAGAAGCCGGCGACATTTCTGGATGTTTTGCATAGTAGAGCTTTAACTTGCACTTACAGATGTAGCGACAAACTGTTTTTAGGAGCCCATGTGGTGATATCCTTTAGAGATTGATGTCGGTTTTTGATACAGTGCCGTCTGAGGGATCGAAAGTCACGGTCATTCAATGTTGGTTTCCGGCCATGCCGTTTACGTGCAGTGATTTCTCCAGATTTTCTGGACCTTTTGATGATATTGTGGACCGTAGATGTTGAAATCCCAAAATTTCTTGCAATTGCACTTTGAGAAACGTTTTTCTTAAACTATTTCACTATTTGTTCACGCAGTTGTGGACAAAGGGGTGTACATCGCCCCATCCTTCCTTGTGAAAGACTGAGCATTTTTTGGGAAGCTGTTTTTATACCCAATCATGGCACCCACCTGTTCCCAATTAGTCTGCACACCTGTGGGATGTTCCAAATAAGTGTTTGATGAACATTCCTCAACTTTATCAGTATTTATTGCTACCTTTCCCAACTTCTTTGTCACGTGTTGCTGGCATCAAATTCTAAAGTTAATGACTATTTGCAAAAAAAAAATGTTTATCAGTTTGAACATCAAATATGTTGTCTTTGTAGCATATTCAACTGAATATGGGTTGAAAATGATTTGCAAATCGCGCCCCCCGCGACTCCGAAAGGAAATAAGCGGTAGGAAATGGATGGATGGATGTATTCCATTTATATTTACATATAACACAATCTCCCAACTCATATGGAAACGGGGTTTGTACAACTAATAAGGATATTTATACTCCCAGACACGGCCTGAGGGAGCATGGTTATTCAAAAATGTTTGTTTCCCTCCCCATAGACAACATTGTCCAGGAAGTATGAGGTCACAATCTGTGGTTATTTTTACCGTAGGGCTGCCGTGTACACTATCTATTGTGGACTCTCACTACTATCACTGTTTTATGTCAAGACGCCCTCTTGCTGTCCTAATACTTTTACAGAAAAAATTGCGCCGGCAGGTTTAAACATAAAAAATTAGCTAAACAGCTAGCAAAATAAATAAATAAATGATGAATGGGTTGTACTTGTATAAATTAGTATGCTAATAAAAGGGGCGTTAACATACTTTTAAGATGGCGCCAAGTATCAAAAACCAGGAAATTTTCTTTTGGTTAAAACATAAAAAAATTAGCAAAAGAGCTAGCAAAAAAATATTAGCATGCTAATGTTAGCATGCCTGCGAGTATTTAGTCAGCCACCGATTGTGCAAGTTCTCCCCCTTAAAATGATGACAGAGATCTGTAATTTTCATCATAGGTACACTTCAACTGTGAGAGACAATGTGAAAAAAAAATCAGGAATTCACGTTGTAGCAATTTTAAAGAATTTATTTGTAAATTATGGTGGAGAATAAGTATTTGGTCAAAAACAAAAATTCAACTCAATACTTTGTAATATAACCTTTGTTGGCAATAACAGAGGTCAAACGATTACTATAGGTCTTTACCAGGTTTGCACACACAGTAGCTGGTATTTTGGCCCATTCCTCTATGCAGATCTTCTCGAGAGCATTGATGTTTTGGGGCTGTCCCCGAGCAACACGGACTTTCAACTCCCTCCACAGATTTTATATGGGGTTGAGGTCTGGAGACTGGCTAGGCCACTCCAGGACTTTCAAATGCTTCTTACAGAGCCACTCCTTTGTGGCCCGGGCGGTGTGTTTGGGATCATTGTCATGCTGGAAGACCCAGCCACGTTTCATCTTCAAAGCTCTCACTGATGGAAGGAGGTTTTGGCTCAAAATCTCACGATGCATGGCCCCATTCATTCTTTCCTTAACACGGATTAGTCGTCCTGTCCCCTTAGCAGAAAAACAGCCCCAAAGCATGATGTTTCCACCCCCATGCTTCACAGTAGGTATGGTGTTCTTGGGATGCAACTCAGTATTCTTCTTCCTCCAAACACGACAAATTGAGTTTATACCAAAAAGTTATATTTTGGTTTCATCTGACCACATGACATTCTCCCAATCCTCTGCTGTATCATCCACGTGCTCTCTGGCAAACTTCAGACGGGCCTGGCCATGCACTGGCTCAAGCAGGGGGACATGTCTGGCACTGCAGGATTTGATTCCCTGTCGGCCTAGTGTGTTACTGATGTTAACCTTTGTTATTTTGGTCCCAGCTCTCTGCAGGTCATTCACCAGGTCCCCCCGTGCGGTTATGGGATTTTTACTCACCGTTCTCATGATCATTTTGATCCCACGGAATGAGATCTTGGGTGTAGCCCCAGATCGAGGGAGATTATCAGTGGTCTTGTGTCTTCCATTTTCTGATAATTGCTCCCACAGTTGATTTTTTTCACTCCAAGCTGCTTGCCTATTGTAGATTCACTCTTCCCGGTCTGGTGCAGGTCTACAATTCTTTTCCTGGTGTCCTTCGACAGTTCTTTGGTATTGGCCATAGTGGAGTTTGGAGTCTGACTGTTTGAGGCTGTGGACAGGTGTCTTTTATACAGATAACAAGTTCAAAGAGGTTCTATTAATACAGGTAACGAGTGGAGGACAGAATAGCTTCTTAAAGAAGAAGTTACAGGTCTGTGAGAGCCAGAGATCTTCCTTGTTTGAAGTGACCTAATACTTATTTTGCAGCATAATTTATAAATAAATTCTTATCTCACCTTGTCAGCCAAAATGCTTGTTTACGAGCTTGGCGGTTTGTAACCTTTTCCTGGGCCCTCCCCGCAGCGTGTAATGTTTTTTTCTCATGAACTGATAGCTTATCAAGACCAATCGAACCTTGCAATGTACATGTAGCACTTCTCATACACGGCCAAGTGGCTAACACAAAGTGCTATACACGAAAAGAAAAAAACACAACACTATTGACAACTAGATGAGGAAATTTCTGAAGGAGTTGCGTGTGAATGTTTCAATTCTGAAGTTTAACTGAAATGCTGACAAGAATTTAGTATGGATGTAAGAATAGTTTGAACATTGGAATAGTTTGAATTGAATGAATTTCAAGGAAAAGACGGAATTTGGTTTGGAACTTGGGAAAGTGTTAGTTTGAATGTCCAGGATGAGTGAAATGTGTTGGAATGGTTTGAATAGGTTGAAAAATGTGGGAATTGTGCAACTTTGAAAAATGGCCTATTCATTTTAATAGCAACTTTCTGGAAATTTGGGAAAAGCGGGATTTTTTTTTAATGATAGGGAGCATTAATGTCCTGAATGAGCTGAATTGGTTGGTGTTGGAATTATTTCAATCGGTCAACAAATGTTGAATTAGTAACAGTTTTTAATTGAGAAATTCCTGGAATTTCGAGAAAACCTGGGAATTTTTCTAGTTCTTTAACCAACTTGGTTTTTGTCCTAAAATGAGGAGTATTTTGACGGTGGAACGGTTGTAATGTGTTAAAAAATGTGGAAGGAGTAGTCAAACTTAAGAAGGGTGGAAATTGGTTACCAAAAAATGGTAATTCCTGGAAATTTGTTAAATGTGGAAAAAATGGTGGTTTGAATGTCCAGGATGAGTTGAATGTGTTGATGTTGGAATGGTTTGAGTAGGTTGAAAAATGTGGGAATTGTGCAACTTGGAAAAATGTCCCATTCCTTTCAATGGGAACTTCCTGGAAATTTGGGGGAAAGTTGGATTTAAAAAAAAAAAATTTTTTTAATGATTAAGAGCATGAATGTCCTGAATGAGCTGAATTTTTTGGTGTTGGAATTGTTTAAATCTGTCAAGCAATGTTGAATTAGTAACCATGTTTACTTGAGAAATTCCTGGAATTTCGGGAAAACCGGGGAAGTTTTGTAGTTCCTTAACCAACTCGGATTTTGTCCTGAATATGAGTGTTTTGACAGTGGAATGAACGGTTGAATGGGTTGAAAAATGTGGAAGGAGTAGTCAAACTAAAGCATGGTGGAAATTGGTTCCCAAAAAACGGGAATTCCTGAAAATTTGTTGACTGTGGTAAATGGTAGTTTGAATGTCCAGGATGAGTGGAATGTGTTGATGTTGGAATGGTTTGAGTAGGTTGAAAAATGTGGGTATTGTGCAACTTGGAAATATGTACCTTTCCTTTCAATTGGAACTTCCTAGATTTCTGAGAAAATGATTTTTTTAAATGACTATGAGCATGAATGAGCTGAATTGGTTGGTGTTGGAATTGTTTAAATCGGACCAGAAATATTGAATTTGTAACAGTTTTTAATTGAGAAATTCCGGGAATTTCGGGAAAACCTGGGAATTTTTCTAGTTCTTTAACCAACTTGGTTTTTGTCCTAAAATGAGGAGTATTTTGACGGTGGAACGGTTGTGATGTGTTAAAAAATATGGAAGGAGTAGTCGAACTTAAGAAGGGTGGAAATAAGTTACCTAAAAACAAATTCCTGGAAATATTTTGAATGTTGAAAAATGGTAGTTTGAATGTCCAGGATGAGGCGAATGTGTTGATACTGGAATGGTTTGAATAGGTTGAAAAATGTGTGAATTGTGCAACTTGGAAAAATGTCCCATTCCTTTCAATGGGAACTTCCTAGAATTTTGGGGAAAAGCAGGATTTTTTTAAATGACTAGGAGCATGAATGAGCTGAATTGGTTGGTGTTGGAATTTTTGAAATCGGTTAAGAAATGTTTAAATGGTAAAAGTTTATGATTGAGAAATTTCGGGAAAAAAATTGAATTTTTCTAGTTCCTTCACCAACTTGGTTTTTGTCCTGAATATGTGTGTTTTGACAGTGGAATGGTGGAAATAGGTTGTAAAATGTGGAAGAAGTAGTCAAACTTAAGAGTGGTGGAAAAAGGTTACCAAAAAATGGGAATTCCTGGAAATTTGCTGAATGTGGGAAATGGTAGTTTGAATGTTCAGGATGAGTGGAATGTGTTGATGTTGGAATGGTTTGAACAGGTTGAAAAATGTGGGAATTGTGCAACTTGGAGAAATGTCCCATTCCTTTCAATGGGAGCTTCCTGGAAATTTGGGGGAAAGTTGGATTTTTTTTTTTAATGATTAGGAGCATGTCCTGAATGAGCTGAATTGTTTGGTGTTGGAATTGTTTAAATCTGTCAAGCAATGTTGAATTAGTAACAGTTTTTACTTGAGAAATTCCTGGAATTTCAGGAAAACCGGGGAATTTTTCTTGTTCGTTAACCAACTTGGATTTTGTCCTGAATATGAGTGTTTTGACGGTGGAATGAACGGTTGAGTGGGTTGAAAAATGTGAAAGGAGTAGTCAAACTAAAGCATGGTGGAAATAGGTTACCAAAAAACGGGAATTCCTGGAAATATGTTGAATATGGAAACATGGTAGTTTGAATGTCCAGGATGAGTGGAATGTGTTGATGTTGGAATGGTTTGAATAGGTTGAAAAATGTGTGAATTGTGCAAAATGTCCCATTCCTTTCAATGGGAACTTCTTAGAAGGATTTGGGAAAAGAAGGATTTTTTTAAATGACTAGGAGCATGAATGAGCTGAATTGGTTGGTGTTGGAATTGTTTAAATCGTACCAGAAATGTTGAATTAGTAGCAGTTTTTAATTGAGAAATTCCGGGAATTTCGGGAAAACCTGGGAATTTTTCTAGTTCTTTAACCAACTTGTTTTTTGTCCTAAAATGAGGAGTATTTTGACGGTGGAACGGTTGTAATGTGTTAAAAAATGTGGAAGGGGTAGTCGAACTTGAGAATGGTAGAAATAGGTTACTAAAAAAACGAATTCCTGGAAATGTTTTGCATGTGGAAAAATGGTAATTTGAATGTCCAAGATGAGGGGAATGTGTTGATGTTGGAATGGTTTGAATGGGTAGAAAAATGTGGGAATTGTGCAACTTGGAAAAATGTCCCATTCCTTTCAATGGGAACTTCCTGGAAATTTGGGGGATAGTTGGATTTTTTTTTTTTTAATGATTAAGAGCATGAATGTCCTGAATGAGCTGAATTGTTTGGTGTTGGAATTGTTTAAATCTGTCAAACAATGTTGAATTAGTAACTGTAGACTGGTAGGGTCTCACAAGGCAAACAGGTTCTAGGTGAGGGATCAGACAAAAAGCAGCTCGAAGACCTTTATGAAGAAGAAAAATCATGGACCCAGATTTCCCTCGCCCGGACGCGGGTCACCGGGGCCCCCCTCTGGAGCCAGGCCCGGAGGTGGGGCACGATGGCGAGCGCCTGGTGGCCGGGCCTGTTCCCATGGGGCCCGGACTGGCACAGCCCGAAGAGGCAACGTGGGTCATCCCTCCAATGGGCTCACCACCCATAGCAGGGGCCATAGAGGTCGGGTGCATTGTGAGCGGGGCGACAGCCGAAGGCAGGGCACTTGGCGGTCCGATCCTCGGCTACAGAAGCTAGCTCTTGGGACGTGGAACGTCACGTCACTGGGGGGAAAGAGCCTGAGCTAGTGCGCGAAGTCGAGAAATTCCGGCTGGATATAGTCGGACTCACTTCGACGCACAGCAAGGGCTCTGGAACCACTTATCTCGAGAGGGATTGGACTCTCTTCCACTCTGGCGTTGCCGGCAGTGAGAGGCGACGGGCTGGGGTGGCAATTCTTGTTTCCCCCCGGCTCAAAGCCTGTACGTTGGAGTTCAACCCGGTGGACGAAAGGGTAGCCTCCCTCCGCCTTCGGGTGGGGGGACGGGTCCTGACTGTTGTTTGTGCTTATGCACCAAACAGCAGTTCAGAGTACCCACCCTTTTTGGGAACACTCGAGGGAGTACTGGAAAGTGCTCCCCCGGGTGATTCCCTTGTCCTACTGGGAGACTTCAACGCTCACGTTGGCAACGACAGTGAAACCTGGAGAGGCGTGATTGGGAAGAATGGCCGCCCGGATCTGAACCCGAGTGGTGTTTTGTTATTGGACTTTTGTGCTCGTCACAGTTTGTCCATAACAAACACCATGTTCAAACATAAGGGTGTCCATATGTGCACTTGGCACCAGGACACCCTAGGCCGCAGTTCCATGATCGACTTTGTAGTTGTGTCATCGGATTTGCGGCCTCATGTTTTGGACACTCGGGTGAAGAGAGGGGCGGAGCTTTCTACCGATCACCACCTGGTGGTGAGTTGGCTGCGATGGTGGGGGAGGATGCCGGACAGACCTGGGAGGCCCAAACGCATTGTGAGGGTCTGCTGGGAATGTCTGGCAGAGTCTCCTGTCAGACAAAGTTTCAATTCCCACCTCCGGAAGAACTTTGAACATGTCACGAGGGAGGTGCTGGACATTGAGTCCGAGTGGACCATGTTCCGCACCTCTATTGTCGAGGCGGCAGATCGGAGCTGTGGCCGCAAGGTAGTTGGTGCCTGTCGGGGCGGCAATCCCAAAACCCCTTGGTGGACGCCAGCGGTGAGGGATGCCGTCAAGCTGAAGAAGGAGTCCTATCGGGTCCTTTTGGCTCATAGGACTCCGGAGGCAGTGGACAGGTACCGACAGGCCAAGCGGTGTGCAGCTTCAGCGGTCGCGGAGGCAAAAACTCGGACATGGGAAGAGTTCGGGGAAGCCATGGAAAACGACTTCCGGACGGCTTCGAAGCGATTCTGGACCACCGTCCACCGCCTCAGGAAGGGGAAGCAGTGCACTATCAACACCGTGTATGGTGCGGATGGTGTTCTGCTGACCTCGACTGCGGATGTTGTGAATAGGTGGAAGGAATACTTCGAAGACCTCCTCAATCCCACCAACACGTCTTCCTATGAGGAAGCAGTGCTTGGGGAATCTGTGGTGGACTCTCCTATTTCTGGGGCTGAGGTCGCTGAGGTAGTTAAAAAGCTCCTCGGTGGCAAGGCCCCAGGGGTGGACGAGATCCGCCCGGAGTTCCTTAAGGCTCTGGATGCTGTGGGGCTGTCTTGGTTGACAAGACTTTGCAGCATCGCGTGGACATCGGGGGCGGTACCTCTGGATTGGCAGACCGGGGTGGTGGTTCCTCTCTTTAAGAAGGGGGACCGGAGGGTGTGTTCCAACTATCGTGGGATCACACTCCTCAGCCTTCCCGGTAAGGTTTATTCAGGTGTACTGGAGAGGAGGCTACGTCGGATAGTCGAACCTCGGATTCAGGAGGAACAGTGTGGTTTTCGTCCTGGTCGTGGAACTGTGGACCAGCTCTATACTCTCGGCAGGGTTCTTGAGGGTGCATGGGAGTTTGCCCAACCAGTCTACATGTGCTTTGTGGACTTGGAGAAGGCATTCGACCGTGTCCCTCGGGAAGTCCTGTGGGGAGTGCTCAGAGAGTATGGGGTATCGGACTGTCTTATTATGGCGGTCCGTTCCCTGTACGATCAGTGCCAGAGCTTGGTCCGCATTGCCGGCAGTAAGTCGAACACATTTCCAGTGAGGGTTGGACTCCGCCAAGGCTGTCCTTTGTCACCGATTCTGTTCATAACTTTTATGGACAGAATTTCTAGGCGCAGTCAAGGCGTTGAGGGGTTCCGGTTTGGTAACCGCAGGATTAGGTCTCTGCTTTTTGCAGATGATGTGGTCCTGATGGCTTCATCTGACCGGGATCTTCAGCTCTCGCTGGATCGGTTCGCAGCCGAGTGTGAAGCGACCGGAATGAGAATCAGCACCTCCAAGTCCGAGTCCATGGTTCTCGCCCGGAAAAGGGTGGAGTGCCATCTCCGGGTTGGGGAGGAGACCCTGCCCCAAGTGGAGGAGTTCAAGTACCTAGGAGTCTTGTTCACGAGTGAGGGAAGAGTGGATCGTGAGATCGACAGGCGGATCGGTGCGGCGTCTTCAGTAATGCGGACGTTGTACCGATCCGTTGTGGTGAAGAAGGAGCTGAGCCGGAAGGCAAAGCTCTCAATTTACCGGTCGATCTATGTTCCCATCCTCACCTATGGTCATGAGCTTTGGGTCATGACCGAAAGGATAAGATCACGGGTACAAGCGGCCGAAATGAGTTTCCTCCGCCGTGTGGCGGGGCTCTCCCTTAGAGATAGGGTGAGAAGCTCTGCCATCCGGGAGGAACTCAAAGTAAAGCCGCTGCTCCTTCACATCGAGAGGAGCCAGATGAGGTGGTTCGGGCATCTGGTCAGGATGCCACCCGAACGCCTCCCTAGGGAGGTGTTTAGGGCACGTCCAACCGGTAGGAGGCCACGGGGAAGACCCAGGACACGTTGGGAAGACTATGTCTCCCGGCTGGCCTGGGAACGCCTCGGGATCCCCCGGGAAGAGATAGACGAAGTGGCTGGGGAGAGGGAAGTCTGGGTTTCCCTGCTTAGGCTGTTGCCCCCGCGACCCGACCTCGGATAAGCGGAAGACGATGGATGGATGGATGGATGTTGAATATGGAAACATGTTAGTTTGAATGTCCAGGATGAGTGGAATGTTTTGATGTTGGAATGGTTTAACATATTTTTTTTGTTTGGGGACAAAGATGACACAAACCTTCCTGACTTTTAGAAAGCCCACCGTTTGATATGTTTGTGTGTATGCGTTACTGATGAGAGTATTTGGTGAACATCGTCTTGTCCTACTCATTTTGGCAGTTCTTGAACTCACCATAGTGTGGACTGTGACGCATCAGTTTGTTTACATGTGAAATCTTCCACTCCTTCTTTGTCTCATTTTGTCCACCAAATGTTTTATGCTGTGCGTGAATGCACAAAGGTGCGCTTTGTTGATGTTATTGACTTGTTGGACTGCTAATCAAGCATATTTTTTCAGTGCATGACTGCAAGCTAATCAATGCTAACATGCTATTTAGGCTAGCTGTATGTACATATTGCCTCATTTGTAGGTATATTTGAGCTCATTTAATATCCTTTATACTCTTTGTATATAATTTAGTTTTGCATGTCTCATGGCACATTATCTGTATGTAATATTGGCTGCATGTCAGAATCGTTTGTGTGCCATGTTGTTCCAGACCACAGCAAACTTTACCTAGCTTGCCAAAGATTGTAATAAATCTATTAAAAGAAGACAGCCTTAACTTGGACACACACATCTATACCTTTGACCATTAGAAGACAGTAATTTCCAGGAGTTATCTCACCTTCTGAGTAGCCTCTGATTTACTAATAGTTTCCAATTTTGTCAAAATGTGTAGAATAAATATAACATTTAAACATTTCTGTAAACGAAGATTTGCTTCAGCCTGCGACACATAGTCATTTTGATAGTAGGTTAGTATAGCTAATATAGACACATAATGTGTTGACTTCATTATAAGACTTACCTACGGATTTTTTAAAGTAATTTTGTTAGTAAGCTAATACAGCTAACATAGACACTTACGTCATGTGTTGCCTTCAATATAAGACTTATATACGGCTTTTAAAGTCATTTTGATAGTAGGCTATTATAGCTAATATAGACACTTACGTCATGTGTTGCCTTCATTATAGGACTTTTATACAGCTTTTAAAGTATTTTTGATAGTAGGCTATTATAGCTAATGTTTACACTTACGTCATGTGTTGCCTTCATTTTTCACACTTATATATGGCTTTTAAAGTAATTTTGATAGTAAGCCATTATATCTAATATAGACACTTACGTCATGTGTTGCCTTCATTATAAGACATATATACGGCTTTTAAAGTCCTTTTGATGGTAGGCTAATATAGACACTTACATCATGTGTTGCCTTCATTATAGGACTTATATACGACTTTCAAAGTAATTTTGATAGGACATTATAGCTAATATAGACACTTATGTCATGTGTTGCCTTCATTATAAGACTTATATACGGCTTTAAAAGTCATTTTGATGGTAGACCATTATACCTAATATAGACACTCATGTTGGGAAGACTGTCACTACCCGGCTAGCCGGTGAACTCCTCGGGATCCCCCGGGAAGAGCTGGATGAAGTGGCTGGGGAGAGGGAAGTCTGGGCTTCCCTGCTTAGGCTATTGCCCCCGCGACTCGACCTCGGATAAGCGAAAGAAGATGGATGGATGGATGTCATGTGTTGCCTTCATTATAAGACTTATATACGGATTTTAAAGTCATTTTGATAGTAGGCTATTATAGCTAATATAGACACATCATGCGTTGCCTTTATTATAGGACTTATATACGACGTTCAAAGTAATTTTGCTAGTAGGCCATTAGAGCTAATAAAGACACTTATGTGATGTGTTGCCTTCATTATAAGACCTATATACAGATTTTAAAGTAATTTTGATAGTAGGCTAATATAGACACTTACATCATGTGTTGCCTTCATTATTACACTTACATAAGACTTTTAAAGTCATTTTGATAGTAGGCCAATTTAGCTAATATAGACACATCATGCGTTGCCTTTATTATATGACTTATATACGACGTTCAAAGTAATTTTGATAGTAGGCCATTATAGCTAATATAGACACTTATGTAATGTGTAGCCTTCATTTTAAGACTTGTATACGGCTTTTAAGGTCATTTTGATAGTAGGATAATATAGCTAATTTATACACTTACCATTATGTGTTGCCTTCATTATAACACTTATGTAACACTTTTCATTTTTTGGGGCTCCAGACATATATCTTTTTTGTATTTTTTGGTCCAATATGGCTCTGTCAACGTTTTGGGTTGCCGACCCCTGCCCTAGGTGAAAATATGCTGTAACGGTGGTGTTCGGTGTAGTACAGTAGGCGCGATGACGTCACGGCCCCGCCTCCAACCCGAGGGCGGGAAGAGCGCTGCCACATCCGGGACTCTGCCGGAGCTCCTTCACACGACGCCCGCCCGGGTCTGCCTCCAGTCGCCCCTCCGAGCTCCACCGGGTCCACCCCCACCGCAGCGGCATCCTCCAGCAGCGACATGGAGCGCATGAAGCTGACCGAGTACCAGAGGACAACTTTGGAGGACAACTTCAACAAAGTCAGCAAGTTTCCCGACGAAACGACGCTCATGTTGGTGGCGGCCGAGTGTGGACTCACCGTGGCGGAGACGCAGGTGAGACACGGAGCATTATTTATCGATGTTTTTTTTTGTTTTTTTTTTAACATAAACTATCAACAGCATCGCTGCTTTTGTTTTATCTATTTTTTTAAATGACTCAAGCCATTTTTTTGTAAATGACGTTATTTAAGGGATGTCCATCCATCCATTTCTAACGCTTATTCCCATTGGGTTTGCGGGGGGCGCTGGTGCCTATCTCAGCTACAATTGGGTGGAAGGTGGCGTACACCCTGGACAAGTCGCCATCTCAAAAGTGTCTTACTTAAAGTTGACCAACATGGCGAACAAATAAGAATACACTTCATCTGTGCTATAAATTATAAATGTTAAATAATGTGGTAAATACATCAACATTGTTTAATTCTAGCTAAAATTGTTAGTATAATATTATAAATAGCAGGGGTCACCAACCTTTTTGAAACCAAGATTTACTTTTTGGGTATTGATTAATACAAAGGGCTACCAGTTTGATACAGTCGTACATAAATTGCCAGAAATAGCTAATTTGCTCAATCTACCTTTAATAAATAAATCTATATATATATTTTTAAAAAATGGTATTTCTGTCTGTCATTCAGTCGTACATTTTTTTTCTTCTTACCGAAGGTTTTTGTAGAGAATAAATGATGAAAAAAACACTTAATTGAACTGTTTAAAAGAGGAGAAAACGGGGGGAAATTTTTTTTAATTTTGAAACAGTTTATCTTAATTTCGACTCTTTAACATTCAAATTCAACCCAAAAAAAGACTAGAAAAACTAGCTGATTCGAATGTTTTTTTTTAAATTTAATAATTTATGGAACATCATTAGTAATTTTTCCTGATTAAGATTAATTTTAGAATTTTGATGACATGTTTTAAATAGGTTAAAATCCAATCTTCACTTTGTTAGAATATATAACAAATTGGACCAAGCTATAGTTCTACCAAAGACAAATCATTATTTCTTCTAGATTTTCCAGAACCAATTTTTTTAAAGAAATTCAAAAGACTTAGATTTAAATTAGATCCTACAGATTTTCTAGATTTGCCAGAATCATTTTTTTGAATTTTAGTCATAATAAGTTTGAAGAAATATTTCACAAATATTTTTCGTCAGAAAAAACAGAAGCTAAAATGACGAATTAAAATGTATTTACTATTCTTTACAATAAAAAAAAAGTAATTTACTTGAATATTGATTTAAATTGTCAGGAAAGAAGAGAAAGGAATTTAAAAGGTAAAAAGGTATGTGTTTAAAAATCCTAAAATCATTTTTAAGGTTGTATTTTTTCTCTAAAATTGTCTTTCTGAAAGTTATAAGAAGCAGAGTAAAAAAAAATGAATTTATTAAAGAAGTGAAGACCAAGTCTTTGAAATATTTTCTTGGATTTCCAAATTCTATTTGAGTTTTCAATCAATCAATCAATGTTTATTTATACAGCCCCAAATCACAAATGTCTCAAAGGACTGCACAAATCATTACGACTACAACATCCTCGGAAGAACCCACAAAAGGGCAAGGAAAACTCACATCCAGTGGGCAGGGAGAATTCACATCCAGTGGGACGCCAGTGACAATGCTGACTATGAGAAACCTTGGAGAGGACCTCAGATGTGGGCAACCCCCCCCCCCCCCCCCCTCTAGGGGACCGAAAGCAATGGATGTCGAGCGGGTCTAACATGATACTGTGAAAGTTCAATCCATAGTGGCTCCAAGACAGCAGTGAGAGTCCCGTCCACAGGAAACCATCTCAAAGTTTTGTCTCTCTTAGAATTAAAAATGTTGAGCAAAGCGAGACCAGCTTGCTAGTAATAAAATAAAATTTCAATAAATAGAGGCAGCTCACTGGTAAGTGCTGCTATATGAACTATTTTTTTAGAACAGGCCAGCGGGCGACTCATCTGGTCCTTACGGGCTACCTGGTGCCCGCGGGCACTGTGTTGGTGACCCATGATATATAGTGTAGTATGTTTTGTGGCCTCTGTACAATACAAAGTCCCTAGGGTGGAAACCGTTTTTATTTTTAAAAATAACCCATTTTATTATTATTTTTTTGTACATTTCATTATACTAAGAGCTGTTTTTGATTTATCTCAAGTGTTGCTTTTTGACAAGTGTCCCTAAAGTACCCCCAAAACACCAATACGCAAATATGTTTTCATGGGCTTTTATTTTGCTGACACCTGTTGTGAAAAAGCGACAAACGTTCCACTGCGCCCTCTTGTGGGTTTTTTTTTACGTCAGGGGTCCCCAACCTTTCCCCTTGTGCCAAATAAATACAGAAAAAATAAGTGCTTAAAAAAATACAACTTAAAGGCCTACTGAAATGAGATTTTCTTATTTAGAATAGAATAGACTTTATTGTCATTATATTTGCATATAACGAGATTAAAGACTCCAACTGAAGGTGCGGTTGTGGGAATAAATATGGGGTAAAATAAATAACACGAGGTAATAAAGGAAAAACGAACAATTGAAATAAACAGACTACAATAAAAATAACAAGCAATCTTGACAATATACAAAACACTGTATAAATACAAAATACTGTACAATATACAGAACACGACAAGAGTACCGAAGTAATAAATAACAATCAGTGACGGACGTATTGCACTCGAAGGGTTGTTATTGCACAGTAGGGTATTAGGGCATGATATTGTATAGGGGTGAATTATTATTATTGTTATAAGTTAGAGTTCAACATGGTGACAGCTTTGGGAAAAAAGCTTTGTCCGAGTCTGTTTGTTCTGGCTCTGGTGCACCTGTAGCGCCTGCCCAATGGTAGCAGGTGGTGGCCAGGGTGTGTGCTGTCTTTGGTGATGGTTTTTGCTTTCTTGTGGCAACGGGAGTTATGTAAATCCTTCAGGGAGGGCAGGGGACAGCCGATGATTTTTTGTCTATTCTATGTGTCATACTTGATCATTTCACGATATTGCCATATTTTTGCTGAAAGGATTTAGTAGAGAACATCCACGATAAAGTTAGCAACTTTTGGTCGCTAATAAAAAAGCTTTGCCTGTACCGGAAGTAGCAGACGATGTGCACGTGACGTCACGGGTTGTGGAGCTCCTCACATTGTTAACAATCATGGCCACCAGCAGCGAGAGCGATTCAGACCGAGAAAGCGACGATTTCCCCATTAATTTGAGCTAGGATGAAAGATTCGTTGATGAGGGAAGTGAAAGTGAAGGACTAGAAAAAAAAATGGGAAAAGAAAGACGAGGGCAGTGGGAGCGATTCAGATAGGGAAGATGCTGTGAGAGGTGCTGTGTCAGCCGTGGGAGTGGCAGGACCACTGGCCAGGCCCAACCGCAACAAGGGATAGAGCCATACCGCTTTGAACCCGACGCTGACGGTGACGGTCAAGAGGACGCATATTGATGCGGGAGTAGCACACGACATAGATCGCCTTCAGAATACAGAATGGTAAAATGTTTTTTATTAATACACACAATACACTGTACTTTGTGTGTGTGTGGTCCAGTCCAACCGTGTTCGCTTGACATCTCTGTTCCATAGTAGAACTTGACTGTCATCTTTCGGGAATGTAAACAATGAAACACCGGCTAGTGTTCATGTTGCAAAAGCCGGGCGCAATACACCGCTTCCCACCTACAGCTTTCTTCTTTGATGTCTCCATTGTTCATTGAACAAATTGCAAAAGATTCAGCAACACAGATGTCCAGAACACTGTGGAATTTTGCAATAAAAACAGACTACTTAATAGCTGGGAACAATGCTGGAACAAAAGGTCCTCTACAATCCGTGACATCACGCGCACGCGTCATCATACTGAGATTTTTTAGCAGGATATTTTGGCGCAAAATTTAAAATTGCAATTTAGTAAACTAACCCGGCCGTATTGGCATGTGTTGCAATCTTAATATTTCCTATCAGACTGCGTGGTCGGTAGTAGTGGGGGTTCAGTAGTGGGGTTCAGTAGGACTTTAATGTTGGCTTTAATTTTTAGGAATCGGCTTTCCACTTGTGCCAGATAAATACAGCAAATATAAGTGCTTGAAAAATACAACTTAATATAAGGCTGAATTAGTGGAAGCTCTGGGCTTGTTTCTTTGCAATGAGATGCAGATGGAAATTACCCTTTGGCTACAATCTGTCACATTTATACTTTATATGTTCGTTAATGTGCATTGTATCATGTCACCAAGTTATAACAAAAGGCAACTTCTTATGAGGAGTTTTATTGTACATCTATAAACAAGCTCATTGGTGTGTCTAGTGCACAGGTGTCAAACTCAAGGCCCGCGGGCCAGATGTGGCTCTCCACCTCATTTTAACATGGCCCGCTAAAGCCTGGAAATAATGTGTGTTAATAAAATACCTTATATTTTCTTTCTCTATTTTCTTACTAAAGGTGTTAGGGTGTTTTTTTTCTAGTTTGACAGGGAAAAGTAATCTCCAATATTGCAACAATTATTATATTATCTATCTTTGTTGGTCAAAATCCAAATAAATACTAAAATAACAGCTAAACTTATTATTTCGAAGCAAGTTATCCATCAAATTGTACACTTTAAAAATACCAATACATTTTACAGTAATATCGATGGAGGTTTTTTTTCACAGCATATTACTGTAAGTAGGGGGAAAAAAACGACCAATGTTTGTTTTTTTACAGTAAATTTCTGTCGACTGAGCTGTAAGTTTGTTTGTTTTTTGATGATGTTATGGTACCACATTTTTTATTAAAAAAAAAAACACTGGCAGCTCAGTTGCCAAAATTTAATTAAACAGTGTTACTGTATTTCTATTTAAAGTAGAAAGTTAAAGTACCAATGATTGTCACACACACACTAGGTGTGGCAAAATTATTCTCTGCATTTGACCCATCACCCTTGATCCCCCCTTGGGAGGTGAGGAGAGCAGTGAGCAGCAGCGGTGGCCGCGCCCAGGAATCATTTTTGGTGATTTAACCCCCAATTCCAACCCTTGATGCTGAGTGCCAAGCAGGGAGGCAATGGGTCCCATTTTTATAGTCTTTGGTATGACTCGGCCGGGGTTTGAAGTCACAACCTACCGATCTCAGGGCGGACACTCTAACCACTAGGCCACTGAGTAGGTATTTACAGTAATATGTTGTAAAAATAATCCATCCATCCATTTTGTACCACTTATTCCCTTCAGAGGTTGCGGGGGGGGGGGCGCTGGAGCCTATCTCAGTTACAATCGGGCGGAAGGCGGTGCTCACCCTGGACAAGTCGCCACCTCATCGCAGGGCCAACACAGATAGACAGACAACATTCACACTCACATTCACATACTAGGGCCAAATAAATAAAAACCTCTATCAAATTGTTAAAATAGAGGTAAAGGCATCATGTAATGACAAAATCTTATATATGTATGCATGCATGCATGCCTTGAAAGAAAATAAGGTTTGCCTTGGTGTCCTAAAATATGAGCCCTTCTTTAAAGCAACAATTGCCTTGACCTTGAAAAAGATAAAAATCCAGATTTGAACTATCACACCAAATAATACTTTGCGAGAACCAGTTTGAATCCAGAATGGTGTTGAGTGGAGAATCGACTGAATCGGATCGTCAACCCTGGAATCGAAATCGGGTTGAATTGTCAGGTGCCCAAAAATTCACACTCTTTATAAAAGTATACAACAATTTTCATTTGCGCTTCTATGAAGTGAATTATAATTAAATAGCGCTTTTACATAGTACAACCCAATATTTAAATTACATTTAAACCAATGTGGGTGGCACTGAGAGCAGGTGGGTAAAATGTCTTGCCCAAAGCCACAACGGTAGTGACTAGGATGGCGGAAGAGGGATCGGACCTGGAACCCTCAAGTTGCTGGCACGGCCACTCCACCAACCGAGCTATACCAATCGTCATCACAAAGTTTCATGTGCAAAAAAGCCCAAGGATAATGTACATTTTAAAGATAATTAAAAGTTGTTTTCTTGTTGTGCTGCCTCCTAGTGGTAAGTCCAAATGTTGGCCTTCTGCTATTGTTGACACATGACTTTTGGATTGAGACTTTTGAGGAGAAAGCCAAGCAAATGTCTGCTGGTGGTCACACTTGTCAGGCAAACACTTTCTTCAACAAACACATCTTTTTTTTTTTCTTTAAACCCAACAAACCAGTCGGTCTGGATGAACCACTTGTGTCGTGACTCTGAGTAAAAACTTCATCAAATAGTCTACACTTCTTTCCTTCAGTGTTTTGATATATTAGTGGTTCATTTACTTTCCTGCAGGTAAAGTTTAATATTTCGTTGTCCATTTAGGTGAAGGAATGTTAATAAAGCACGTTGGCAGGTCACATAGCAGTGTATCCACCTGCAAAATTTTAAATAATTTGCTTAAAAAATGTAACCATTTTTTTAAAAGTGTGTTTTCCAAACCCTCAGATTATAATCAAATTATAAAAAGCCTGAAAATATTCCTAACATCCCCCCCAACTGTAACAGCTACATTTACTACTAATTTAAAAATAATGTGTTGAAGTCTCAGGAATATTTTTATGGGCTGCTCTATGTTGCACAGTGGCATGTGAATGGGTGCTTCCACAGCAGCAGGCCCATAATAAAAGAACAATGATCATTCCATGTGTTGGTGGTATATAATGTTATATTGTTTTTAGGTTATAGCATATAAAATTAGCAAAAAAAAGTTATCAAAAACATTAGCATACTAATATAAAAAACGTTAACATACTTCCAAAATGGTGGCAAATATCTAAAATCGTGATTTTCACATTTAAACATACAAGATTAGTGAAAAAGCTCATTAAAAAACTGTTAGCATCCTAATGTTGGCATGCTAATATAAGCGACGTAAGACACTTCCAAGATGGCCCCGAGTGTTTGAAATATCAAAATTAGCTAAAAAGGAAAAAAATATTGTTAGCGTGCTAATAGATGTTAGCATGCTTCCAAGATGGCCGCAAATATAAAAAATCATGATTTTTTTTTTTTTTGGTTAAAGCATAAAAAAAATTGCGAAAAAGCTATAAAAAAACACTAGCATATTAATTTAAACAAAGTTAACATACTTCCAAGATGGTGCCAAGTGTCAAAAATCATGATTTTTAGGTTTAAACATTGAATGTTAGCTAAAAAGCTTGCAAAAAATGTTAGCAAACTAATATAAGAGACGTTAGCATACTTCCAAGATGGCGCCAAGTATCAAAATGCACGATTCTTCGGTTTGAATAAACAAAGTTAGCTAAACAGCTAGCATAAAATGTTAGCATGCTAGCACGTGACCGGATAAGAGGAAATACAAAAATGCACTATTTGTTGGTTTATAGGCCTACTGAAACCCACTACTACCCACCACACATTCTGGAAGTTTATATATCAATGATGAAATATTAACATTGCAACACATGCCAATATGGCCTGTTTAGTTTACTAAATTGCAATTTTAAATTTCCCGGGCCTTTTTTTTTTTTTTAAACGTCGCGTAATGATGACGTGTACGCGTGACGTCACGGGCTGTTATGAATATGAGCGCTGCACACACACACAGCTAAAAGTCGTCTGCTTTAACGGCATAATTACACAGTATTTTGGACATCTATGTTGCTGAATCTTTTGCAATTTGTTCAATTAATATTGGAGAAGTCAAAGTAGAAAGATGGAGTTGGGAAGCTTTAGGCTTTAGCCACACACGGTGATTCCTTGTTTAAAATTCACGGAGGTGAAACTTTAGTATGGATCACAGCGGACATGGATCCCGACTACATGTCAACCAGCAGGTTTCGGTGAGAAAATTTTGGCTAAAAAGTCGGCACTTACCGGATATCAGCTGAGCTTGTGCCGTCCATACAGCTGCCGTCGACTTCCCCGAGACACTGCGCGTCAACCCTGGCCGTGGACGTACACTTCCGACTATCAGGTACTGTTAAACTCACTAAAACGATAGCAACACAATAGAAAGATAAGGGATTTCCTAGAATTATCCTCGTAAATGTCTCTAAAAACATATGAATCCGTCTCAATGCAACGCGATTGCAATCGCGTTTTTTTTTTTTTTTAACTAGTTTTTTTTTTTGTGTGTCTTTCTAGTCTGTCGCTATCAATATCCTCAAACACAAATCTTTCATCCTCGCTCAAATTAATGGGGAAATTGTCGTTTTCTCTGTCCGAATAGCTGTTTTTGTTGGAGGCTCCCATTTAAATCAATGTGAATATATGAGGAGCCCTCAACATGTGACGTCATCGTCTGCGACTTCCGGTAGCGGCAGGGCTTTTCTCCAGTTGCAAACTTTATCGTGGATGATCTCTACTAAATCCTTTCAGCAAAAATATGACAATATCACGAAATGATGAAGTATGTCACATAGAATGGACCTGCTATCCCTGTTTAAATAAGAAATCTAATTTCAGTAGGCCTTTGAAGACACACAATTAGCGAAAAAGCTAGCATAAAATGTTAGCATGCTAATATAAGAGACCGTAATTTTTAGGCCAATTACGGAAGAATAGTAATTATAATAATATATTTTATTCGTAAAAAAAAAAGCACTTTACGTTGAGCAAACAACCTCAAAGTGCCACAGTGTAAAAAAAATAGTAATAATAATAAAAAGCTAATAAAAATAAATAAAATATAAAACTAGAAATAGCCCAATAGCTAGAACCAGCATGCATATCCATAAAAAGTCTTTATTTTTTATTTTTTAAAAGATGGGTTTTTAAGCCTTTTTTAAAAGCATCCACAGTCTGGTCAGGGAGAGCGTTCCACAGGCAATAAAAGTTGAAGTCTAAGCAATATTTTTATGGGCTGCTCTTTGCAGCAGGCCCATAACGAATGACAATAACTCTATGTTGGTGCTGGTGGTATATAGTTTTATATGAGTTTTTTCCCTGTTTGCTCCCCACAACAACAACAAAAATAATCATGTATGTACAGACGCGCTGAAAAAAGCATTTTGACTGTTGCTGCATCTGAACTCAGGTGTTTACCAGTCTGGTCCTGGGCGGGGTTCAGTCTTCATCAAAAGACTTAATTTCCTGTCAAGAGTTGTGCACCGCCAACAGAGGAAGGTTGGAGCAGAGGCAAACACAAAAAGCTGCCCCTCCCTGCGTCACATGACCAATATGCACAACACGCCGCCGCCTCTGTTTGAACCCCCCCCTACCTCCCTCCTCCCCGCACGTTTGTTTTCGGTCCATGCCGTGGAGCCTGA
>NC_084639.1:12702122-12807122 GCF_033978795.1 Nerophis ophidion | reverse complement strand
GTGACTGATGTGGGACATTGTTGAGCCGAAGTCCAGGTGTCCTGAATCAGGACTGTGAGAAAGAGACTCCCCAGGAGAATGCACACCTGGACACTACTGACAAATCCTTCCTCGTGATCCACGACACGTGTCTAACGTGGATCAAAGGACTTGGACCGCGTGTCTTGATGAGCGTCACTTGTTTGGTTTGAAACCTTGTCAGGAGAGCCAGAACTGCACCTGTTCCCAGGACTATTCATGTCTGGTCTCTGTTCCGTTACATCATCACCCCTCATGTTTCACGTTCTGCAGACCAGCTACTGTTTTTTTTTAACATGGTTCTTGTGTTTGCTTGGTTCCAGAAGTGGTTCCGGCTGCGCACGGCTCAGTGGCGCCAGGCCGAGGGTCTTCCAGCTGAACTGGGCTCCGTCTTGGATTGAGACCCCTCCTCGTCTTTGGACTTTTTCCCCTCCCTGCCTCCTCCCTCTTTGTTGCCTACTTGGACGAAGCTCTTGGAACTTACGGAATGTGAAGGTGTTTCTTTTGCAATATAACCTCCATGTTTTTCATGAATGTACACATTAATATGAATAAATTAAGAGTATAACGGTCTAGTCCATGCTGTGGTTTGTTAGCATAGCACTGCTGCTACTTTCATGCTGTAGCAAACCCTTTTTTACACCAAGCAGTAGGGATTTTATTCAACTCTGATTCTTGGGGTGACGATTCCTTTCAAAATCCATTCTTGATTTAATACGATACTGAAACAATTAGAATAAGGAGCAAAGATACCAGTATTACTCAGCAGGCATAAGACATTGATACAACGTTGATTATACATACAAGTCCTTTAAAACTGATTTTGCAACAATGTTGCAAAAATAATTGTAAGAGGCGACGTTGATGTCTAACGTTGGATCCATGGTGTTGGGTGGAAAATGACCAAAATCCAACCTTGATTAAACGTCGACAAAAAACATGTTGTTTCAACGTTGTTTTTTTTGTTGTAGAATATCGGTTGGGAAATGACCAAATGTCAACGGTCAAATCAACTTCACAAACTGACATCGATTAAACGTTGATAAAATGCATGTTGTTTCAACGTTGTATTAGTGTTGTGGAATAATGGTTGGGAAATGAACAAAGTTAAATTTTTAAATCAACGTCTCAACCCAACATTGATTAAACGTCGACAAAAAGCATGTTGTTTCAACGTTGTATTTGTGTTGTGGAATATTGGTTGGGAAATGACCAAATTTCAACGGTCAAATCAGCGTCAGAACCCAACATTGATTAAACGTCGACAAAAAGCATGATGTTTCAATGTTAGGTTTGTGTTGTAGAATATTGATTGGGAAATTACCAAAATTCAATGTCAAATCAACGTTAGAACCCAACATTGATTAAACCTCGTCAAAAAGCATGTTATTTCAACATTGTATTAGTGTTGTGGAATATTGGTTGGGAAATGACCAAAATTAAATTTTCAAATCAACGTCTCAACCCAACATTGATTAAACGTCGACAAAAAGCATGTTGTTTCAACATTGTATTTGTGTTCTGGAATATTGGCTGGGAAATGACCAAATTTCAATGGTCAAATTAACGTCAGCATCTGACATTGATTTAACGTCGTCAAAAAGCATGTTGTTTCAACGTTATATTTGTGTTGTAGAATATTGGTTGGGAAATTACCAAAATTCAATGTCAAATCAACGTTAGAACCCAACATTGACTAAACGTCGTCCAAAAGCATGTTATTTAGACGTTGCATTTGTGTGGTGGAATATTGGCTGGGAAATGACCTAATTTCAATGGTCAAATCAGCCTCAGAACCCAACGTTGATTAAGCGTTGACAAAAAGCATGTTGTTTCAACATTGTATTTGTGTTCTGGAATATTGGCTGGGAAATGACCATAATTCAATGGTCCAATCAATGTCAGAACTTAACATTGATTAAACGTCCTTAAAAAGCATGTTGTTTCAACGTTGTATTAGTGTTGTGGAATATTGGTTGCGAAATGACCAAATATCAATGGTCAAATAAGCATCAAAACCCAACATTGATTATACGTCGTCAAAAAGCATGTTGTTTAAACGTTGTATTTGTGTTGTGGAATATTGGTTGGGAAATGACCATAATTCAATGGTCCAATCCATGTCAAAACCCAACATTGATTAAACGTCGATACAATGCATGTTGTTTCAACGTTTTATTAGTGTTATGGAATACTGGTCGGGAAATGACTACATTTCAATGGTCAAATCAGCGTCGTAACCCAACATTGATTAAACATCGTCAAAAAGCATGTTGTTTAGACGTTGTATTTGTGTTGTGGAATATTGGTTGGAAAATGACCATAATTCAATGGTCTGATCAATGTCAGAACACAATATTTATTAAACGTTAATAAAAAGCATGTTGTTTAAACGTTGTATTAGTGTTGTGGAATATTGGTTGGGAAATGACCAAATTTCAATGGTCAAATCAGCGTCAGAACCCAACATTGATTAAACGTCGACAAAAAGCATGTTGTTTCAACGTTAGGTTTGTGTTGTAGAATATTGGCTGGGAAATGACCATAATTCAATGGTCCAATCAATGTCAGAACTTAACATTGATTAAACGTCCTTAAAAACCGTGTTGTTTCAACGTTGTATTGGTGTTGCGGAATATTGGTTGTGAAATGACCAAATATCAATGGTCAAATCAGCATCAAAACCCAACATTGATTAAACGTCGTCAAAAAGCATGTTGTTTCAACGTTGTGTTGTATTTGTGTTGTGGAATATTGGTTGCGAAATTGTCTTGTCTGTAAGATTATGTTTTGTTTTTTGCCATGTTTGGTCAGGTTATGTTTAGTTGTTTGGACATTTAGTTCTGTCTTTGCACTTCCTGGTTTGTTTTCGTCTACATGCCAACCCATTAGTTTCACCTGGTCTCCTAGTCACGTCTCTGTCGTCAGCCTCACACCTGTTTTCACTAATCATCACAGCTGCTATTAAGTCTTTCTTTTGCTGTCTTCGTCCTGGCATCTACACCTACCCATGCTGTTCCTGCCTTCATGCCCTCGGTCACAGTTCCATGTCATGTAAGTTTTTGTTTTTAGTTCATAGTTAATTGCCTTTGTGCTAAGTCTTTTGTTTATGTCCATAGTTTATGACATAGTGCAAGTGTTTGTTTCCATAGCCAAGTTTTGTACCTCCGTTGTGAGCGCCTTTTGTTAGTTATAGTGTTAAAAAAAAAGATGTACTCACATCCACGTCTCGCTCTATCCAAATTCCCTTTGCGTCGGGGAAACAACCTTAATACAAATCCAAGTTTGACAGAAACGACCAAATTTTAATGGTCAAATCAGCGTCAGAATACAACATTAATTAAACGTCGTCAAAAAACATGTTGTTTCAACGTTGTATTCGTGTTGTTGAATATTGGTTGGAAAATGACCAAATTTCAATGGCCAAATCAACGTTAGAACCCAACATTGATTAAACGTCGACAAAGCATGTTGTTTCAACGTTATGTTTGACTTGCTCAGTGTCAGGGCAAATTCAACAAGTGCTCAACGTTTTTTCAATGTGTGGTACCTGCTGGGTAGATTTACCAGGTGAAACTAATATATGACATAACATATGCAACTCGAGCCTTTTTTGACATACACGTGATGATCATGGCCTACAGCTTGTGAAAACCTCGAATTGAAAATTTGGAGTTTTACAAAAACGAAACCATTTTTTTTTTCATCTATTATTAAAGGCCTCACCTTTTTCTCCTCCAAACATATTGTTGGGTATTGTGGCCAAACAGCTCATTTTTTGTTTCATCTGACATCACATGGACAAAGATAACACCTTCTGGAGGAAAGTTATATGGTCAGATGAAACAAAAATTGAGCTGTTTGGCCACAATACCCAGCAATATGTTTGGAGGAGAAAAGGTGAGGCCTTTAATCCCAGGAACATAATTCCTACCGTCAAGCATGGTGGTGGTAGTATTATGCTCTGGGCCTGTTTTGCTGCCAATGGAACTGGTGCTTTACAGAGAGTAAATGGGACAATAAAAACATTCTTCAGGACAACCTAAAATCACCAGCCCGGAGGTTGGGTCTTGGGCGCAGTTGGGTGTTCCAACAAGACAATGACCCAAAACACACGTCAAAAGTGGTAAAGGAATGGCTAAGTCAGGCTAGAATTAAGGTTTTGGAATGGCCTTCCCCAAGTCCTCACTTAAACGTGTGGACAATGCTGAAGAAACAAGTCCATGTCAGAAAACCAACAAATTTAGCTGAACTGCACCAATTTTGTAAAAAGGGGTGGTCAAAAATTCAACCAGAAGCTTGTGGATGGCTACCAAAAGCGCCTTATTGCAGTGAAACTTGCCAAGGGACATGTGAGCAAATATTAACATACCTGTATGTATACTTTTGACCCAGCAGATTTGCTCACATTTTTTGTGACCATCAAGTATGTGCTCCAATCACTCTATCACAAAAAAACAAAAGTTGTAGAAATTGGAAACTCAAGACAGCCATGACATTATGTTCTTTACAAAGTGTATGTAAACTTTTGACCACGATGGTTTAAAATCTTTTTTTTTTTTTTAATCAAATGAGAGATTTTAGAAATAAAAACCACGATTCATTCGAAAACCCAATTTTTTGACACCCCCAGTACTCACAATAGGCATACTACCATTCCTTACTGCTGTTTTACTGCGATTTCTGTAACTCTGTGGATTATTTCCAGTCTTATTTGGAGTTGCTCTTAATTACATTATTGTGCGAGGGCCCACTGTCAATATTGACTTTTATTGATTAAATGAACACACGTGTAGTCGCGATTAAACAAGCGTGCCTTGGGTTTTGACTTTTGGATTATTTTGAGTCTTTCTTTTCATTGTTATAGTAAATGCATCAGTTAACTTTAGAATCCAGTCATTTTGGGACAAAACTGCATTGAACAATCCTCACCTCTTCTTCCTCGACCTTGTAACAATCCAAACCCTGCAATCAGTTTCGGCAGAAAGTGGAGTCCAACGATCGCAACGTGAAAAAACCGGCCGTGCAACATGCTCGGCCAACTCATTCAACCGGTTGTTGGACTAGAACTGAATGTCAAGGTTCATATTTAAGGATTAGATGACTAAAATAGGGTCAAGGTGACTAATTATGACCGGGTCCCCAGATAGTTGGAAACAAACACACACTTCTGTGTCCATCATAAGTGTTTTTAAGCAACCACACCCTTAAAACAAGCATGCTTGTTTACACACACACACACACACACACACACACACACACACACACACACACACACACACACACACACCTCAGTCCTATATTTTATGCAACAAATAGACCTTGAACGCCTCACTCTAAGACAATTTCCCCTTTAAACAATTAAAACTACAGGTTTTAATTAAGCATACAATATGTTTTACTAAATAAAATATAAACATAATAAATAATTTAAAAAAATATGTATTTAAAAACAAATGCATACTAATTTTTTTTTTAATTAAACTGACATACTGTTGTAATAGAGCTTGAAATATACCCAGAATAAAAGACACACCACAGTCCTCTTTTTAAGAGCTTAATCATGCAATAAAAACATGCACATCAATACAGTATGAGGTCATATTTCCTTTAAACAGAATTAAAGTATGTCATTAAATACAAAAAAAAACACCAGTGAAGTTGGCCCGTTGTGTAAATGGTAAATAAAAACAGAATACAATGATTTGCAAATCATTTTTTTTTAACTTATATTCAATTGAATGGACTCTAAAGACAAGATATTAAATTTTCAAACTGGAAAAATTAATTTTTTGCAATTATTGTCTGTCTATCTGTGTTGGCCCTGCGATGAGGTGGCAACTTGTCCAGGGTGTACCCCGCCTTTCGCCCAATTGTAGCTGAGATAGGCGCCAGCGCCCCCCGCGACCCCAAAAGGGAATAAGTGGTAGAAAATGGATGGATGGATGGATCTCATTTGGAGTTTGATGCCTGCAACATGTTTCAGAAAAGCTGGCACAAGTGGCAAAAAAGACTGAGAAAGTTGAGGAATGCTCATCAAACACTCTTTTGGAACATCCCACAGGTGAACAGGCTGATTGGGAACAGGTGGGTGCCATGATTGGGTATAAAAGCAGCTTCCGTGAAATTTTCAGTCATTCACAAACAAGGAATGACCACTTTGTGAACAAATGCGTGAGCAAATTGTCCCAATAGTTTTAGAACAACATTTCTCAACAAGCTATTGCAAGGAATTTAGGGATTTCACCCTCTACGGTCCGTACTATCATCAAAAGGTTCAGAGAATCTGGAGAAATCACTGCACGTAAGCGAGGATATTACGGAGCATCGATCCCTCAGGCGGTACTGCATCAAAAAGCGACATCAGTGTTTAAAGGATATCATCACATGGGCTCAGGAACGCTTAAAAAAAACACTGTCAGTAACTACAGTTGGTTGCTACATCTGTAAGTGCAAGTTAAAACTCTACTATGCAAAGCGAACAGCATTTATCAACAACACCCAGAAACGCCGCCGGCTTCGCTGGGCCGGAGCTCATCTAATTTGGACGGATGCAAAGTGGAAAAGTGTTCTGTGGTCTGACGAGTCCACATTTCAAATTGTTTTTGGAAACTGCGGACGTCGAGTCCTCTGGATCAAAGAGGTAAAGAACCATCTGGATTGTTATAGGCGCAAAGTTCAAAAGCCAGCATCTGTGATGGTATGGGGGTGTATTAGTGCCCAAGGCATGGGTAACTTACACATCAGTGAAGGCACCATTAATGCTGAAAGGTACATACAGGTTTTGGAGCAACATATGTTGTCATCCAAGCAACGTTATCATGGACGCCCCTGCTTATTTCAGCAAGACAATGCCAAGCCACGTGTTACAACAGCGTGGCTTCATAGTTAAAGAGTGCGGTTACTATATTATAAATGTCTATAATTTGTATTCAAACGATGATAATAAAATAAATATGCATATATTCAAAAACATCTCAAATAGTTGTTTTAATCGGGGTTCAAGCAGGTCAGAGGTCAACTATGATGTTGTTTTATCCTGCTTGTTCAAGGAACTTTTGGATGTTTGACCATAAAATCCCCAACAGAGCGCGTGCAGAATGCCAATACCGCCTTGTTTTGTTTGTTGCTAAGAGGACCGGCGTGGCACTGGGAGGAATCTCATGGAAGCTTCCAGAACCTTTTCCCACTTGTAATAAACCAAATGCAGCAATTTACCTTGCAGAGTGTGCACATTTAAGCAGTGTGAGTCTGTGTTGAACCATTTAGACAAACAGTATAAAACCCCTAAGGGAAGGGTGCGGAAAGAAGGAACATCGCCACCTGCTGTTGCAAACGTGAACTAAAATTAAGAGTACATGTTTATTTTTTCTACTTCATAATTGTATTAATTAGGTTTTGTTTTTATGGTAAATGGAATAGGACGTGGTTTGATGGCGCTATGAATCCAGCAGAGGGCGCTGTCTCACACGTCCATTCACTCAACATTTTGCAGCAGGAAGACATTATGGAGGTTTTCCATTGATTTATTCCATCTAAAATGCCGGTTGCTACCGTTAGCATGCTAACATTTTTTTGCTAGCTTTTTAGCAAATTTTGTATATTTGAACCTAAAAAATCATGAATTGTGATATTTTAACGTGTACTATGTCATTAAGCTAACGTTTTTCGCTAGCTTTCTAACTAAGTTTGTATATTCGAACCTAAAAATCATGAATTAGGATATATAGCAACTTCTTAGAAGTATTTTAACGTGTACTATGTCATCAAGCTAACGTTAGCATGTTAAAAATTTTTTGCTAGCTTTTAAGCTAATTTTGTATATTTGAACCCAAAAAAATCATGAATTGTGATATTTTAACGTGTACTATGTCATCATGCTAACGTTAGCATGCTAACGTTTTTTTACTAGCTTTTTAGCTAAGTTTGTAATTTGAACCTAAAAATTATGAATTATGATATATAACAACTTTTTAGAAGTATTTTAACGTGTACTATGTCATCAAGCATGCTAACGTTTTTTTGCTAGCTTTTTAACAAATTTTGTATATTTGAACCTAAAAAATCATGAATTGTGATATTTTAACGTGTACTATGTCATCAAGCTAACGGTATTCGCTAGCTTTTAACTAAGTTTGTATATTCGAACCTAAAAATCATGAATTAGGATATATAGCAACTTCTTAGAAGTATTCTAACGTGTGCTATGTCATCTAGCTAAAGATAGCATGCTAATGTTTTTTTTTGCTAGTTTTTTAGCTAATTTTGTATATTAGAACCTAAAAATCATGAATTATGATAAATAGCGACCTTCTTAGAAGTATTTTAACGGGTACTATGTCATCCAGCTAACGCTAGCATGCCAACGGTTTTTGCTAGCTTTTTAGCAAATTTTGTATATTTGAACCTAAAAAATCATGAATTGATATTTTAACGTGTACTATGTCATCAAGCTAACGGTTTTCGCTAGCTTTTT
The DNA here is from genome assembly GCF_033978795.1 of Nerophis ophidion. Taxonomy (NCBI): domain Eukaryota; kingdom Metazoa; phylum Chordata; class Actinopteri; order Syngnathiformes; family Syngnathidae; genus Nerophis; species Nerophis ophidion. Next base: position 12,798,628 of record NC_084639.1, on the reverse strand, counting down.
AACTAAGTTTGTATATATGAACCTAAAAATCATGAATTATGATGTATAGCAACTTCCTAGAAGTATTTTAACATGTACTATGTCATCAAGCTAACATTAGCATGCAAATTTTTTTTTGCTTGCTTTTTAGCTAATTTTGTATATTTTAACCCAAAAAATCATGAATTGTGATATTTTAACGTGTACTATGTCATCAAGCTAATGTTAGCATGCTAACGCTTTTCGCTAGCTTTCTAACTAAGTTTGTGTATTTGAACCTAAAAATCATGAATTATGATATATAGCAACTTAGAAGTATTTTAACGTGTACTATGTCATCATGTTAACGTTAGCATGCTAATGTTTTTTAGCTAATTTTGTATATTTGAACCTAAAAAATCATGAATTATGATAATTTAACATGTACTATGTCATCAAGCTAATGTTAGCATGCTAATGGGTTTTGCTAGCTTTTTAACTAAGTTTGTATATTTGAAACTAAAAATCATGGATTATGATATATAGCAACTTCTTAAAGTATTTTGGCGTGTACTATGTCATCAAGCTAATGTTAGCATGCTAATGATTTTTTGCTAGCTTTTTAGCTAAATTTGTATATTTGAACCTAAAAATCATAAATTATGATACAGTATATAGCAACTTCTTAGAAGTATTTTAACATGTACTATGTCATCAAGCTAACGTTAGCATGCAAATGTTTTTTTTGCTAGCTTTTTAGCTAATTTTATATATTTGAACCCAAAAAATCATGAATTGTGATATTTTAACGTGTACTATGTCATCAAGCTAACGTTAGCAGGCTAACGGTTTTCGCTAGCTTTTTAACTAAGTTTGTATATTTGAATCTAAAAATCATGAATTATGATATATAGCAACTTCTTAGAAGTATTTTAACATGTACTATGTCATCAAGCTTGAATTGCCACAGGGCATATAGTATGCGCCTGCCCTGAATTACTGTCGGGTCAAACCTGCTTCCCAAAATAATTAGCGCATGCTTAGTATTACCGCCTGGTCAAACTTGTGACGTCACGAGTGACACTTCCCCTGTCATCATTTTCAAAATGGAGGAGGTTGATTTCAATACCGGTAATTTGAAATCGCATAAAGGGAAGAAAATTAAGAGCTACTCAGTAGGATTTAAGGTCCAAGCTTACATCACACTCAAATTTTTACTGCATACCTTTGGTAAGTGCCGGAATGAGAAGAGGTTTTAAAAAAATTAGCGCATGCTTACTTTTACCGCATGCCTTTGGTAAGCGCAGGAGTGAGAAGAGGTTTTAAATTAATTCAAGGAAATACGGTAGTCATGGATTTACATACTTGGCGTCATATTAGAAGTATTCCGGCCAGAGGGTCGGGGCCCTTTAAATTCTCAGCTGGGATTTTATAGTTTATTATCATACTGATGGTATTTTTGGGGGGAAATAAACCATTTTTCTATTTATTTATTTACAATTCATTTAGTTAAATGAAAGCAATGCATATTAAAATATAAATATAGTATGTTTAACTTACAAGCTACATTATTTATGACTTTGAGTAATCACTGTTTTATTTGTCCCTAAAATAGCGAAATTCCAGGCCTGGTGGTAGCGTCGCTGTCAGATGAGTCCAATAAAAGGAGACAACGTCCTATGTCATTAGAGCGACAAAGGACTGGTCCTGCAAGCTGCACTTCCTGCGTGGGCTCTTTGATCCCATTACACTGCTTGTTAGCGTGCGCCTAATGCAACAGTTGATGGACAATACCAAAATAAATGTGCATCTGACACAAACAATGTCCTTAAATGTTATGAAATGTTGTACACCCACATGCCACTTCATTAGGTACACCAGCCATTGAAACAAGCTAGATTTACAAAGCCCAAAACTAGTGAAATTGGCACTTTGTATAAATGGTAAATAAAAACAAAATACAATGATTTGCAAATCCTTTTCAACTTATGTTCAATTGAATAGACTGCAAAGACCAGATATTGCTATTTTTTTTGCAAATATTTGCTCATTTTGAACTTGGTGCCTGCAACATGTTTCCAAAAAGCTGGCACAAGTGGCAAAAAAGACTGAGAAAGTTGAGGAATGCTCATCAAACACTTATTTGAACAGGCTAATTGGGAACAGGTCAGTGCCATGATTGGGTATAAAAGCAGCTTCCGTGAAATGCTCAGTCATTCACAAACAAGGACAGGGCGAAGGTCACCACTTTGTGAACAAATGCGTGAGCAAATTGTTTAAGAACAACATTTCTATTGCAAGGAATTTAGGGATTTTACCATCTACGGTCCGTAATATCATCAAAAGGTTCAGAGAATCTGGAGAAATCACTCCACGTAAGCAGCAAGGCTGAAAAACCACCATTAAATGCCCATAACCTTGGATCCCGCAGGCAGTACTGCATCAAAAAGCGACATCAGTGTGTAAAGGATATCACCACATGGGCTCAGGAACACTTCAGAAAACCACCGTCAGTGACTCCAGTTTGTCGCTACATCTGTAAGTGCAAGTTAAAACTCTACTTGTCAAGGATGGACTTGGATCTGTATTGCTTCTTCCACGCAAAGGATGATTGGCACGAGCCAGACGAGAGTGTGAGTACATATTTTATTTATTAAACACAATAATTCAAAATAACAGAATAACAAAGGGCGCGCACAATGGTGGATAACAAACTAGACTATACTCAAAAACAGCACAATGGCATGGCTATATACAAACGAACAAAAAACACTAACTGTGGCACAAACAAACCAAAAACTTGCACTGAGACATAAATACAAAAAAAAACTTACGTGGCGTGGTCAAAACAATAAACAGCGTGGCAAGGCATGAACGTTGGCAAGGTAAGATAGGTAGGATAGTACGTATCAAAGGTAGAGTTCAGTAAAGTTGCCAGCCGAGGTACAGAAACCAAATGGCCAAAATAGCAGTGACAGGTGTGAGGGCTGAGGATAGGGGCGTGACTTGGAGACCAGGTGGAAACTAATGAGTTACTATGGAAACAAAACAAAACCAGGAAGTTCAAAACAGGAAACAAGAGTCCAAAAAACAAAACATAACATGACCAACACAAAACCTGATTCACAGGTGTGACACTACTATACAAAGTGAAAGCCATTTATCAACAACACCCAGAAACGCCGCCGGCTTGGCTGGGACCGAGCTCATCTGAGATGGACTGATGCAAAGTGGAAAAGTGTCCTGTGGTCTGACGAGTCCACATTTCAAATTATATTTGGAAACCGGAAGAAAGAGGAAAAGAACCTTCCGGACTGTTATAGGTGCAAAGTTCGAAAGCCAGCATCTGTGATGGTATGGGGGTGCATTAGTGCCCAAGGCATGGGTAACTTACACATCTGTGAAGGCACCATTAATGCTGAAAGGTACATACAGGTTTTGGAACAACATATGTTGTCATCCAAGCAACGGTATCATGGACGCCCCTGCTTATTTCACCAAGACAATGCCAAGCCACGTGTTGAAACCACATGGCTTCGTAGGCCACTTCATTAGGTACACCTGCAAATGAAACAAGCTATACTGAAAAGGAGGGTTGCAAACATGATGTTATTTTGCCTTAGTACAGGATTTGGATTTTATTGTCTCTACACCGGGGTCTAATGGGGCCCCTGGCATCAGTCCATCACTTGATGCTCTTATCATCCTCCACTGATATGTCAGCTCAGCTCTTGGAAAGCTTTTGTTCCCCGCTGTAGTCATCGATCCAAAAATATGACCGGGCGGAGACGAGTGCTGAAATGGCAGCACGGACAGCGGAAAATGCTCCTGGCTGTGGGCCACATGGACCAGGGCCCTGGGTGGGGAGCAGGTGTCCAAGTCAAGGCTCGGGGGCCACGCCTGGCCCGCCATATGGTAATAATGAGAGAACAGTTGTGTGTGTTGGTGTTGAAGGATTTGTGAGTAAAACAAGGAACATAAATAGCAATTATGGCTGCCTATAACAGTGATTTTATATGTGAAGTGAATTATATTTATATAGCACCTTTCTCTAGTGACTCAAAGCGCTTTAAATATTAAACCCAATATCTAAGTTATATTTAAACCAGTGTGGGTGGCACTGGGAGCGGGTGGGTAAAGTGTCTTGCCCAAGGACACAACGGCAAAAGCGGGGATCGAACCTGGAACCCTCAAGTCGCTGGCGCGGCCACTCTACCGAGCGAGCCATACCTCCCCTCAATATATCAATGAGCCTTGTTACACAACTTTTTTTATTATTTACTTTTTTGACGGCTCACTTGCTTTGAAATCATAAGTCAAGATGACAACCAGATATTTGTGAACAAAAACGAGGGCAAATTGTTCAAGAACAACATTTATATTGCAAGAAATTTAGGGATTTCAACATCTACGGCCTGTTATATCATCAAATGGTTCAGGGAATCTGGAGAAATCACTGCACGTAAGCAGCGAGGCTGAAAACTCACATTTAATGGCCATGATCTTGGATCCCTCAGGTGGTACTGCATCAAAAAGCGACATCGGTGTGTAAAGGATATCACCACATGGGCTCAGAAACACTTCAGAAAACCACTGTCAGTAACCACAGTTGGTCGCTACATCTGTAAGTGCAAGTTAAAACTCTACTATGCGAAGCGAAAGCCATTTATCAACAACACCCAGAAATGCTGTCGGCTTCGCTGAGCTCGATCTCATCTAAGATGGACTGATGCAAAGTGGAAAAGTGTTCTGTGGTCTGACAAGTCCACATTTCAATTTGTTTTTGGAAACGGTGGACGTCGTGTTCTCCAGTGCAAAGAGGAAAAGAACCATCCGGATTGTTATAGGTGCAAAGTTCAAAAGCCAGCATCTGTGATGGTATGGGGGTGTATTAGTGCCCAAGGCATGGGTAACTTACACATCTGTGAAGGCACCATTAATGCTGAAAGGTACATACAGGTTTTGGAGCAACATATGTTCTCATCCAAGCAACGTTATCATGGACGCCCCTGCTTATTTCAGCAAGACAATGCCAAGCCACGTGTTACAACAGCGTTGTTTCGTAGTAAAAGAGTGCGGGTACTTTCCTGGCCCGCCTGCACTCCAGACCTGTCTCCCATCGAAAATGTGTGGCGCATTATGAAGCTCTACATAAAACAAGAAAGGGAAATAATTTCACTTACAAAGCTTCAACAATTAGTTTCCTCAGTTCCCAAATGTTTATTGAGTGTTGTTAAAAGAAAATGTGATGTAACACAGTGGTGAACATGCCCTTTCCCAACTACTTTGGCACATGTTGCAGCCATGAAATTCTAAGTTAATTATTATTTGCAAAAAAAAAAAAGTTTATGAGTTTGAACATCAAATATCTTGTCTTGTAGTGCATTCAACTGAATATGGGTTGAAAATGATTTGCAAATTATTGTATTCCGTTTATATTTACATCTAACATAATTTCCTAACTCACATGGAAACGGGTTTTTTTTCATTAAATATAGTGGCTGACCACATAAAGTGATATGGTGGACCACCACTTGAAATAATGTGGCTGACCACCACATAATACAACGTGGCCACTTAAAGTGAAACAGTGGACCACACAAAATAATGTGGCGGGAAACATTAAACAAAATATCAGGCCATATTAAAGACATGAAATAATGTAGAGGAACACATAAAAGGACGTGGCAGGCCACTGTAAAAATCTGTCCGACCAGATCAAATGATGTGGCGGGCCAGATTAAATAAAGTGACAGACCACATGAAAGATGTGGTGGGCCGTGTAAATGACATGCTGGACCACTTGGAATCACATAGCGGGCCAATTGAAATAAAATGGCAGGCCACATAAAATGATGTGACCAACTGGTACTCCAATAACCAGGACACAATACACAATACCACCATATAACTAAAACAATTTATACTACAACCATGACAACAATACGACATAAATCACTTTTATGAATTGACATATTCACAATACACTTTTATTTACGTCGCTTCTAAACTTTGATCACTGTTTTTATTCACTTTGACACTTTATGCTGATCAAACTAAAAGTATGTAAAAAACAACACCTTTTACGGCCTTCATATTGTGTCCACCCTTGATGCAATACATCCCCTTCAAGTCCACTTCCACGGACAACATGACGTCATCACACTTTACCATAGTAAATGATCACTAGCTTTACATTGGCTTTAGTATTTCCACTGACACGAGCATCACGTGACAGTGCACGTTAACTCTGTCCAACATTATGGCCATAAAAGTCCACTCCAGCCTGAACGCCTCTGAGCTTTGCCGTGACTCGACTGCGCCCTCTGCTGGTCATTTAAAAATTGTTTTTATATATAGCCATCCATCCATCCATTCATCCATCCATTTCCTACCGCTTATTCCCTTCGGGGTCGCGGGGGGCGCTGGAGCCTATCTCAGCAACAATCAGACGGAAGGCGGAGTAAACCCTGGACAAGTCGCCACCTAATCGCAGAATATATATTTATATATATATAGATAGATAGATAGTACTTTATTTATTCCTTCAGGAGAGTTCCTTCAGTAAAATATTAAAACAAACAAACAAAAAACAACAAAAATAAAAAATATATACATATATCCATCCATTTTTCTACTGCTTGTCCCTTTGTTGGGGTCGCTGCAGTTTATCTCAGCTGCACTCGGGCGGAAGTCGGCGTACACCCTGGACAAGTCGCCATCTCATCGCAGAATATATATGTATATACTGTATATGTATATATATATATATATATATATATATATATATGTATATATATATATATATACATATATATATATATATATATATACATATCATTTAAAGTGAACCTCCACATAATTTAATGTGGCCCAACACATCATTTAAATCGACTCGCCAGATCAATTAAAGTGGACTTCCACATCATTTAAAATGGCCTGCCACATTATTTATGCGGACTTGCACATAATTTAAGTGGCCCACCTCGTCATATAAATCGACCCACCACCTCAAATAAAGTGGACTTTCACATCACTTATTGTGGCCCAACACATCACTGAATGAGGACCTGCACATCTTTTAAATGGACTTCCACATCATTTAAAGTGGCCCACGCAGTCACCTTCCCGTGACTGCGTGGGTTCCCTCCGGGTACTCCGGCTTCCTCCCACCTCCAAAGACATGCACCTGGGGATAGGTTGATTGGCAACACTAAATTGTGTGTCTGACACAATTAAAAAGTCAGGTCAGGTTAAATACATCCTTTAAAGTGGTCCGTCACTTTAACATGGCCCACCACATAAATTGAAGTGGCACACCACCTAAAATGAAGTGGTGGACCACATAAAATAAAATGGCAGGTCATAATAAATACATTAAATAAAGTGCCTTACCACTTAAAGCCACCACATAAAATGATGTGGCGGGCCAATTAAAGTAAAGCAGTATGTGGTGGGACTCATAAATTGATGCGGCAGACCACATAAATTGATGTGGCAGACCATATAAATGATATGGCAGGCCATTTTAAATGCATTAAATAAAGTGGCTGACCACATAAAGTGATATGGCGGACCACCACATAAAATAAGGTCGCTGACCACCACATAATATGATATGGCGGGCCACTTAAAGTGAAGCACTGGACCACATAAAATAATGTGGTGGCCAGATAAAATAATTTGGTGGGACACATAAATTGATGTGGCTGACCACATCAAATAAAGTGTCAGGCCAATCTAAATATATTAAATAATGCAGTGAACCACATATAAGGATGTGACGGGCCACCGTAAAAATGTCATTTGATATAGTCTGCCACATAATTTAAAGTGGTCCGTGACTTTGAAATGGCCCACCACATAAATTGATGTGGCAGACCATATAAATGATATGGCAGGCCATTTTAAATGCATTAAATAAAGTGGCTGACCACATAAACTGATATGGCGGACCACCACATAAAATAAGGTCGCTGACCACCACATAATATGATATGGCGGGCCACTTAAAGTGAAGCACTGGACCACATAAAATAATGTGGTGGCCAGATAAAATAATTTGGTGGGACACATAAATTGATGTGGCTGACCACATCAAATAAAGTGTCAGGCCAATCTAAATATATTAAATAATGCAGTGAACCACATATAAGGATGTGACGGGCCACCGTAAAAATGTCATTTGATATAGTCTGCCACATAATTTAAAGTGGTCCGTGACTTTGAAATGGCCCACCACATAAATTGATGTGGCAGACAATATAAATGACATGGCAAGCCATTTTAAATATATTAAATATAGTGGCTGACCACATAAAGTGATATAGCAGACCACCACTTGATATAATGTGGCTGACCACCACGTAATAGGATGTGGCCACTTAAAGGGAAGCAGTGGACCACATAAAACAATGTTGTGGCCAGATAAAATGATGTGGCGGGACACATAAATTGAAGTTGATGACCACATCAAATAAAGTGTGAGGCCATTTAAAAAAATGAAATAATGCAGTGAACCACATAAAAGGTTGTGGTGGGCCACTGTGAAAATGGCATTCGATATAGTCTGCCACATAATTTAAAGTGGTCCGTCACTTTAAAATGGCCCACCACATAAATTAATGTGGCAGACCATGTAAATGATGTGGCAGTCCATTTTAAATGCATTAAATAAAGTGGCTGACCACATAAAGTGATATGGCGGACCACCACGGAAAATAATGTGCCTGACCACCACATAATATGACGTGGCCACCTAAAAGGAAGCAGTGGACCACATAAAATAAAATGGTGGCCAGATAATATATTGTGGCAAACCACATCAAATAAAGTGTCAGGCCAACTTAAATATATTAAATAATGCAGCGAACCACATAAAAAGATGTGGTGGGCCACCTTGAAAATGTCATTCAATATGGTCTGTCACATCATTTAAATGGCCCATCACTTTAACATGGCCCACCACATAAATTGATGTGGCTGACCGTATAAAAAAATATGGCAAGCCATTTTAAATACATTAAATAAAGTGGCTGACCACATAAAGTGATATGGTGGACCACTACTTGAAATAATGTGGCTGACCACCACATAATATGACATGGCCACTTAAAGTGAAGCTGTGACCCACACAAAATAATGTGGTGGCCAGATAAAATGAGGTGGCGGGACACGTAAATTGAAGTGGGCGACCACATCAAATAAAGTGTCAGGCCATGTTAAATACATTAAATATAGCAGTAAACCACTTAAAAGGATGTGGTGGGCCACCGTGGAAATGGCATTCGATATGTTTTTGTGGAAAAAGTCATTTTAGTCTCACCTTAAAACTCATTTATATACTCTAGCCTTTAAATAGACCCCCTTTTTAGACCAGTTGATCTGCCGTTTCTTTTCTTTTTCTCCTCTGTTACGCTCTCCCTTGTGGTTGAGGTCAGGTCCGGTGGCCATGGATGAAGTACTGACTGTCCAGAGTCGGGACCCAGGATGGACCGCTCGCCTGTGTATTGACTTGGGACATCTCTGCGCTGCTGATCCGCCTCCGCTTGGGATGGTTTCCTGTTGGCTTCACTATGGACGGGACTCTCGCTGCTGTTTTGGATCCACTTTGGACTGGACTCTCAACGTTATGTTAGATCCACTATGGATTGAACTTTCCCAGTGTCATGTTAGACCCACTCGACATCCATTGCTTTCGGTCCCCTGGGGGGTGGGGGGGTTCCCCACATATGCGGTCCTCTCCAAGGTTTCTCATAGTCATCATTGTCACTGTCACCGACGTCCCACTGGGGTGAGTTTTTCCTTGCCCTTATGTGGGCTCTACCGAGGATGTCGTTGTGGTTTGTGCAGCCCTTTGAGACACTTCTGATTTAGGGCTATATAAATAAATGTAACTGAGGGTTTATATAAGTCGCCTATACTGTATCACACTATAAAATAACAAACACGGAGGCTCTAGTTTTACACGAGAACCACTTTATTTTGTTTGTTTTCAAAACTGCGCTCCACTCCAACATGACATCATTTTTGTTCTTTCCACCTTCAAAATAACAACTCAAGGCATATACTGTATAACAAGAACTTAACATCACAAATAGGCAGAACCATACCTCCCCTCTTACAAAAAGAAACGTCCTCGTTTCAACACAATAACAGGATAAGTGCCAAAAACAACACAAGCAGGCAAAACCAATAAAAAAAACATATTAACCTGTCCCCCCAAATATACAGAGCACACACAACAACAACAACAAAAAAATATATATATGCATGTTTCCCTCACACCACTGCACAGTCCCAATATGACATAATTTCCGTTCTTTCCACCTTCAAAATAAGAGCTCGAGGCAAATAGTGTATAACAGGACCTTAAAGGCCTACTGAAACCCACTACTACCGACCACGTAGTCTGATAGTTTATATATCAATGATGAAATATTAACATTGCAACACATGCCAATACGGCCTTTTTAGTTTACTAAATTACAATTTTAAATTTCCCGCGGAGTTTCTTGTTGAAAACGTCGCGGAATGATGACGCGTGCGTGTGACGTCTCGGGTTGTAGCGGACATATTAGCCCAGCACCACACTCGGCTAAAAGTCGTCTCTTTTCATCGCATAATTACACAGTAATTTGGACATCTGTGTTGCTGAATCTTTTGCAATTTGTTCAATTAATAATGGAGACTATAAAGAACAATGCTGTTGGTGGAAAGCGATAGATTGCAGCTGCTTTCAGCAACCGAGACACAGCCTCTGTTTCTTTGTTTGTTGTGAAGCTTTAACACAGAGCGGTCAAGCGAACATGTTTCTCTACGTCAACCAGCAAGTTTTTGGATGGGAAAATTGTGATATTAAGTCGACTCTTACCGGAGACATCAGTGGATTATGGGACCTCCTGCAGCATCTGTCAAAAAGGCAGCTGTGATCTTGACTCCTCGGCTTTTCTGAGAGACACTGGCGTTCACCGCAGCCATCCGAGTTTCAGGTATGACTTTAGAATCTCACTAGAACACTATTAAAACATTAAGCAGATAAGGGATCTTCCAGAATTATCCTAGTAAATGTGTCTAATTACATCTGAAACGCTCCCACTGCCCACGCCCAGAGTCGTCGCTTTTTCTTTTTCTGCTTCAGTCCAACTTTCCTCATCCACGAATCTTTCATCCTCGCTCAAATTAATGGGGAAATTGTCGCATTCTCGGTCCAAATAGCTCTTGCTGCTGGTGGCCCACATTATAAACAATGTGAGGATGTGAGGAGCTGTCACGCTAAATTTCTTCTCCCTACAAAAACCTCCCCCCCCATTTACTTCCGGGGTCATGATTAATATAGACGTTTTGTTAACGCTATATTATAAAAAAATTTAAAAAACAATTTACGAACACAAACATGACATAAGAGGAAACGTGACCCCGGAAGTAAATGCGTCATCCCATAGCTTGTGTTTGTAAATAGTTTTTAAATTTATTTTATAATATAGCGTTAACAAAAGGTCTGTATTTTTTTATAACATAGCGTTATATTTTTATAATATAGCGTTATCAAAACGTCTGTATTAATCATGACCCCGGAAGTAAATGGGGGGGAAGGTTTTTGTAGGGGGGAAGAAATTTGGTGTGACAGAGCCCTACAACCCGTGACGTCACGCGCACATCGTCTGCTACTTCTGGTACAGGCAAGGCTTTTTTATTAGCGACCAAAAGTTGCGAACTTTATCGTCGATGTTCTCTACTGAATCCTTTCAGCAAAAATATGGCAATATCGCGAAATGATCAAGTATGATACATAGAATGGACCTGCTATCCCCGTTTGAATAAGAAAATCTCATTTCAGTAGGCCTTTAACATCACAAAAAGGGGCAGAACCATAAAAATAGGTTACATAAACATTGATTGATTGATTGATTTATAAACACATGCACAGGCTGTCATGCACACTCCTGACCACAGGGAGCGCTACACACCCAGAACCTGTTGGCCGGTGCGGTACACGGCAAGAAGAAGCCAACTGTTTGCCGGAGGGAGAGAGACAGAAGTCTCCCACCTGAGCGCAAGCAGACTTTTCTCGCCAATGACGTTTATTAAAAAAAACATAATTTCCGAAAAAATAGAAATGTCACCGCAATGTAAAGGTTGGTGAACATTTTCAAGGCGAGCCTCTGTTGAGTGTCGGAGCTTACCACCAACCACGGAGCGGCTGTCACCCGGAAGGCCGCCGCCACCACCGCCGCCGCACCCGGTGGGGATTGAACCTTCTCTCCCCGACGCATGGAGGCCAGCAGCACGTAGACGCGCCTTCCAACCCGCGCTGAAATTGACGGTCCTCCGGTAAGAATGGCCTCCTTGGGGATCGGCCGAGAGGAATGCTTGGCAATATCCTTTTCAAACATGCTTCTGCCTTTATAGCTTGTTGGTTGCGGTTAGCATAGCATGTAGTGTGCACTCACGTCTAATGTCATGAAGCCTTGACAAAACATGTTTTTTTGTGTATATAAATATATATACAGACACACATATACGTATAAATAGTTGTGGTGTAGATTACATTGAAACTGATGACCACCACCTGCAGTGTGTCATTTCTTCCGCTAGGTGGCCGTCACCATAACAATATGTACAGTTGTGGTCAAAAGTTTACATACACTTGGAAAGAACATAATGTCATGGCTCTTTTGGGTTTCCAATAATTTCTACAACCCGTATTTTTTTGTGATGGAGTGATTGGAGCTCATACTTGTTGGTCACAAAAAACATTCATGAAGTTTTTTTTTTTAATGAATTTATTATGGGTCTACAAAAAATGTGAGCAAATCTCCTGGGTCAAAAGCGCTTTTCTACCTTCAAGGTACTCAAAGCGCTTTGACACTACTTCCACATTCACACATTCACACACTGATGGAGGGAGCTGCCATGCAAGGCGCTAACCAGCACCCATCAGGAGCAAAGGTGAAGTGTCTTGCTCAGGACACAACGGACGTGACAAGGTTTATAGTAGGTGGGGATTGAAACAGGGACCCTCGGGTTCCGCACGGCCACTCTCCCAACTACGCTACGCATACAGCAATGCTAATATTTGCTTACATGTCCCTTGGCAAGTTTCACTGCAATAAGGCGCTTTTGGTAGCCATCCACAAGCTTCTGGTTGAATTTTTGACCACTCCTCTTGACAAAATGGTGCAGTCCAGCAAAATATGTTGGTTTTCTGACATGGACTTGTTTCTTCAGCATTGTCCACACGTTTAAGTTAGGATTTTGGGAAGGACATTATAAAACTTTAATTTTAGCCTGATTTAGTCATTACTTTACCACTTTTGACGTGTGTTTGGGGTCATTGTCCTGTTGGAACACCCAACTGCGCCCAAAACCCAACCTCTGGGCAGATGATTTTAGGTTGTCCTGAAGAATTTGGAGGTAATCCTCCTTTTTAATTGTCCCATTTACTCTCTGTAAAGCACCAGTTCCATTGGCAGCAAAACATTCCCAGAGCATAACACTACCACCACCATGCTTGATGGTAGGATGGTTTTCCTGGGATTAAAGGCCTCACCTTTTCTCATTTAAAAATATTGCTGGGTATTGTGGCCAAACAGCTCCATTTTTGTTTAATCTGACACCACATGGAGCATTCACCACGGCACAAGAGGCGATACAGCTTCAGTGACCGTGTCATTGTTGCTTTCTCAAAGTTCAAAAACTACCTGCTGGGCTCTGACAGTGGTTTGCTGCTAACGGAGGATCATGTCGACAGGGGTGTCGAACTTGCCTGAGACCAAATATATAAGAACCAGTTTGATAAAGATGTGGCCTTGGAGGATCCATGATTGGGAGATTGTGGAAGAAGTAGTCGAAGGAGGTGGGATTCAAAAGACTACCATTCCCTTATGTTCCAAAATGCAAATATTACTTTCATCAACCTTCTGAAGGAAAGTTCTGTGGTCAGATGAAACAAAAATTGAGCTGTTTGGCCACAATACCCCAAAAAATGTTTGGAGGAGAAATATGTTTGGTCAAAAAAAACATTCATGAAGTTTGGTTCTTTTATGAATTTATTATGGGTCTACTAAAAATGTGACCAATTCTGCTGAGTCAAAAGTATACATACAGATTGATTGATTGCTTGAAACTTTTATTAGTAGATTGCACAGTTCAGTACATATTCCGTACAATTGACGCCTAAATGGTAACAACCGAATAAGTTTTTCTACTTGTTTAAGCCAGGGTTCACGTTAAACAATTCATGGTACAAATATATCCTATCAGCATAATACAGACATCACACAAGTTAATCATCAGAGAATACACATTGAATTATTTGCAGTATTTACAATTGGGTGGTGGGATGTGGAGGGGGGGTAGGTTTGTTTGATATCAGCACTTCAGTCATCAACAATTGCATCATCTGAGAAATGGACATTGAAACAGTGTTGGTCTTACTTGGTAGGATTTGTACAGTAAGTAGTGGACATAGAGAGGTCAGAGCGCATAATAACAAGTATATACAGGTTTTACTGCAATAAGGCGCTTTTGGTAGCCATCCACAAGCTTCTGGTTGAATTTTTGACCACTCCTCTTGACAAAATTGGTGCAGTTCAGCTAAATGTGTTGGTTTTCTGACATGGACTTGTTTCTTCAGCATTGTCCACACGTTTAAGTCAGAACTTTAGGAAGGACATTCTAAAAAACATCACAAAAACGTTCACAAAGTTTGGTTATTTCATGAATTTATCATCCACCCATCCATCTTCTACCGCTTGTCCCGTTCGGGGTCGCCGGAGCCTATCTCATCTGCATGCGGGCGGAAGGCGGGGTACACCCTGGACAAGTCGCCACCTCATCGCAGGGCCGAATTTATTATGGGTCTCCTGAAAATGTAAGAAAATCTGCTGGGTCAATGTTAATATTTGGTTACATGTCCCATGGCAAGTTTCACTGGTAGCCATCCACACGCTTCTGGTTGAATGTTTGAGCACTCCTCTTGACTAAATTGGTGCAGTTCAGCTAAATGTGTTGGTTTTCTGACATGGACTTGTTTCTTCAGCATTACAGAGAGTAAATGGTACAATGAAAAAGGAGGATTACCTCCAAATTCTTCAGGACAGCCTAAAATCATCAGGTTGCATCAGGTCCGCAGGTTGGTTCTTGGGCGCAGTTGGGTATTCCAACAGGACAATGACCCCAAACACATGTCAAAAGCGGTAAAGGAATGGCTAAATCAGGCTAAAACTAAGGTTTTAGAATAGCCTTCCCAAAGTCCTGACTTAAACCTGTGGACAATGCTGAAGAAACAAGTCCATGTCAGAAAACCAACAAATTTAGCTGGACTGCACCATCTTTGTCAAGAGGAGTGGTCAAAAATTTAAGCAGAAGCTTGTGGATGGCTACCAAAAGCGCCTCATCGCCGTGAAACTTGCCAAGGGACATGTAAGCAAATATTAACATTGCCGTATGTATACTTTTGACCCAGCAGATTTGCTCACATTTTCAGTGGACCCATAATAAATTAACAAAAAAAACAAACTTCATGAATGTTTTTTGTGACCAACAAGTATGTGCTCCAATCACTCTATCACAAAAAAATAAGAGTTGTAGAAATGATTGGAAACTCAAGACAGCCATGAGATTATGTTCTTTACAAGTGTATGTAAACTTTTGACCATGAATGTATATTAAGTTGATTTGTTGACGTTAAGTCATTCCTCATTTGTAAACTACTTGTTACCTTAGTTGGTTTCAGAAGTACAATATGTTGTACTTTTACAGACAACTATAGGCTAGTAGTCTTTGTAGTAGGGCTGGGCGATGTAGCTGAAAACTGTATCGCGAGATCAGTTTTTCAAATTGATGGATTATTGATATTTTCTATGACCTACAGTACAGGCCAAAAGTTTGGACACAACTTCTCCTCATTCAATGAGTTTTCTTTATTTTCATGACTATTTGCATTGTAGATTGACACTGAAGGCATCAAAACTTAGCTTCAAGAGGTAGTCACCTGTAATGGTTTTCATGTCACAGGTGCGCTTGAAGTTCATCGAAAGAATGCCAAGAGTGTGCGAAAAAGTAATCAGACCAAAGGGTGGCTATTTTGAAGAAACTAGAATATAAAACATGTTTTCAGTTATTTCACCTTTTTTTGTTAAGTACATAACTCCACAAGTGTTCATTCATTATTGACCAGGAGAAAGAAACATGTCGCTTGAAGCTCATAGAGAGAATGCCAAGAGTGTGCGAAAAAGTGATCAGAGCAACGGGTGGCTATTTTGAAGATACTAGAATATAAAACATGTTTTCAGTTATTTCACCTTTTTTTGTTAAGTACATAACTCCACATGTGTTCATTCATTATGGACCAGGAGAAACATGTATTAAATGTTAACATTTTTATTTCAAATGCAACCGTCCTCTTGATTATAAATAATCCCCCAGTTATTAAGGCAGAAATCAAAGGAAATATCTACACGACCATGGAAAACACAACATTCTAAAATCACAAAACTTAACAAGGTTTAAAAATAAGAAACATGTAAAATAGAGCCTAGTGTAAAAATGTAACCATAGAGAAACCTAAGAAGAACAATGTTTTGCAATTATACTGCCAGAAAGTTACATAATTTGTGTAACATTTTTAATTTGGTGTGTTGTTCTCATTTTAGTATGAATTAATGTTATGCAGTAATTATTATTTAAATATTATTGGGCCAAATTATTATTTTAAAGTAGCATATGTGTTATATTTTGTTATCTATTTATTTTATACAGTCCTTCACTTTAGTTCCTACCTGTTGTTTCCTTACAGCCAAATAGGGAAACGGGGTTGAAAAAAGAGGTGAGCGCGGGTGGCTAAGGACTATACGGTCCTTTTTGGGGAAAAAAACAAACAAAAACCAAACGCCATATGTGACTTTCAGGGTTTAGCCACCTTCTTTTTGCTCTCTGAAGCTCTCGTTTTTACTTTTTCTTTTCACTCCATGCAGAGAATCAACAGCGAGACACAAATATGGCGCAGCCAAACGTAATAGTTGATATGGTTACGCGATTAGCTGTTTAGCGTGTTCCTCTTATTGCTCACTGATCACTTCCTGTGTTGCTAGGTAAAAAAAATATTATCCTTACAAAGAATGTTTTATTGATATCAATTACGTGTCCATCCTGATATATATTGATATTGTTTTATCGGCCCAGCCCTACTTTGTTCTGTGTTATTTAAAATGTGTCTGTTGTATGTAAACACATGACCTTGTGTCATCACTTGACGACGACGTCATCAAATCACACCATTGTTTTGATTAAGTCACCACCAAGTGTAAGAAATCAGTTTGTATGTTTAACAACAGCCATTGTTTGAATTTGACATTAACTCCCACTAACTAATTACATTATTGTCTTTTACTAGTGTCTTCATGTTACTCATGCATTTTCCTCAATTCTACAATCCCAAAACGTAAACATGTAAAAGCACATGCTAAAACCCAAGTATTGTAATATCTAGGGTTTTTTTTTTTGTGTGCTACATTTATCGACAGTCATTCCTTGATCATGCTGCTCACACTGTAAGAGGTCTGGAGCTGAGGGCTGGTCAGAAGGAGGCCAGACTGCTGTCACTTATTGAACGTGGGGGCGAGTTTATGTAAGTAGACTAGTTCTAAACTTTGAACCCACATTCTCTTACGACTGTCAACCTCCCAAGATATTTTTGTCTCGTGTTATCCTCAAATGAGAAGTCTGCAGAAGTAGTCGTTTCCCTAAGAACAGGGTGGTCCAATCTTTTTGACTTGGGGGGCGCATTGACAAATAAAATAGAAAACACATTTAATAAAATGTATACTGTATATATATATATTTTATACATATACATAAATGTGCATATTTATATAATTAATATAACGGATTAATATACAAAATCAGTGAAGTAGGCACGTTGTGTAATTCGTAAATAAAAACCGAATACAATGATTTGCAAATCCTTTCAACTTATATTCAATTGAATAGACTGCAAAGACAAGATTTTTAATGTTCCAACTGAGAAAGTAGATTTTTTTTTTATTTTTATTTTTTCAAATAATCATTAACTTAGAATTTAATGGCACCAACACATTGTAAAAAAGTTGGCACAGGGGCATTTTTACCACTGTGTTACATGGCCTTTCCTTTTAACAACACTCAGTAAATGTTTGGGAACTGAGGAGACACAGTTTTGAATTTTTTAGGTGGAATTCTTTCCCATTCTTGTTTGATGTACAGCTGCTAAAGTTCAACAACTTTGTGGCATTTTATGCTTCATATTACATCACACGTTTTCAATGTGAAGCAGGTCTGGACTACAGGTAGGCCAGTCTGATACCCACACTCTTTTACTAGGAAGCCACGCTGTTGTAACACATGGCTTGGCATTGTCTTACTGAAATAAGCAGGGGCGTCCATGATAACATTGCTTGGATGGCAACATATGCTGCGCCAAAACCTGAATGTACTTTTCACCATTATTGGTGCCTTCACAGATGTGTAAGTTCCCCATGCCTTGGGCACTAATACACCCCCATACCATCACAGATGCTGGCTTTTGAACTTTGCACCTATAACAATCTGGATGGCTCTTTTCCTGTTTGGAACAAGGTCCACAGTTTTCCAAAAACAATTTGAATCGTAGACTCGTCAGACCACAGAACACTTTTCCACTTTGCATCACTACATTTTAGATGAGCTCGGGGGAGCGAAACCAGCGTCGTTTCTGGGTGTTGTTGATAAATGGATAAATTCTCAATTAGCCTGTTCACCTGTGGGATGTTCCAAATAAGTGTTTAATGAGCATTCCTCAACTTTCTCAGTCTTTTTTTAAATATGTTGCAGGCATCAAATTCTCAATCAGTCAATCAATGTTTATTTATATAGCCCCAAATCACAAATGTCTCAAAGGTCTGCAGAAATCATTACGACTACAACATCCTCGGAATAACCCACAAATTCTAAATGAGCTAAAATTTGCAAAAATAAAGTTTTCCAGTTTTGCAGTGTATTTAATTGAATATAGGTTGAAAAGGAATGGCAAATCATTGTCGTCTGTTTTTATTTACGAATTACACAACTTGCCAATTTCACTGGTTTTGGGTTTTGTACAATGTTGTGCTGTGTTTACTTCAAAGTCATTAACCTGAATTACTCACGTTGTCCACAAAATGGCAGCAAAATTTGCAGCAATTGTTCTGTCAGATTTTTTAAAATTAAATGAAGGTTCTCCGCGGCCCAGACTCCTTTTAAACTTGTGACGTTTCGTGGGTCAAACTGAATACGCCGGTGGACCGTAGTTTGGACATTTCTACCGTGGATGATCTACTGGAGCCATAAAAGTGCATAAAATGAGTAGTATATACTGAATGTAGAGACAAACGTTTCTCTAACAGTCAAAAGTTTTGGACACACCTCATTTATAGCCATGGATAACATCTGATTAGTACTGTATATTTAACCACCATTTTTTAACAATGCCAATCTTTTGTGTAGAAGCAGCAGGTTGTGGCCACGTTGCAGTGCAAGGCACAAAACAATTAATCCTGCTGGCTGCCAGCTACCTCCTCCACTCATTATCCGGAATTCCAGCGCTCCATAACAAGACTCACATGGCAACACAAGTCCGACGCTCAGCTCAATTGTTTTAAACAGAGCACTAGTAGGAGTTCCAACAGGGAGGAACACTTTAATTTTCACTGCACCTGCAATTTAATGACGTGTGATAATCCTACAAAACAACACAATCCAGTTTAAAGCAGGGGTGTCAAACGTGTCCGGCCCGTGAGATGACTTTGCTAACTATGCAAATGAGCTGACATTTTTTAAAGAAAGAAACTGCCGTTCTAAATGTGTCCACTGTATACCGCAATAACAATACTTTGTATCGTATTTTCCGGCCCATAGGGCACACCGGATTCTAAGGCACACTGCCAATGAATGGTCTATTTTTGGGTCTATTTTCATATGTAAGGCGCACCCTATTATAAGGCGCATTAAAGGAGTCATACTATTATTAGTTTTTTGGTAATGTAAAACAATTCCCTGTGGTCTACATAACATGTAATGGTGGTTCTTTGGTCAAAATGCTGCATATATGATGTTTTACAGATCATCTTCAAGCCGCTTTCTGGCAGTCGCTTGCGGATGCGCCGTTTTGTGGGGGGTCTTATTTACATGACTCACCTTCGGCAGCGTCTTCTCCCCGTCATCTTTGTTGTAGCGGTGTAGCGTGCAAGGACGGGGGTGGAAGAAGTGTCAAAAGATGGAGCTAACTGTTTTAATGACATTCAGACTTTACTACAATCAATAACAGAGCAGTATCTCCTCATCCGGAAACAACAAGAAGGCCGGAAATGTGTCCTTTGAAAAACCATCCGACCGGAACTCTCTAATAACTACAGTTCTTTGGGTGAATAATGTAAACTCACTACACCGGTATGTTTTAGCGCTTTCATGGTGAGTTTACTGACGGATATAAGTAAGAACTTTATTTACAGAAAAAAATGTGTCTGGGGGCTGGTATATCTGATTTTTAGTAGCACTAATACAAAAACCTAACGATAATGTCTGATTGAATGCTAGAAACGTAAATGTGGGATTTACAATATTAACTATGAACAATAAATCACTGAATATTGACAACATGTGAACGATCCATGTATTTTACAATCAAGCAAAATGCAACAAAAATGTAACAAACAACAAAATATAAATGTGAAGAGTTAAAAAACCCCCACCAACAATGTGCAATATTTCATATACCGTATTTCCTTGAATTGCTGCAGGGTATATAGTATGCGCCTGCCTTGAATTACTGCCGGGTCAAACTCGCTTCCCAAAATTATTTGCGCCTGCTTAGTATTACCGCCTGGTCAAACTTGTGACGTCACGAGTGACACTTCCCCTGTCATCATTTTCAAAATGGAGGAGGCTGATTTCAATACCGGTAATTTGAAATCGCATAAAGGGAAGAAGATTAAGAGCTATTCAGTATGACTTAAGGTCCAAGCTTACATCACACTCAAATTTTTACTGCAAACCTTTGGTAAGTGCCGGAGTGAGAAGAGGTTTTAAAATAATTAGCGCATGCTTACTTTTACCGCATGCCTTTGGTAAGCGCAGGAGTGAGAAGAGGTTTTAAATTATCTAGCGCCCCGGCGGCAATTCAAGGAAATACGGTATCACTAAGCTTTAGAACTGTTGTAAAAATCTCCTTCCGCGTCCGTCCCTGACACCCGCATTTCAGGCTGGCCGCTCTGGAAACATTCTGTGGAAACACTCCCCACCCACACTGCTGGGTGCCTCGTCTGAGCATTGGTGACTTAGATTACCATAGTAACTAGTTAGATTACCATAGTAACTAGTATATCATGCAAAAGCGCAGATTCCAACCATTGAAATACTTTGTATAGTTCAAGACTTCCGGTCATTAGAAAACATCACAGCACATCATAATGACAGTTACTGTCTCCATCTTAAATATGTAAAAAAATATTTGGGAATTTCCGGTGGGCCAGATTGAAAAGCTTAACGGGGCCACATGTGGCCCCCGGGCCTTAATTTGCCTAGGTCTGATGTAGATGATGCGACATATGTACAGAATAAACCACATTATGTTGGTACATCATGTGAGGAAAATGTGTGAATTACAATAATAATGTCCTGTAATTTTATTTTGGTTATTTGATGATTTAATTTTTCTTCTGATAGATTAAACATTTACAATGGGAGCATTCTAAAAGACTCCATTCCACCTATTTGACTGATAAACATTATCACAGCATATATTCAGAAAGTATAAATAATGCCAAGTGAAGATAGAATACTATTAACCGCAACATGTACGTGTAAAACACAACATTGTCATTGGAACATTTTGTCCGAAATGTGCTTGCTCTATTTTCAAACAAAGAAAACAATCTGAAGTAGTCTTTATTTTTAAGTTACCATGCCATGATTTTACCAGTCAGGCCAACTTGGGAATACATTTTTCCCCATGTGGCCCCAAAGCTAAAATGAGTTTGACACCCCTGCTTTTAATAATTAATGGTTTCCAGGCAATAGTTTCTTGATAACATGTGATGTATTTCCTTGCTTTCTAAAACAATAGCTTTACAGATACCACGTCTACTGTACAGGATATGTATGACACTTAAAACTAGGGTTTCAACGATCAATATATCGTCGATACAAACGTCACAATTATTTATTGGCAAAGTCTCCAGTACAAGGTGCGTTTCAGTCCTACTCACTCGCCATGAACGGTCTTTAAGATGGTACGCTATTTTCGACACAACCTGCACGGAAAGGTGATACGCACCTATTGAGAAACAAGCTAGCAGGCTACATTAGCCTAGCCATTAGCCATTGACGATGATGGCTCACCCATTTGCAAAAAAAACTGCCAAAGACATAATAACTGTAAAATTATGTTAGTGGCAATTTAAGTCATGAAAAATTTGAGTTGTATCACTTGCAATCAGTCGCTTAGTGTTGAGGCAGTTCAGTGTAAACTATCAGCAACAAGTAGTCCATCAGTGACCATTTAGTCCAGTTAGATTGCTTCTTACTGTCTAGGCATTGTACGTTAATACAGCAGGTGTAAAACATACATAACAAACATAACACTAGGAGCTTGTAAATGACACTATACCATAAATTAAAGTTAAAGTCACACACACACTAGGTGTGGTGAAATGTGTCCTCTGCATTTGACCCATCTCCTTGTTCACCCCCTGGGAGGTGAGGGGAGCAGTGGGTAGCAGCATGGGCAAAGCCCGGAAATCATTTTTTGGTGATTTAACCCCCAGTTCCAACCTTTGATGCTGAGTGCCAAGCAGGGAGGTAATGGCTTCCATTTTTATAGTCTTTGGTTTGACTCGGCCGGGGTTTGAACTCACAACCTACCGATCTCAGGGCGGACACCTACTCAGTGGCCTAGCATAAAATATATCCCCTCGGGATCAATAAAGGTAATCTTTGCCTTTCTAGTATTATTATAATTATTAATGTATTATTATTAATACTTTTTGTTTGTACTCATTATTTTGTACTGCTATTGTAATGTTATTATTTTTATTACTGTTATTTTTGGGAGAAATACATATCAAAACAAAATATCTCCGTAATGTCTGTGATTTTATACATTTTTAGATTGGAATTTAACTCATTGCAATCGTGATATAATTCTACAGTCAACAATCTATATTGAAGTGAATTATATTTATATAGCGCTTTTTCTTTAGTGACTCAAAGCACTTTACATAGTGAAACCCAATATCTAAGTTACATTTAAACCAGTGTAGGTGGCACTGGGAGCAAGTGGGTAAAGTGACTTTCCCAAGGTCACAACGGCAGTGACGAGGATGGCAGAAGCTAGGATCTAACCTGGAACCCAAAAGTTGCTGGCACGGCCACTCTACCGACCGAGCTATACCGCCCCAGTATAATTGTTGCATCACTACTGTAAACTCATAGCAAAGCGAATTACAGTGCAGCTATCTAGTAGCAACAATTGTTCATTTTCATAAGGGGAAGAAATAGGGAGATGTTCTTTAACATGCGACATTTTTTAAATTGCTCCTGCTGATTAATTGGGGCATGGCACTTATTTGAGCCAATGACACTGGTTGAGAGGAAATATCGAATTGGAACAATGTCCAAAACCAGTTAAGTTGGCACGTTGTGTAAATCCTGAATAAAAACCAAATAAAATCCTTTAAAAAAATCCTTGGGCACAGGTGGGTGCCAGGATTGGGTATAAGAGCAGCTTCCATGAAATGCTCAGGGTGGGGCGAGGGTCACCACTTTGTGAACAAATGCGTGTTAAACAGTTTAAGAACAACATTTTTCAATGAGCTATTGCAAGGTGTTAAGGGATTTCACCATCGACGGTCGGTTTTATCATCAAAAGGTTCAGAGAATCTGGAGAAATCACTGCACGTAATCGATTATATTACAGACCTTCAATCCCTTAGGCGGTACTGCATCAAAAAGTGACCTTTGGTGTGTAAAGGATATCACCACATGGGCTCAGCAACACGTCAGAAAACCACTTTCAGTAACTACAGTTTGTCGCTACATCTGTAAGTGCAAGTTAAAACTCTACCATGCAAAGCGAAAGGCATTTATTAAAAACACCCAGCTGGGCCCGGGCTCATCTAAGATGGACTGATGCAAAGTGGAAAAGTGTTCTGTGGTCTGACGAGTTCACATTTCAAATTGTTTTTGGAAACTGTGGATGTTGTGTCCTCCGGAACAAAGAAGAAAAGGATTGTTCTAGGTGCAAAGTTCAAAAGCCAGCATCTGTGATGGTATGGGGGTGCATTAATGCCCATGGCATGGGTAACTTACACATCTGTGAAGGCACCATTAATGCTCAAAGGTACATACAGGTTTTGGAACAACATATGTTGCCATCTAAGCAACGTTATCATGGACGCCCCTGCTTATTTCAGCAAGACAATGCCAAGCCATGTATTACAACAGCGTGGCTTCACAGTAAAAGAGTGTGGGTACTAGACTGGCCTGCCAGTAGCCCAGACCTGTCGCCCATTGAAAATGTGTGGCGCAATATTAAGCCTAAAATAGGACAACGGAGACCCCGTATTGTTGACCAATTTAAGCTGTACATCAAGCAAGAATGGGAATGAATTCCACCTGAAAAGCTTCAAAAATGTGTCGTCTCAGTTCCCAAACATTTACTGAGTGATGTTAAAAGGAAAGGACACGTAACACAGTGGTAAAAATGCCCCTGTGCCAACTTTTGTCCAATGTGTTGCTGCCATTAAATTCTAAGTTAATGATTATTTGCAAAAGAAAATTAAGTATCTCTGTCCGAAGATTAAATATCTTGTCTTTGCAGTCTATTCAATTGAATATAAGTTGAAAAGGATTTGAAAATCATTGTATTCTGTTTTTATTTAACATTTACACAACGTGCCAACTTCACTGGTTATGGGTTTTGTACATAGTCCTGCACATTTTCACCAATTTCTTGTGTCTATCAACATTATAACATGGGAATCTAAATAATACAGGCAGCAATGAAAATAACCACTAAAGGATAAAAGAGGCGGCTTCACGGTGGAAGAGGGGTTAGTGCGTCTGCCTCACAATACGAAGGTCCTGCAGTCATGGGTTCAAATCCAGGCTCGGGATCTTTCTCTGTGGAGTTTGCATGTTCTCCCCGTGAATGCGTGGGTTCCCTCCGGGTACTACGGCTTCTTCCCACTTCCAAAGACATGCACCTGGGGATAGGTTGATTGGCAACACTAAATTGGCCCTAGTGTGTGAATGTGAGTGTGAATGTTGTCTGTCTATCTGTGTTGGCCCTGCGATGAGGTGGCGACTTGTCCAGGGTGTACCCCGCCTTCCGCCCGATTGTAGCTGAGATAGGCGCCAGCGCCCCCCGCGAGCCCAAAAGGGAATAAGCGGTAGAAAATGGATGGATGGATGGATAAAAGAGGCGGTAAAAAAAGAAGAGAAAATAGAATCAGGAAGTAATGTCTCAAAAATAAACGCTGAACCAAAACAAGAAGAAGCGGTAACACAGCTGACTGTTTTAGTCTTTTGAGCAGCAAAATAAAACCCTGGAGATGAATCAGGCAAAAGTACTTAAATTAATGTGCAAATGCGTTGTTTTATTCAAATTAAATACATTGCTGCACGTCTGCATGACCGTTTGTCTTTTGTAATAAATTGGCGGTTGAAGTAAAGCAACAACAAACCCCAGTCTGCATGACGACACCTAACACCCTGCATGTCCCGTGCATGATCATCTGGAATGAGAACTCTGCAGCGGTGTGCACGTGTGTCAATCATGCAACGGGATAGGGAAGCTGCCGTTGAGTTAAGCAAGAGTCTGTGCCGCTCTCATGCAGACTCGGCGTGCTGGCCACCCCTGATGCAGTGGTGGCTCGTCCGGTGGCCCAGCTGTCCATACCCATCAACGGTAAATTCCAAATAGTCAAAGGTATGTCACTTTTTCTCTCGAACCACACACATTTGTGTATCTTTGGAGTCACACATTTGAAAATCCACATGCAGAAACGACTTCCGTTCTAAACCGCTACTCTGACCCGGGCGCGTTGTTTAAGCTGCTTTCTCTTTTCACTGCAGAGGCCGAGGAGGCTCTTCTCATTGACTTCTCCCTGGTTTGTGAGTACCTTTTTTTTTCTTTCTTTTTTTACGTTTTTGAGCCAATCCGTCTTACAAGGCAACCGGTCTCTCGCTGTGGGAACGTGAGTGAGCTGAGGCCTAACATTCATTGTCGCTCAAGCCGTGTTTACATCTTTATTTAGTAGCCGTCGCGGGTCATGAGTTTCCCGGGGCTCTCTGAAAGAATTCTGACGAGCTGGACCGTTGGAATCTTTGTCTGCATTCTAAAGGTGTTTCTTCTCCCTTGTTTGTGTGTGTGTTTAGCTGGGCTCAGGATACGAATAAAAGGAGATAAAGCCCCAGAACTCCAGTTGGAACTCCAGGATGACGAGCGCACGCAGACTTTCCTCACGCAGGTGATAAGCGCCCAACAACAAGGTAAGTCGCCTCTCTGTCTTTAGTGTGAAGCACTTTTTCCTAACTCAATCGCTACTGGTCTAACATTTATTTACTAAGGGGGGATTGATGATTTCCTTTGTTGCCGCAGACTTTTGTTGCATACAAATGTTAATGTCCTTGGAGAACAGACCTGGGCAAAATCATAATTTTTGAGCATTATCTCAGGATTCTGAGAACATTACTGTCATGTTGAGTAAAAAACAAAGTTTTGTGTTTGGAAACCTGACAAAAGCACATGTTTCTAGTAAAACTCATAAAGATACATCATTACCGGCTTTATTAGACATTTCTCCTCTTTTGCTGAGAAGAATTGTTGTACATTCTTGTGTAGCATTTAGTTGTTTGCAAATGGACCAAATCGTTAAATTTCAATAATTTAATAAATAAAGGGTTTGTATGTTCTCTATGTGTGAAGTGAAGTGAATTATATTTATATAGCGCTTTTCTCAAGTGACTCAAAGCGCTTTACATAGTAACACCCAATATCTAAGTTACATTTAAACCAGTGTGGGTGGCACTGGGAGCAGGTGGGTAAAGTGTCTTGCCCAAGGACACAACGGCAGTGACTAGGATGGCACAAGCGGGAATCGAACCTGAAACCCTCAAGTTGCTGGCACGGCCACTCTACCAACCGAGCTATGCGTGTGGTTTAGGAGTTATGCTTGAATAATTTTGTATTGCTTTTTTCGCATTATCTCAGGATTCTAAAAGCATTACTGTCATTGAGTAAAAAAAACAATTGTGTTTGCAAACCTCACAACAGGACGCGTTTTTAGTAAAACTCACAAAGACACATTAATACAGTCATTATCAGACATATTGCCGGACATTCTCCATTCTTTTTTAGACCTTTTACATCAAAACTGTCGACGCCATTATGATGAGCAGTGATGTTTTTAAATGACCTTAAGTCTTGAACTATAGAAAGTATTTCAATGGTCGAAATCTGCGCTTTTGGGTAATCTACGTCACAGCAGCTCAGACCAGGAACAAACCAGAGTGGACACACAACAAACGCGTGTGTCAGAAACAGATGCGGAAACAGATATTTTACGTGATACTATATCATATTGTAGGTGATTATTACCCTTTGCGTTCATAACAATCTGTTTTTTTTTCTTAATTTTTGTTGTGTTTCGTGTGACTGTAAAAGATCCACAACTATCGCGGAGCTTGTCTGAGAAGTAAAAGAGGAGCGATGATTATAAGTATTTAATATTCAGTGTTTTATTGTTCATAGTTAATATTGTAAATCCCACTGTCTTTATTTTAATGTACATTTTGGGTGTCCCATTCAGTAAAAAACTGTAAAATTCCATTCCATTTTTTTTTTTAAGTGGTCTGTCGTAACGTTTTTAGAATTCCGTCGGACGTTGTGATTTTTGGTATTAGTGTTCCTGAAAAAAAAAGGGACCCCAACACACATACTGTCCAGCAGAGTTTTACAGCTAAATGTTTATTTTTAATTTTTACACACAGGCACATTTTTTTGTCTCAATATGGCCCCCGAGTCAAAACATTTGCCCTGCTCTGTTGTAAAGGATGACTGACTCGTCATTTATTCATCCAGCCTTTGTCCATAGATAAATACTTTCTTGAGAAATAGGAAAAGTGTGGTAGAAGCAGGAAGGAAGTTGCAATGACTCAGCCTCAAGTTCAAATAAAGGACGACAGTATTTGAAGTTCTTCATGCATGTTAATCAACCTGACCGTTTTATTTCAGTTAAGTTTTATGGGTCCATAAACTTCACATACCATTGTGTTTTGCAGTGGTATAAAACGTCACATTACACTAAAAGTGATTGCCCTATATATCACAATATCATGTATAATTTAGAGTATTTTTTAGTAGAGTTCTTGTGTTGAATGTCAATAAATAGCAATGTTGTATTCAGTGAGTGCAATATTAAGCTACTACACAACCATCTGTCATGGCGCCATAATAGAAATATTAAATATTTACATAACTTCTTGAATGAATGCCATTTGTTTGACTTGGTTTGATTATTTGTATGGCTACCACTTCTTTAATAATACAATGCCTCTGGCATTTATAATTTTTTATTATGTATTTTGAGACTGCAGCATTGTAAATGTTTTTATAAAATTTTGCTGGCACGTATTGGTTCACATAACAGTACTTAGGAGTGTCAAAACAAGAAAAGATTGTCGAATTAATCACAATTCTTACTTGTAACGATTGTTAATCAATTAAAGAAAAATCCAAAATCAATATGAATGTATTTGTTTTATATTTATAAATATAAAAAGTAATATTTTAATATTTATTTTATATATTTAATTTTAGTTTGTATATATATGTATATATATACATATAAATAAATAAAAATAAATATATAAAATAGAAATATATAAAATAAAAAAATATATAACAAATATATACATATATATCAATATTTATGTATTTATATATATATATATATTTTTTTTTAATATATATATATTTCTGTTTTATATATTTAATTTTAGTATATATATATATATATATATATATATATATATATTTTTTTTTTTGTGTTTTATTTTTATTTTATAAATTTCTGTTTTATATATTACCTTTGGGGTCGCGGGGGGGGGGGGCGTACACCCTGGACAAGTCGCCACCTCATCGCAGGGCCAACTATATATATATATATATATATATATATATATATATATATATATATATATATATATTTAAATTATTTATTATTATTATTTTTGGGACAGGACAGATTTTTTTAAAAACAAAACAGAAGTCATCGCAGGGCCAACTATATATATATATATATATATATATATATATATATATATATATATATATATATATATATATATATATATATATATATATATATATATATATATATATATATATATATATATATATATATATATATATATATATATATATATATATTTAAATTATTTATTATTATTATTTTTGGGACAGGACAGATTTTTTTAAAAACAAAACAGAAGTCATCGTCTAGTTGCGGAAGCTTGCGCTCCAAATCAGCTAAACAGCTCCCCGGTGATGTTTTGGTGAAATTGCGAAACTGAAACAATACAAAAAGAATGCCATTCTAAGTTTATAATACTAACACAGACACTCGTAGACGGCGTAGCATATAAGCTAATGCTAACCACGCTTGTACAAATATGCATGAAAACACTCCTACAGACATCACATAAGGGACGGATTGGTAAGTAAAAATTGATTTAGTTAAATTGTGACGCTTACAAACATTGCTCGTTGTGATGAATGAAGAATCCAAACGAGTAGAAACGCTATTGACGGTTTTGCTTTCGGTTGAAGGCCAAACGGGAAGTAAGTACATTGTCAACTCGCAGCACTAGCAGTGAGCGAACTTGTCCAAAAGATGGCGCCATAGCACAAACGGAAACACACCATTTCAGTCCTATGCTTGGGTTTATTGAAAACTATTGAACACAAAACATAACGGCAATTAGCAAAAAATACATTTTTTAATTAGCCGCGCCGTTTAATAAGCCTTGGGGTTCAAACTGTAGGAAATAAAGTAGCTGCTTACAGTCCGGAATTTACAGTATTACCATTTTAAATTGAATTTGTCAAAAAATAATGACTAATAAGTCTGCGGACTGATTAACGTTTCCTCGCAAGCTTAAATGCCCAAATGAAAACAAGAGACATTAACATCTTTCCTCATTAAGAAACAAAGTACCCCAATCTAAACTTATATAAACACGTTGCTTTAATTGTGCGTCTTGAACCTACAAGCTGTGTTCTCATAGACCAGACTGTTCCGTCGATACTCGGAGGAATACAAGACCGAAATCTTACTAGTTTAAGGATAGCTGAACACAGTAGGACGCTGCAACGCCTGCCAGAAATAATGTTCCACATCTTTCATTGAAACAAATCCTCAAGTGCTGCAGTACAAGTAAAAGACAGATACAATACTAAGACTACAACACTATCAGTGAAGCATAAGAAACACAAAACCTGCAAAATAGACCCACTGTTGAAAAACCTCTATTTATTTGAGTTATTTAAAAAAAATAATGCGGTCAAAAGATTTTGAAGTACTTTTTCAGCATATTCAACAATTGCCCCATCATTTTGTCTATGATAACCGTGATATGAGTTTTTCATATCGCTGCTTTCCCGCTCATCACTTGACTCCGACTCTTGTGTATTTTCTTTCCCAGTTCAGTCGAATCGCTCCAACCCCGGCGTGATGGATCACGATGAAACAACACCTCAAAGAGGTACAGTCCCCAACCCGCCTCAGCGTGGACACAAGACTGCCAACTGTGTGGACTCTGGAGTCAACCAGCCAAGTACGACCAGCCTCAATAGCAACAAATCCACACATCGGACTAATGCAGGTAATGTATGCTCTGAAAATATATTTACCATCAATGCTTTAAACCCACAAATTATTGCAAATAAACGATATTGTCAACATTATCATCAGACCAAATCAAGCTTTAATATAATTGTAATACAGCATAATAATACAAGTAATTCTTTCACATGCAATAAACTATTATTTTCAGTGGTATTTTTACCCTTATAATTGGAACGTCACTAACTTTTAATTATCCTAAATAAAGTAACAAGCCATAAAAATCAAATCCCTCTCTTGCACTTCAATATATATTAAACATCAAAAAGTGCAGTTTTTCCCTGGTTAAAAAAACAAACAAACTTTGGGCCTGATTTGCCAAGATCCAAATACCACGCGCTAAACAGTGTGTGCAATCCGTAAAATAACATGCACTATTAGTAGGCGTGTTGCGTGTAATTGACTAAAACTTCTTGTGCAAAAGTGGTGCAGACCTCCTTATTTAAATGAGGGTTTTGCATGTAAATATATAGGGAATCACCATAGAGACACTTATTTACTGCACACATGTTATCATGCTCCTTACCTGTGGCGTTTTGCTATATGTTTATACGTGCAAGAGACAAGTACTACTTTTTATGGGCTTTTTAGAAGCAGTCCTTTAGCGCATCTACAGTAGAAAACATATTTCCGAACCCTTTTATTTACCGCTGAAGGTGCGCTCATTGGAGAGAGGCTGTGTATACTTTGCTCAAGATGCAAAAAATGCATACCGTATTTCCTTGATTAGCCGCCGGGCATGTAATATGCGCCTGCCTTGAATCACTGCCGGATAAAACTCGCTCCCCAAATTTGTTAGCGGATGCTTACTTTTACCGCCGGGTCAACTTCGTGACGTCACGAGTGACGCTTCCCCTGCCGTCATTTTCAAAATGGCGAAGGAGGTTTTTTTGCTCTCACTGTGTGTAAACCAGGGGTGTTGTTCAACAGCCATACAGATCACACTAATGGTTGTGATACAAAACAATTTTAACACTCTTACTAATATGCGCCACACTCTGTGAACCCTAACCAAACAAGAATAACAAACACATTTCTGCAGAACATTGGGTCTGTAACACATTATAAACGCAACATAAGAATTACCCAGAATTCCAATGCATCCATGACTCTTGGCTATATTATACACCCGCTAGCACCAAACCCCTCCCACCCCCCCGCCGTGCGTCGGTTGAGGTGGGCGGGGTTGGGGGCGCGTGTATAATATAGCCAAGAGTCCTGGGTGCATTGGAATTCTGGGTAATTCTTATGTTGCGTTTATAATGTGTTACAGAGCCAATGTTCTCCAGAAATGTGTTTGTTATTCTTGTTTGGTCAGGGTTCACAGAGTGTGGCGCGTATTAGTAAGAGTTTTAAAGTTGTTTATATCACAACCATCAGTGTAAACGGTATGGCTGTTGACCAAGTATGCATTGCAATCTTGTATGAGAAGCAGCGAAATGCATGTGTCCTACCGGCACGCAGATAGCATGGTGTAAAGGTGGGTGCGATGACATGTTGTAGAGCAGTGGTCCCCAACCGGGCCGCAGAATAATTTTTTATAATTTTTTTTTTTTCATCAAACTCAATTTCTTACTGCATGCAATTGGTAAGCGCAGGGGTGAGAAGAGGTTTTAAAATAATTAGCACCTGCTTACTTTTACCGCATGCCTTGAATAAGCGCAGGAGTGAGAAGAGGTTTTAAATTACTAGTGCCCCGGCGGCTATTCAAGGAAATACGGTACTTAAAGTTTTTTTTTATACAGGAAAAAAATTTTAAAACATTAATTGACACCAGAGGAGATCAATTAAATTGTTTTTAATCGGTCCCTTAAGTCCTTCAACAGCTATAAAATTATAAAATTTTGTTGCTGAATAGATGATATATCTATCTATATGTTGACAGGTAGGGCAGATATATACTGTACTCTATGTGAAAAATGTAACATATTAAAAAAAAAACATTAAATGACACCAAAACACATACATTGAATTAATTTTAATCAGTCCTGTAAGTCCTTAAGCAGCTAAAAAAAAAAAAAAAAAAAAAAAAAAAATGTTGCATCCGACTTTGTAGTACATGCCGATGAGCTTCTTCTTTTTCTCTATCTTCATGTTATGGGACATTCATCCTCCGCTGTTGCCATTTCTAATATAAAGTAGTGTAAAGTTCTTACTTATATCTGTCAGTAAACTTGCCATGAAAGCGCTAAAACATACCGGGGTAGTTATTCACCCAAGGAACTTTAGTTATTAGAGAGTTCCGGTCGGACAGTTTTTCACGGGACACATTTCCGGCAGATGAGGAGATGCTGCTCCATTGTTGATTGAAGTAAAGTCTAAATGTCATTAAAACAGTTAGCTCCATCTTTTGACACTTCTTCCACTCCCGTCCTTGCACATTACATCGCTACAACAAAGATGACGGGGAGAAGACGCTGCCGAAGGTGAGCCCCGTAAATAAGACTGCCCAAAAAACGGCGCATTCAAAATCGACTGTCAGAAAGCGGCTTGAAGATGGTCTGTAAAACATCATCTATGCAACATTTTGATCAAAGAACCACCATTACATGTTATGTAGACCACAGGGAAGTGTTTTACATTAAAAAAAAAAATAATAATATGACTCCTTTAATGCGCCCAATAATCCGGTGCGCCTTATATATGAAAAAAGATCGAAAATCAACCATTAATCGGCAGTGCGCCTTATAATCCGGTGCGCCCTATGGTCCGGAAAATACAGTACATAACAACTCCAGCTGTAATGAGAGGATTTACAGTCAATGCATACATTTTCCAGTGCTAACGTCTACTTGTTCGCTCTGACCCTCCAGTTCAGTCGCTCGCCTCAGACTTTGGCTTTGAGGACAACTTCGATCACACCTTGAAAGTGGAGGAAAAGAAGAACCAGCAGAACAGGATGGTGGCCCCAAGGGAACCTCCTCCGGTTCCCCCTCTGCCTCCGCGCAAAGCCTCCTTCACTCCCTCTTATCAGCTGCCTGCGCCCCCGCACCTTAAAGAGAGAGCCGTCTCCTCTCAAGCCAAAGACAACTCCAGACCAGAGTGAGCCCGCCTGCCTTTTTCAATGGCTCGTGAAAGACGCTCACAATCGTCGTTTTCTTTTTCCAATCCTGCAGTAGTTTCAGACCGGGCTTCGAGCGGGACAGGCCGGCGTCTTGGTCCGACAGTCCCACCACAAACACGATGAGACATGCCATGTTCTCCAGCCAGGCGGGGCAGAGGGAGTACCTCATCAAACGCCGCCTGGGAAAGAAGGAAAACGAATATGTGGACCTCCAGAACTTCAGGTGGCAGCTCTTCCTTTCTGTTTGACAATTCCCACCAGAACATCAAAATCTGTGTAGATTTTGCGCATTTCACTGTGTTTACATCTACTTATTTATTAGAATGCATGATAAAATCCAGAATATGCAAAGGTGCTACGTTATGGTTGTGCAAACAAAGTTTCTCCATTGTTCCTACAGGCTCTTCACTGGTACTTGGAATGTTAACGGGCAGTCTCCAGACAGCAGCCTGGAGTCCTGGCTCTCTTGTGACGCAGAACCTCCTGATATGTACGCCCTGGGGTCAGTGCTGATTGTTCATTTTCTTGACAAGTAACGTATGCACCGTCTGCTCTTTGTAACCAATTCCTGTTGATTCCTCAATTACTTAGTTTCCAAGAATTGGACCTGAGCACTGAAGCTTTCTTCTACATGGACTCCTCCAAGGAGCAGCTGTGGGTGGAGGCAGTTGAGAGAGGCCTACACCCTAAAGCACATTATAAGAGGGTGAGTGGATGAGGTCATGTATTTAACTAAGCTGCTCATAAAAATAAAGTAAACACTTAAGTCACACATCCTGGATTTCTGTAAGAACTACACACGCAATTTTAGTGTGTCTTGTATTTGCTGTTCAACGGTCCCTCCCCCGTATATTATATATAGATTTAGTATCCCTGCTTTGATTTGTAAATATGTTTTTATTGGGAAAGTATTGTGATGGCGCTGCAGCTGCCAATTTAGCAACGAGAGCTCCTTCACAATTCAAATTACTCAACATTTTCCAGCAGGAAGATGCTTTAACAAGGCGTGATGCTGTGTAGCTGATTGTTTTGTAAATGCAATGCATTATACTGTTTGTTTTTTTTTGTTTACATTTTCTTCATTGTTTAGTTTGTTTAGTTTATTATTTCTTCGGTCAGTGATAAACAAAATAAACAAACAGTTTTACATTCATAAATTGACAATTTTACAGACCGAAAGGGTTTAGGCTGAAGTTGAGCACTTATTTTGCCTAACCTTATAAACTACAAGTTGTAGCAAAGCCAGGAGACATCGGGCTCTGATCATGAGATTCATAGAAATGTGAAATTTCCTTTACACAACATATTATAAATACACCTTGTACACAACATAAACAGTGTTCAAATATATACACAGTAAAGACATAGACTAACAGTTGTGAAATATCTCTGTACATGTGTTGGTTAAAAATGTGTACCGATAATATGCTATATACAAACACTTGCACTTCCATTATTATTTTTTCCCCATATTTAGTTTTGTAACAAACATCGATCCTAGTTTTAACCACTGGTGTTGATTCAAGAGCGATATATTTTTCCAAGACATTAGTCTCTAATGTTTTTTTTAAATGTGTGAATAAGGCAGGGGTAGGGAACATATGGCTCTGGAGCCAGATGTGGCTCTTTTGATGACTGCATCTGGCTCTCAGATAAATCTTAGCTGACATTGCTTAACACGATAAGTAATGAATAGTTCCACTGGTAATCACAGTGTTGAAAATATTGTTCAAAATATAAAACGTTCCCATGTGTTAAAATGCTTAGGAACGTTTTATATTTTGAACGTTAAATTAAAAAAATCCATCCATCCCTTTTCTACCGCACCTGTTCAAGTTGCATTAATGGTAATAAGTATTTCATTTATTATTGGTTAGCTTCAGAATAAAAATGTCATTAAAAATGATAGGAGACTTATTGTTCTCTAAAAATGTTGGTTTTACTTAAAAATGCACGCATTTAGTTGTATTCGGTGTTAAAAAATATTATATGGCTCTCTCGGAAATACATTTTAAAATATTTGGCTTCCATGACTCTCTCAGCCAAAAAGGTTCCCTACCCCAGGCTGTTCCACAGATGAAACCCCCTGACAGAAACACATCTACTTTTTAAGATAGTTCTTATGTGTGCATTCTGAAAGACAGCTGAACATCTGAGGTCGTATGGACTCTTCCTGGGTTGGAACCTTTTCTGTAAACACCGAGGCAGCATGTGCTTATGAGCTTTATACGTCACAATAGCAGGGTTGAGGTCAACAAGATGATGCAGTTTTAATGTTTTTAATTTAATGAAAACAGCATTGATATGATCATAGTAATCCACATAATTTACATTTCTAATAGCTTTCTGTGAATGTAAGAACATACAGGACTGTCTCAGAAAATTTGAATATTGTGATGAAGTTCTTTATTTTTCTGTAATGCAACTAAAACATGAAAATGTCATACATTCTGGATTCATTATACATCAACTAAAATATTGCAAGCCTTTTAACATTTTAATATTGCTGATTATGGCATACAGCTTAAGAAAACTCAAAAATTATATCTCAAAAATGTGAATATTTCTTAAGACCAAGTAAAAAAAAGATTTATAACAGAAAAAGAAAACCAAACATTTGAAAATGTCAATTAATGGTTGGGAATCCTTTTGCACGGATCACTGCATCAATGTGGCGTGGCACGGAGGCAATCGGCCTGTGGCATTGCTGAGGTGTTCTGGATGCCCAGGATGCTTCAATAGCGGCTTTTAGCTCATTTGCTTTATTGGGTCTGGTGTCTTTCAGCTTCTTCTTCACAATACCCCACAAATTCTCTATGGGGTTTAGGTCAGGGGACTTGGCAGGCCAATCGAGGACAGTAATGCCATGGCCAGTACACCAGTTACTGGTGGTTTTGGCACTGTGGGCAGGTGCCAGATCATGCTAGAAAATGAAATCATCATGTATGACATTTTCATGTTTTTAGTTGCATTACAGAAAATAAAGGACTTTATCACAATATTCAAATTTTCTGAGACAGTCCTGTAGAGTTGATGTTTGATTTATAATTGTCACCCCAGATCTTAACACAAGAATTGAGATATGGGAGTACGAAGGAGTTATTCAACACATTAAGAGCCTTTTGATTTACAGAGTTTTTAATTTCAAATAACAGCAATAATGTCTGCCATCTTTGCATTGAGTATATTTATGGGCAGTTTCCAATTAAATTTTTCATCCTTATAGATTCCCTAAAATGTAATTGAATAAACCCCTTCTATGTCCCTATCATCAATTCTTATGTGACACTGTGTGTTAATTTTCCTATTTCCATTGAGTGTAGGTGAACGCACAAACTTGAAACCAATACTGTTGGTAAGGAAACTAAATAAACAAAAAAAAAACTAAAATGAACATCACATATAAATGTATTACACAAAGACAATAGAGAGGGGTACAATATATAATTCATACGTAATTTGAAAATGGAACATTTTAAACTACCATATTTCCTTGAATTGCCGCAGGGCATATAGTATGCGCCTGCCTTGAATTACTGCCGGGTCAAACTCGCTTCCCAAAATAATTAACGCATGCTTAGTATTACCGCAAGGTCAAACTCGTGACGTCACGAGTGACACTTCCCCTGTCATCATTTTCAAAATGGAGGAGGCTGATTTCAATAACGGTAATTTGAAATCGCATAAAGGGAAGAAGATTAAGAGCTATTCAGTTGGATTTAAGGTCCAAGCTTACATCACACTCAAATGTTTACTGCATACCTTTGGTAAGTGCCGAAGTGAGAAGAGGTTTGAAAATAATTAGCGCATGCTTACTTTTACCGCATGCCTTTGGTAAACACAAGAGTGAGAAGAGGTTTTAAATTAATTAGCGCCCCAGCGGCAATTCAAGGAAATATGGTAATGATAATTTATGAAGTTTTATTGTCATTTTTGTTCATTTCAATAGTCTTTAATTTGTGTTAAAACATATTTTTGGGAATATATTTTACATTATAATCTGTCTCTATTATATCCAAATAAAACATCAGTAGTTTTTTTTATACATACTTGAAACGTTATTTTATCAAAAAGTGATCACATTCCAGTCCTTTAGAGGCGTAAATATGTGCATTCAAATAATAGGTGGAAAATAGTTTCCTCAAATAGGTTACAAAAAACATAATAGATCAATCCACTATTTATGAACTTAAAGCAACTTAAACTGAACGATGTGATCAACTTTAGAACTGCTCAAATTATGTTTAGGGCATCCCAAAACTCTCTACCATCCAATATACAGAACCTATTCCATGACAGAGATGATCACCATAGTTACAGTTTAAGAGGAAACAAATTATATTTGCCTAAATTTAGAACAACCCCCCGCGACCCCAAAAGGGAATAAGCGGTAGAAAATGGATGGATGGATGGATAGAACAACTTTAAAATCAATGTGCATTTCAGTGCGTGGAGTCAGTCTGTGGAACAACTTAAGGGACGAGTTAAAAACGTGTTCTAGCATGATTCAATTAAAAACACTGTTTAAAAAAGAAGTACTGAAGAAGTACGAGGAGGAAAGAGAGTGATGCCCTCAGCACAGAGCCATGGGAGAGAGGTGTATGGTCGGAGAGTGTTTGGGCCCGTGTGTGTGCGTGTGTGTGTTTTGTCTCGTCTTGTCTTGTCTCATGGTATTGTTAATGTACAGGAGTTTTTCTTGTTTTGTTTATAGGGTATTGTTCTTGTATTATATTGTTTATGTTAAATGTGGAATGAGTGAGAGGGGTTGGGCTATTATAAGCAGCTGCTTCATCCAACCCCTTTTCAAGCCTTGCATAAATATCTTTGCCAACATGTAAAAAAAAAAAAACAAAAAAAAACTGTTTAGTTGTACTGTGCAGGTTTGAAATAAATATTTCAATTCAATTCATATTGCCGAAAAAAAAAAAAAAATGTTGAGGTGGTATGGCTCGGTTGGTAGAGTGGGCGTGCCAGCAACTTGAGGGTTCCAGGTTCGATCCCCGCTTCCGCCATCCTAGTCACTGCCGTTGTGTCCTTGGGCAAGACACTTTACCCACCTGCTCCCAGTGCCACCCACACTGGTTTAAAATCCATCCATCCATCCATCTTCTTCCGCTTATCCGAGGTCGGGTCGCGGGGGCAGCAGCCTAAGCAGGGAAGCCCAGACTTCCCTCTCCCCAGCCACTTCGTCTAGCTCTTCCCGGGGGATCCCGAGGCGTTCCCAGGCCAGCCGGGGGACATAGTCTTAAATGATAAATGGGTTGTACTTGTATAGCGCTTTTCTACCTTGAAGGTACTCAAAGCGCTTTGACACTACTTCCACATTTACCCATTCACACACACATTCACACACTGATGGAGGGAGCTGCCATGCAAGGCGCCAACCAGAACCCATCAGGAGCAAGGGTGAAGTGTCTTGCTCAGGACACAACGGACGTGACGAGGTTGGTACTAGGTGGGTCTTCCCCGTGGCCTCCTACCGGTTGGACGTGCCCTAAACACCTCCCTCGGGAGGCGTTCGGGTGGCATCCTGACCAGATGCCCGAACCACCTCATCTGGCTCCTCTCCATGGTTTAAAATGTCACGTAGATATTGGGTTTTCACTATGTAAAATCTCTTTGAGTCACTAAAGAAAAGCGCTATATAAATATAATTCAATTCAATACCGCACGCGTTGTATAGAAATATCAATAATGATTGCGTGAACCCTTTCTTCATCTGACCGAAACCCAGCTGAAAGTTATTTAATGCACGTTACCCCTTGCACAAAGGAGTAAATAGCGACCATGCTTCTGGGTTATTTTGGTTTATGGGCCTGTCTCTCGGTGTCCCTTCCATACTCTTGACACTGTTCCGGGAGATCATTATGTTTCCCCTTTTATTACTTTAAAGAGCACAGCCACTAACTTGGTAAATTCCTCCTGTCAGGTTCGCATCATAAGACTGGTTGGCATGATGTTGGTGGTCTATGTCAACAAGACACACAAGGGTAACGTCAAAGAAGTGGCCGCAGAACACGTCGGCACGGGAATCATGGGCAAAATGGTACAGGCGGACTAACTTGGGAAAACTTCTGAAAAGGTTGTTTCTTTTTTAGCTAAAATGTGTTTTTTTCTTCTCAGGGGAACAAAGGAGGGGTGGCAGTGAGGTTTGTGTTCCACAACACGAGTTTCTGCATCGTCAACTCGCATCTGGCGGCACACGTGGAAGATTTTGAGCGTCGCAACCAAGACTATAAAGACATTTGCGCTCGCATGACCTTCCACCTACTGGACCACCCCCCTCTGAGTATCCACAAGCACGAGTGAGTTCCCTCTGGCTTTTCAGTGCCATCGTAGCGCTCCCTCATTAGCTTTACAGATGTCAAAGGGTGTAATGGTGCATGTACTCGTCTTAATTGGGTTTTTCGGTACGGTACAAAGGCGCACTGATTTCCCACTTGGTAAACTTTGTCCAGCGCACGTGGGGGACAGAAAGTGGAACTGCCTGGCGATATAGTCACGTGTTTGCTTCTGAATCAAGTGCAGTGCAACTCATCTCTTGGCTAGCAGGAGTCACGGGTAGAGATAGTGCTAAGGGGAAGAATCGTTCATCGTTAAAAGTCTCGGTGAAAAACGTAAATGGACAGAGTCAAGTGGATAAGAGAGATGGCAGCACGCCATTGTTCAGTAAAGTTGGGGAAAGGTGTTACTAGCTGGAACTCTTCAAAGGGAACTGCACTTTTTTGGAAATTTGGCCTATAGTTCACACTCCTTATGAAAGACTTGATGACAGATTTTTTTTTTTTAACTCTTAAAAAATGGTGTTTATGTGTCCCCTCCAAGGTTTCTCATTGTATCTTTGGGTGTCCCACGATTCGATTCAATATCGATTCATAAGGTCACGATTCGATAATATAGCGATTTTTTTTCGATTCAACGTGATTCTCGATTCAAAAACGATATTTTTCCGATTCAAAACGATTCTGTATTTATTCAATACATAGGATTTCAGCAGGATCTACCCCAGTCTGCTGACATGCTAGTAGAGTAGTAGATTTAAAATAAAAAGCTTTTATAATTGTAAAGGACAATGTTTTATCAACTGATTGCAATAATGTAAATTAGTTTGAACTATTAAACAAACCAAAAATACGACTTATTTTATCTTTGTGAAAACATTGGACACAGTTGTTGTCAAGCTTATGAGATGCGATGCAAGTGTAAGCCACTGTGACACTATTGTTCTTTATTTTTATAAATGTCTAATGATAATGTCAATGACGGATTTTTAATCACTGCTATGCTGAAATTATAACTAATGTTAATACTGTTCTTGATAATATTAATTTTTGTTTTACTACTTTTGGTTTGTTCTGTGTCGTGTTTGTGTCTCCTCTCAATTGCTCTGTTTATTGCAGTTCTGAGTGTTGCTGGGTCAGGTTTGGTTTTGGAATTGGATTGCATTGTTATGGTATTGATGTGTAGTGGTTTGTTGGATTGATTTAAAAAAAAAAAAAATTGATTTAAAAAAAATGAGAATCGATTCTGAATCGCACAACGTATTCGAATCGATTTTTTTCCCCACACCCTTAGTATCCCATTGGGTTGAGTTTTTTCTTTCCCTGATGTGGGATGTAAGCCGAGGATGTCGTTGTGGCTTGTGCAGCCCTTTGAGACACTCGTGATTTAGGGCTATGTAAATAAACTTTGATTGATTAATTAAAAGTCTGCTTACAATGTAGCCGCTCTATTCTGCCTATAAAGCTCTTTAAAAAACCCAAACACCTCTATTAAGGTTCTATATACTTGATGTAAGTATATATGTAATGCAGTAACTGGCACATTCATAGTGACATTTAATATTTACGTATTTCGCTCATTTTAGGCATACACAGCACATAATTTCAAAGACACATCACAACGTTCCCCTTTTTTTTTTTTCTCAAAATCACTGATTACTAATCACTTTATGATAGCCAAAAAACATAATAAAACATCACTTCCTGTACAATGTCTGCTGTCATTAGGATGCCGACTACTCGGATGTTCATACATTTCCATTTAGATGAACAAAGATTCATAATACTCGCGAAGAAGAGGTAGGCGGAACGAAGCATGTTTTTGTGTATTTCTCGTAATTTCCGGGTCTAAATCGGCTGTCAAAGTGTACCAACTTGTCGAAGTACGTCTTCGTCCTTCGTCCAGGTGAGAGGCATGATTTATGATCTAGAATAAAGTTTGACGAGCAAAAAAATGAGACAACAGCTGATCAGTCGATCATGTCGACATTGGCGAACAAGCTTGTAATCATGGTGCTGCTATAAATAGTTTGTCTGTGTTAGCACTTATAATACCAACAATAATAAGAATAATAATAACTTTTATTTATAATTCACTTTTCAATTGACCTCCTCTCTGAGCTGCTACCTTACCGTGGTAGAGGAGTTTGCGTGTCCCAATGATCCTAGGAGCTATGTTGTCTGGGGGTTTTCATGCCCCCTGGTAGGGTCTCCCAAGACAAACAGGTCCTAGGTGAGTGATCAGACAAAGAGCAGCTCAAAGACTTCTATGGAATTACAACGAAATGAACCCAGATTTCCCTCGCCCGGACGTGGGTCACCGGGGCCCCGCTCTGGAGCCAGGCCCGGAGTTGGGGCACGATGGCGAGCGCCTGGTGGTCGGGCCTGTTCCCATGGGGCCCGGCCGGGCACAGCCCGAAGAGGCAACGTGGGTCATCCCTCCAATGGGCTCACCACTCATAGGAGGGGCCATAGAGGTCGGGTGCATTGTGAGCTGGGCGGCAGCCGAAGGCAGGGCACTTGGCGGTCCGATCCTCGGCTACAGAACCTAGCTCTTGGGACGTGGAACGTCACCTCACTGGGGGGGAAGGAGCCTGAGCTAGTGCGCGAGGTAGAGAAGTTCCGGCTGGATATAGTCGGACTCACCTCGACGCACAGCAAGGGCTCTGGAACCAGTTCTCTCGAGAGGGACTGGACCCTCTTCCACTCTGGCGTTGCCGGCAGTGAGAGGCGACGGGCTGGGGTGGCAATTCTGGTTGCCCCCCGGCTCAAAGCCTGTACGTTTGAGTTCAACCCAGTGGACGAGAGGGTAGCTTCCCTTCGCCTTCGGGTGGGGGGACGGGTCCTGACTGTTGTTTGTGCTTACGCACCAAACAGCAGTTCAGAATACCCACCCTTTTTGGGTACACTCGAGGGAGTACTGGAAAGTGCTCCTCCGGGTGATTCCCTTGTCCTACTGGGAGACTTCAACGCTCATGTTGG
The DNA here is from genome assembly GCF_033978795.1 of Nerophis ophidion. NCBI lineage: Eukaryota > Metazoa > Chordata > Actinopteri > Syngnathiformes > Syngnathidae > Nerophis > Nerophis ophidion. The sequence continues at coordinate 12,755,381 of NC_084639.1, read as the reverse complement.
CAACGACAGTGAAACCTGGAGAGGCGTGATTGGGAAGAATGGTCGCCCGGATCTAAACCCGAGTGGTGTTTTGTTATTGGACTTTTGTGCTCGTCACAGTTTGTCGATAACAAACACCATGTTCAAACATAAGGGTGTCCATATGTGCACTTGGCACCAGGACACCCTAGGCCGCAGTTCCATGATCGACTTTGTAGTTGTGTCATCGGATTTGCGGCCTTATGTTTTGGACACTCGGGTGAAGAGAGGGGCGGAGCTTTCTACCGATCACCACCTGGTGGTGAGTTGGCTGCGATGGTGGGGGAGGATGCCGGACAGACCTGGCAGGCCCAAGCGCATTGTGAGGGTCTGCTGGGAACGTCTGGCAGAGTCTCCTGTCAGAGAGAGTTTCAATTCACACCTCCGGGAGAACTTTGAACATGTCACGAGGGAGGTGCGGGACATTGAGTCCGAGTGGACCATGTTCCGAACCTCTATTGTCGAGGCGGCTGATTGGAGCTGTGGCCGCAAGGTTGTTGGTGCCTGTCGTGGCGGTAATCCCAGAACCCGTTGGTGGACACCATTAGTGAGGGATGCCGTCAAGCTGAAGAAGGAGTCCTATCGGGTTCTTTTGGCTCATAGGACTCCGGAGGCAGTGGACGGGTACCGACGGGCCAAGCGGTGTGCAGCTTTAGCGGTCGCGGAGGCAAAAACTCGGACATGGGAAGAGTTCGGGGAAGCCATGGAAAACGACTTCCGGACGGCTTCGAAGCGATTCTGGACCACCATACGGCGCCTCAGGAAGGGGAAGCAGTGCACTATCAACACCGTGTATGGTGCGGATGGTGTTCTGCTGACTTCGACTGCGGATGTTGTGGATCGGTGGAGGGAATACTTTGAAGACCTCCTCAATCCCACCAACACGTCTTTCTTTGAGGAAGCGGTGCCTGGGGAATCTGTAGTGGACTCTCCTATTTCTGGGGCTGAGGTCGCTGAGGTAGTTAAAAAGCTCCTCGGCGGCAAGGCCCCGGGGGTGGATGAGATCCGCCCGGAGTTCCTTAAGGCTCTGGATGCTGTGGGGCTGTCTTGGTTGACAAGACTCTGCAGCATCGCGTGGACATCGGGGGCGGTACCTCTGGATTGGCAGACCGGGGTGGTGGTCCCTCTCTTTAAGAAGGGGGACCGGAGGGTGTGTTCCAACTATCGTGGGATCACACTCCTCAGCCTTCCCGGTAAGGTTTATTCAGGTGTACTGGAGAGGAGGCTTCGCCGGATAGTCGAACCTCGGATTCAGGAGGAACAGTGTGGTTTTCGTCCTGGTCGTGGAACTGTGGACCAGCTCTATACTCTCGGCAGGGTTCTTGAGGGTGCATGGGAGTTTGCCCAACCAGTCTACATGTGCTTTGTGGACTTGGAGAAGGCATTCGACCGTGTCCCTCGGGAAGTCCTGTGGGGAGTGCTCAGAGAGTATGGGGTATCGGAATGTCTTATTGTGGCAGTCCGCTCCCTGTACGATCAGTGTCAGAGCTTGGTCCGCATTGCTGGCAGTAAGTCGGACACGTTTCCAGTGAAGGTTGGACTCCGCCAAGGCTGTCCTTTGTCACCGATTCTGTTCATAACTTTTATGGACAGAATTTCTAGGCGCAGTCAAGGCGTTGAGGGGTTCCGGTTTGGTGGCCACGGTATTAGGTCTCTGCTTTTTGCAGATGATGTAGTCCTGATGGCTTCATCTGGCCGGGATCTTCAGCTCTCACTGGATCGGTTCGCAGCCGAGTGTGAAGCGACCGGAATGAGAATCAGCACCTCCAAGTCCGAGTCCATGGTTCTCGCCCGGAAAAGGGTGGAGTGCCATCTCCGGGTTGGGGAGGAGACCCTGCCCCAAGTGGAGGAGTTCAAGTACCTAGGAGTCTTGTTCACGAGTGGGGGAAGAGTGGATCGTGAGATCGACAGGCGGATCGGTGCGGCGTCTTCAGTAATGCGGACGTTGTATCGATCCGTTGTGGTGAAGAAGGAGCTGAGCCGGAAGGCAAAGCTCTCAATTTACCGGTCGATCTACGTTCCCATCCTCACCTATGGTCATGAGCTTTGGGTCATGACCGAAAGGATAAGATCACGGGTACAAGCGGCCGAAATGAGTTTCCTCCGCCGGGTGGCGGGGCTCTCCCTTAGAGATAGGGTGAGAAGCTCTGCCATCCGGGAGGAGCTCAACGTAAAGCCGCTGCTCCTCCACATCGAGAGGAGCCAGATGAGGTGGTTCGGGCATCTGGTCAGGATGCCACCCGAACGCCTCCCTAGGGATGTGTTTAGGGCACGTCCAGCTGGTAGGAGGCCACGGGGAAGACCCAGGACACGTTGGAAAGACTATGTCTCCCGGCTGGCCTGGGAACGCCTCGGGATCCCCCGGGAAGAGCTAGACGAAGTGGCTGGAGATAGGGAAGTCTGGGCTTCCCTGCTTAGGCTGCTGCCCCCGCGACCCGACCTCGGATAAGCGGAAGATGATGGATGGATGGATGGATGGATTTTCAATTGACATCAAATCTCACAGTGCTCCATATTAAAAGACATATATCACTATCACTAATACTTGGTTGTTATTCAAATCACAAAATGTAAATGGAGTTTTGGTGGCGGTTTTTGGATGTTTTTTATTGGGTTTAATGGACCTCCCATTAGCTCCGCTATAAGGGGAATTTTATTTACATTTATTTTTGAGTTAGAATGCATTAAAAAAAAATACATCCATCATGTCTTTCATAATGATTGTGAATGGCAGGCAACATTTACAAAAAAAAGTGCAGTTCCCCTTTGATGCTGCCCCTCAAGCAATACGAAAGTTCTATTTCCTAAAAATGAAACCATAATTGACAAACTGTTGCACTTGTCTGCATAATTGCACTTTGCTGAAAAGAAACCTTGTAAAATATTAGATATTGTTTTGTTTATATTTATTTAAAAATTCAGTGTGTTGGATTACCTGCTAGCAGATTCAACTTTTGTTATGTGTAATCATATTGTCCGATAGCGATCAAAAGTCATATCACCATAAATAATACATACTTTTTCCTTGCTTTTTAATGTGGAATGCTAAAAAACACTTTGATCAAGTGATATGCTGTTGAGAGCACATGAACTCTATGCTAGATTCAGGCACTGCTTGATAGAAGTGCTAGAGCGGAGTCTGTAATGAATCGCATACTATTTTGTGTCTTCACACCAAAGATTGAGTTGTCAGTATGCATTAATTTCAGTTTATCGATGGTGTGTTAGCGTAGTCCGGAAACAGTCTATTACTATTAAGTTTAATGTGTTTGAACACTATAAAGTGTTTGCCGGGAGGTATTGTTCTTGTTTCACACCATCTCCTTGAATCCAACATGCATCTCACTACTAGTGTTGATTGTCAAATTTGGAGGTGTTCAAATCGCCCTGTAAAATCAATAATGCTAATTAGCAGCCTGTGGGCCTCTGTGGCATATCCAATGTACAAAACCCAAAATCAGTGAAGTTGCCACGTTGTGTAAATGGTAAATAAAAACAGAATAAAATGATTTACAAATCATTTTCGACTTATATTCAATTGAATAGACTGCTAAGACAAGATATTTAATGTTTGAAAGTTGATTTAATGGCAGCAACACATTGCAAAAAAGTTGTCACAGGGACATTTTTACCACTGTGTTACATGGCCTTTCCTTTTAACAACACTCAGTAAATGTTTGGGAACTGGGGAGACACATTTTTGAAGTTTTTCATATGGAATTCTTTCCCATTCTTGCTTGACGTACAACTTAACTTGTTCAACAGTCCGCGGTGTCCGTTGTGGTATTTTAGGCTTCATATTGCGCCACACATTTTCAATGGTAGACAGGTCTGGACTACAGGCAGGCCAGTCTAGTACCTGCACTCTTTTACAATGAAGCCACGATGCTTTACCTTGTGGTTTGGCATTGTCTTGCTGAAATAAACAGGGGCGTCCATGATAACGTTGCTTAGATGGCAACATATGTTGCTCCAAAACCTATATGTACCTTTCAGCATTAATGGTGTCTTCACAGATGTGAAAGTTACCCATGCCTTGGCCACTAATACACCCCCATACCATCACAGATGGTGGCTTTTAAATTTTGCGCCTATAACAATCCGGGTGGTTCTTTTCCTCTTTGGTCTGAAGGACACGACGTCCGCAGTTTCCAAAAACAATTTGAAATGGGGACTCGTCAGACCACAGAACACTTTTCCATTTTGCATCAGTCCATCTTAGATGAGCTCAGGCCCAGTGAAGCCGGCGGCCCTTCTGGGTGTTGTTGATAAATGGCTTTCGCTTTGTGTAGTAGAGTTTTAACTTGCACCCACAGATGTAGCGACTAACTGTAGTTACTGACAGTGGTTTTCTGAAGTGTTCCTAAACCCATGTGGTGAAAGCCTTTACACACCGATGACGCTTTTTGATGCAGTACTGTCTGAGGGATCGAAGGTCCATAATATCAACACTTACGTGCAATTCTCTGAACCTTTTGATGATATTACGGACCATTGATGGTGAAATCCCTAAATGCCTTGCAATAGCTGGTTGAGAAATGTTGTTCTTAATCTCTTGAACAATTTGCTGATGCATTTGTTCACAAAGTGGTGACCCTCGCTCCATCCTTGTTTGTGAATGACTGAGCATTTCATGGAAGCTGCGTGGCACCCACCTGTTCCCAATTAGCCTGTTCACCTGTGGGATGGTGAACAGGTGTTTGATGAGCATTCCTCAACTTTCTCAGTCTTTTTGGCCACTTGTGCCAGCTTTTTTGAAACATGTTGCAGGCGTCAAATTGAAAAAGAGCTAATATTTGCAAAAAAATATAGGTTTCCAATTCGAACGTTAAGTATCTTGTTTTTGCAGTCTATTCAATTGAATATAGGTTGAAAAGGATTTGCAAATCATTGTGGTCTGTTTTTATTTATTATTATTTTATTATTTATTATCACTTATTTACACAATGTGCCAACTTCACTGGATTTTGGGTTTTGTAGATTGGCATCGACCTAGCACTTTGGTTTTAATGCATTTATTTTATGATGGAATAGCACAGAGAATACCTTATTTCTTTATGTTGAATTTTACAGTGCTTTGATGTAAAGAATCTTACACTCCTCACAAATAGAGACAACTTATTTGTCTGCTAAGCGGGAGCAGTACACAGATTTTAGATGCAGGCCGATATAATCCGATACTTGTTTTGTTTTGCTGACATCAAACTAAGACATCCTTATTCAATTGACAAGAGTTTAGCAGTTTTATATTTGGCATTTTGTTTCCTTTACTGTACCAAATATGAAACAATTTGTTACCCTACAACTAATGTACATACCAGACCATGATTAAGGGTTATTGTTACACCACTTAGTTTTTTTTAGTTTAGTGCTCATTTTTAGTTTTTAATAACCGTTTTAAAATATGAAAGTTGTGATGAACTGTCCCAGCACCGAACAACATCTGTGTGTGTTATAGTGTGGTCATCTGGTTTGGGGATTTGAACTATCGCCTCTTCATGTACGACGCTGGTGAGGTCAAACGCCTCATCTCCCAGAATGAGCTGAAAAAGCTTCAGGAGTTTGATCAGGTGAGGAGGCGTCAACCAGTGGTCATTGGGGGCACTAGCATTATTTAAACATCTGTCTTGTAACTTTTCTAACTTTCTCCGACAGCTGAACATTCAGAGGCAGACCAGAAGAGCCTTCACTGACTTCATGGAAGGAGAGATCAACTTCATCCCAACGTACAAGTACGATTCCAGAACGGACCGTTGGGACTCCAGGTAACACCATTTGGATGCATCTGCCCTTACTTTTTCGTTGTTATTCCCTCTGACTGAACCTTGTCAGCAAAGCAGGCGTTTCCGTTGTTATCGCTGCACAAACACAAGAGTCAGCGTGTCTGTACGGTGCCTGAAACTCTTTGACTGTTTCCTCTAGCGGAAAGTGTCGTGTTCCAGCGTGGTGTGACAGGATCCTGTGGCGGGGCAACGATGTCAAGCAGCTCAAATACCGCAGTCACATGGAGCTGCAAACCAGTGACCACAAACCGGTCAGCTCCATATTCAAAATAGGGGTAAGAAGTGCTGTAATACACAAAACATATAAGACATACTAGGGCCGTGAATCTTTGGCCACCACACGATTTGATTCGATTCTTGGGGGTAACGGTTCAATACAGAATCGATTCCATCCATCCATCCATCATCTTCCGCTTATCCGAGGTCGGGTCGCGGGGGCAACAGCCTAAGCAGGGAAACCCAGACTTCCCTCTCCCCAGCCACTTCGTCTAGCTCTTCCCGGGGGATCCCGAGGCGTTCCCAGGCCACCCGGGAGACATAGTCTTCCCAACGTGTCCTGGGTCTTCCCCGTGGCCTCCTACCGGTTGGACGTGCCCTAAACACCTCCCTAGGGAGGCGTTCGGGTGGCATCCTGACCAGATGTCCGAACCACCTCATCTGGCTCCTCTCGATGTGAAGGAGCAGCGGCTTTACTTTGAGTCCCCCCCGGATGGCAGAGCTTCTCACCCTATCTCTAAGGGAGAGCCCCGCCACACGGCGGAGGAAACTCATTTCGGCCGCTTGTACCCGTGATCTTATCCTTTCGGTCATGACCCAAAGCTCATGACCATAGGTGAGGATGGGAACGTAGATCGACCGGTAAATTGAGAGCTTTGCCTTCCGGCTCAGCTCCTTCTTCACCACAACGGATCGGTACAACGTCCGCATTACTGAAGACGCCGCGCCGATCCGCCTGTCGATCTCACGATCCACTCTTCCCTCACTCGTGAACAAGACTCCTAGGTACTTGAACTCCTCCACTTGGGGCAGGGTCTCCTCCCCAACCCGGAGATGGCACTCCACCCTTTTCCGGGCGAGAACCATGGACTCGGACTTGGAGGTGCTGATTCTCATTCCGGTCGCTTCACACTCGGCTGCGAACCGATCCAGCGAGAGCTGAAGATCCCGGTCAGATGAAGCCATCAGGACCACATCATCTGCAAAAAGCAGAGACCTAATCCTGCGGTTACCAAACCGGAACCCCTCAACGCCTTGACTGCGCCTAGAAATTCTGTCCATAAAAGTTATGAACAGAATCGGTGACAAAGGACAGCCTTGGCGGAGTCCAACCCTCACTGGAAATGTGTTCGACTTACTGCCGGCAATGCGAACCAAGCTCTGGCACTGATCGTACAGGGAACGGACCGCCACAATAAGACAGTCCGATACCCCATACTCTCTGAGCACTCCCCACAGGACTTCCCGAGGGACACGGTCGAATGCCTTCTCCAAGTCCACAAAGCACATATAGACTGGTTGGGCAAACTCCCATGCACCCTCAAGAACCCTGCCGAGAGTATAGAGCTGGTCCACAGTTCCACGACCAGGACGAAAACCACACTGTTCCTCCTGAATCCGAGGTTCGACTATCCGACGTAGCCTCCTCTCCAGTACACCTGAATAAACCTTACCGGGAAGGCTGAGGAGTGTGATCCCACGATAGTTGGAACATACCCTCCGGTCCCCCTTCTTAAAGAGAGGAACCACCACCCCGGTCTGCCAATCCAGAGGTACCGCCCCCGATGTCCACGCGATGCTGCAAAGTCTTGTCAACCAAGACAGCCCCACAGCATCCAGAGCCTTAAGGAACTCCGGGCGGATCTCATCCACCCCTGGGGCCTTGCCACCGAGGAGCTTTTTAACTACCTCAGCGACCTCAGCCCCAGAAATAGGAGAGTCCACCACTGATTCCCCAGGCACTGCTTCCTCATAGGAAGACGTGTTGGTGGGATTGAGGAGGTCTTCGAAGTATTCCTTCCACCTATCCACAACATCCGCAGTCGAGGTCAGCAGAACACCATCCGCACCATACACGGTGTTGATAGTGCACTGATTCAAAATCAATGCATTTTAATAACATTGGGTGCCGGTTCTATGATTTACTACATTCCTCCTTAAAATAGATAAACAGCTGTGATAAATGTATATGTTAGTTAAAATAAAACTAGTTTTGTTTCATAAAATTCTACCCTAACATTTACACTAAGATTTTGGGTAAAGAATAAATACATAAAAAATTGATTTCGGATTTATTTATTTTAGGAAATAATACATAAATAAAAATATAGATTTTTTTTATTTATTTATTTTTTGCAAAATAAAAAAAATAGATTTTTGATTTATTTATTTTTCCCCAGAATTGATTTTGATTTATTTGATTTTGTGGGGGAAAAAAAAAAAAAAATCTACCCAAGGTCTGTCCTGTCCAGCTACTTTAGTCAATATTAGCATATAATTTTATTAAAAAAAAAACAGTTTTCTTTTCGGTAATGTAGAAATGTATCATAGCTGTTTATTTATTTTATGGAGGAATGTATTTAATCAGGCTTCACGGTGGCAGAGGGGTTAGTGCGTCTGCCTCACAATACGAAGGTCCTGAGCAGTCCTGGGTTCAATCCCAGGCTCGGGACCTTTTTGTGTGGAGTTTGTATGTTCTCCCCGTGAACGTGTGGGTTCCCTCCGGGTACTCCAGCTTCCTCCCACCTCCAAAGACATGCACCTGGGGATAGGTTGATTGGCAACACTAAATAGTCCCTAGTGTGTGAATGTGAGTGTGAATGTTGTCTGTCTGTTTGTGTTGGCCCTGCGATGTGGTGGCGACTTGTTCAGGGTGTACACCGCCCTCCGCCTGATTGTAGCTGGGATAGGCACCAGCGCCCCCCGCGACCCCAAAGGGAATAAGCGGTAGAAAATGGATGGATGTATTTAATCATAGAACAGGCACCCAAAGTTATTAAAAAAGTATAGACTTTATATCGAGAATTTTATTGAATCGAGAATCAATTCTGTATCGAATCGTTACCCCCAAGACTCAAATCGAATCTTGTGGTGCCCAAAGATTCACAGCCCTACTATTACGAATACGACTTTTTGTAATATATATAAAACTAATTTTGACACCACTAATAAACAATTAACACATCTTTAATTATTGACACTCTTATATGAGGAACAGCTTTCATGATTACGGCAGTACTACTTATTTTTTGGGACGTCTGTGCGTGTGCAACAGGTGAAGGTGGTCAATGAGCAGCGCCACAAAAAGGTGTTTGAGGAGATTGTTCGTGCTATGGACAGAATGGAGAACGATTTCCTTCCGTCTGTGACGCTGAGCAGGAGAGAGGTAAGAAAAATTACCGTTTCATATTGTGTACAGTCAATCCACTCCACAAATCCATTCATCGTATGCAATATGTCACAGGGTTTCCCCCTTATTGTATTTGATTGTGGCGGTGCACCGCGGCAACATACTTGCCGCCACGCCACACCTCAAAAATGTGTTAGTTTCTTTACGTGACTGAATTATATTTACAGTATATAGCGCTTTTCTGTAGTGACTCTGTAGCGCTTTACATTGTGAAAAACAGTACTATAAGTAGTATAATGTATTGATTGTAGCGTCCAGAAGAAGATACACAAAGTATGACACTTTTATTATCTTTTATTGCCAATTTTATTCTAACAACAAGTCCAATTCCAACCAGTATTTCCTGAGTGAACACACATCTGTCTCCGTGTTTCACTCGTAGACACACAACACTTCCTCATTCTCCGCCGACACGGTGTGTTCACAGACTATTAAAATAATGAACATCGTAACACACTTACATACACTTTAACACCAGTAGGTGTTAAAGTGAGACTGTATGAATGGATGTATATAGTTCATTATTTACACACTTTTGACTAGTGATGCACTGAAGGACGGAGAACTAGGGCCTTGTTCAGAGGTGATTGTAATACACCAAGACGTAGAACAAATGTCGGTCAAATGGTCAGCTCTGTAAGAGGAACACAATCTTGGAATAAGTTGCCCACACACATTAAAGACTGTGATAACTATCCACTTTTCAAAAAAAAACTTAAACACTGGCTAAAAATAAATCAGACATGGAACCCATTAAACCAATAAACACTGTTTCCAAACACTAGCCCGTTCCAGTGGGCTTCTGACCAGCGTATTTTAAGCTATGAGTTAATTGTCTGTCCTGGTCTATTGTCTTGTAGTTGTGTATTGCAACTGCTTGTCTTGTCTGTTTTCATAATGTCTTATTTATTTGGTTCTTATTTCTGTCATCGTGGTTTTAATGTCTTATGCTTGTTAGGCCCTTGACATTAAGTTGAAGCACTGACAGGCCTCGGTTTTCGACAGTCGGGATGACTGCCTAAGGCTGACGGTTCAACGTTTGGTTGGCGACATTAGTTTCACAACTTTGTCTTGCACCATTTCTTGTTACATGCAGAGGAGGCCAAGTGGAGGCTGTCGTCTTCTCCTCTAAAGTCTTATGTGTCTCACTGTGTTATTTTAGAAAGCTGTCCTGGGACTACAGCTGAAAATTAGCATTTATGCTAAGTCTGGCGCATTTACACTGTTATTTCAAGTGTTGATTAATGCGCACTGTCCCAATTAAATAAATGAAATACGAAAATCTGGCCGTGAAAAAGGATTTATTTTGATCACCAGAACAGCACTGCCGAAACCAAACGTTGTGATGACGTAAGCTGTCTGGATCGCAGGCAGCATGTTTGCGCTGTGGACATATTTTAATACATCTGAGAAATACTAGCAGACATTGATCGGCAAAAATTTAAGACGACAGCGCCGGCTTTTAAGGAGAAAAAGGCTCCTAACAGCGCGAAGCAAGTTGGACATCAGGGTCTCTGAAGCTCGCTTTTTGTGCAGACATCGCGCGACAGAAGTAAAGAGTCTCTAAACACCAGTACATCCCACAATAAGACCAGAAACAGATGCTAAATTTTAGATGTTTCACGTTTCCAGTCGTTTTATAATAAAGAAATAGTAAATAAAAGAATTGGACAAATCTTTCGAAAGAAAAAAAATACATTGTACAAACAGGAGCAACAATTAAAATACAAAGCAAATATATATGTTATTTATATAATCATTATTAACAGATTTGTTTTAAATGTATGCATACATTTTTTGCCTTTTCAATCAAAAATATATGCTTTGGAGCAAATAACGTTATGACATCATGTTGACCACGGCCCCACCACAACGGGTATCTTGGTAATTTTGGGGACACCCTGTGTCTGGATGATTAGGAAGAGAAACTGGAAATTTTGATGTATCATGTTGTATGCTTGCATGTTCGAAATAAACTCAAATTCAGACTCAAACATAGCCAGGTGTCCCTCTCCCCATCACGGGCATCCAGGCCTTCTCAAGGCAAAAAGCTATATAGTCCCGACCCCCAGCTACGGGTGCCAGGCGAGGTCTGCCCCTGGAATTTGCACTGATTAAACATGACTGAAATACTTCCAATAGAAGGTATCCAGTTGACATCCATTTCAGGCATCTACCCTCAAAGTTTAAAGCCTTTTTCCAACTTTATCTAGTTAGTACAGCTCTACTGCCAAAACTCCTTTAGAGGCGAACTACTGTATTTTTTCGGACTATAAGTCGCGTTTTTTTTTGTAGTTTGGCCGGGGGTGAGACTTGGCCAAACTATTAGAATAAAATAAAAATCATTTTTTAAATTTTATTTTATTTTATTGGACTGTGGAGAAGACTGCGACTTATAGTCCGAAAAATACGGTAGTTTACAACACCTGGATCGGCTTATTTTACCTGAGCACGCCTGCCTTTTACTGCATTACCAGTCCGTGGTCCTGCTTTCCAACATCTGGCCTCTTCCGATGTGTTCAATTCCAGTGTATTTTCTTCTTCCACTGCAGTTTATGTTTGAGAATGTAAAGTTCCGGCAACTCGAGAGGGAGCGTTTACTCATAAAGAATGACGGGCAGGTGCCCTGTCACTTTGCTTTCATCCCCAAACTCAACGACTCGCAGTACTGCAAGTCTTGGCTGCGTGCTGAGCCGAGCGAGGGATTCTTGGAACCAAGTAAGTGTCTTATTTAATCCTTTATAATTGATCAGATTTTCCACGTCTGAGCCTCTCCTCTGTTTTACTCTGAATTGTCTTATTGTATGCTGTTTGCTGTGGTTTAAATGCAAAAAGAAAATTGCAGTGAGCGTAATGACTTTAGGTCCGCCTACACAATGAAATATCATCCGCATTCTATCCATTCCTACCAACCAAAAATGTTGATACGATTTTATATTGGCTGTCATTTGATTTTACAAGTAGTTGTAGTGATGGGCCTTTAATGGGGACGTTCCGGTTAGGGTTTTATGCGGCGGGTAACCATACTGATCATCCATAGGTAAGATACAGATCACATGTTTTAAATGTCATTTTTAAAATGTATTTATCAACACAATCGTTAAACTAGTTCCTCATTCTCTTTTAGCACCGTATTTTCCGGACCATAGGGCGCACCGGATTATAAAGCGTACTGCCAATTAATGGTTTATTTTTAATCTATTTGATCTATTATTGTGTCCTGTGAAAAACCATCCGACCGGAACTCTAATAAGTAAATTTCCTTGGGTGATTAATGTAAACTCACTACACCGGTATGTTTTAGCGCTTTCATGGCGAGTTTACTGACAGATATAATTAAGAACTTCACACTACTTTATCGTCTAAAGGCCTTAGTGGCCACATGCGTGGACAGCACCTTTTAGCGCTTATTTCCATAATTGTGTACACTACTGAATTGGGGTCTTATGCCAACATTTGGACACTTATACTGCTATCTGGTGGTGTCAGAAGAGTATAACATACAGTGGAATTTGGAAAAAAAGTGTAAAAATAAAAATTTGTATGTCACGACACAAGAAGTACACGTTTGTGTATTTATGGACTAAGTACATCATATTAAAAGATGATTTTTAGTTTTTATTCTAATTAGGGTCCAATAAGCCCAAATAGCAAAGAGAAATAAAAAAAACATGTAAACAAACAGCTTGGGCCATAAGAGGTTAAATCAGGAATGGCAACAGCGGAGAATGAAAGTCCCTTAACAAGAAGATGGACAAAAAAAAGAAGCTTATCGACTACGTTGTTGGCACGGACTACAAAGGTAGAAGCGCACAATTTTTCAGGACCTATACAGATCAGCAGGTACCAGAATGTAGGAAAAGTTGCTTTTGCACAATATTACGAAACAAAACGTCCGAAAATGTCCTACCTTATACACACACCATAATAATACTCGTATGTTTAATGCGGCGACAATGCTTCAAGCAGTGCGGCTTCATAGCTTACCAAAGTCGTACTAAAACATTTTGATAGATTTTTGAGCGTTGTGTGTATAATGTTCTATATTTTCAATGTAACATTTAAAATATTGATGTTGTTTACTTGAGACATATTGCCATCATAGTGCAGCCTACACTTATCTCTTATGTTTGACTGCCATCTACTGGTCACACTTATCATTACACCATGTACAGTACCAAGTAAAATAGCTTCGAGGTGGGTAAGTTCAACCAAACCTATTCTTTGAATTAGGCGCGCCGGGTTATAAGGTGCACTGTCGAGTTTTGGGGAAAAAAAAGGATTTTAAGTGCGCCTCATAGTATGGAAAATACGGTACTTAGAATTAATGGCTTCAGCAAAACAAAGTCAATGGTACACAATAACTAAACAAAGGCAAAAAGTACAATATTCAAACCTGTCTATAGTGACCATTCAAGGGAAGCAAAGAAAGTGGCCGCTATAGACAGGTAGCCAACTATACGCAGGTTTGCCGCCATTTTGAATTTCCGTGCATGTTGACCTTTACACAATTAAATATACATGTACGCGTGCATGTATCCGGAATTTTATTAAAGGGTTTCTAAAATAAAGTTACACTGCTACTGAATTTGAGCCTGCTCATCGTTGCTCGCGTGAATAGGATGCTGATTTTCATTCATGCCAGACTTTTGACAATTAGTCAACTGCGCAAAGCTTAATGGAGCTTCGATAAGACTTGTCGAGTCCTGGCGCGGCTGCATCCCAGTTGGGACCCTGTTGCGGCCACCACAAATCCCGCTTAAGAAATAAAAAAATTTAGGACTGTGTTATGGCACGGAGTCCAAAAACTGTTTAAGGATGCAAAATGTGTGGCCGCGTTAAACAGGTGGTCGCTATAGACAAGTTACTTAACACTACTTTTTTCCGCAAGGGACATTTTTGTGGCCGTTATCGGCGAGTGACAGCCATAGAGACAAATGGCCACTAACACAGGTATGACTGTATTTGCCTCTAAATAATGCAAAGTGCATTATTTTTTTTAACATGCCTCAAAACAGTAGCTTGGAATTTGGGACATGCTCTCCCTGAGAGAGCATGAGGAGGTTGAGGTTGGCAGGGTTGGGTGGCGGGGCTGAGGTGGGAGGGGGATGGGTAACGGGGGTGTATACTGTAGCGTCACGAAAGAGTTAGTGCTGCTAGGGGTTCTGGGTATGTGCTTTGTTGTGTTTATGTTGTGTTACAGTGCGGATGTTCTCCTGAAATGTGTTTGTGATTCTTGTTTGGTGTGGGTTCACAGTGTGGCGCATATTTGTAACAGGTTAAAGTTGTCACCCTCAGTGTGACCTGTATGGCTGTTGACCAAGTATGCGTTGCATTCACTTCTGTGTGTGAAAAGCCGTAGATATGTTACTGGGTCGGTACGCAAAGGCAGTGCCTATAAGGCTCGTTGGCGCTCTGTACTTCTCCCTATGTCCGTGTACCACTCCGTACAGCGGCGTTTTAAAAAGTCATAAATTTTACTTTTTGAAACCGATACCGATAATTTCTGATATTAAATTGTAAAGAATTTATCGGCCGATAATATCGGCAGTCCGATATAATCGGACATCTCTAATGGTTTATGACCTCCAATAAACTTACAGGGAGCAGGGAAGCAAGGAAACGGCATACCATTCGATGATGTAAACATAGGGACACACGGAAGTGATCATGGCGCCGCAATAAATAGTTTGTCTGTGTCAGCGCTAATAATAACAATATCACTAATACTTGGTTAATATTGAAGTCACGAAACATAAATGGAGTATTGTTAGCTCTTTTTGAATGGTTATTTATCAGATTTTATAGGTGAAATAGTGGCGCTCCCATTGACTCCGCTGTAAGCAGACTTTTTTTTATGTTCATTTACAAGTTCGAATGCATAAAAAAAAAAGTCCATCCGTCGTCATGTCGTTCATAATGATTGGGAACAATAGGCACATTTCCAAAAAAAGTGCAGTTTCCCTTTAAGAGACAGATTTTGGTTAAGTTACACCAGTGGATAGTTCCATATATGGTAGAAATTTACATAAAGAGATTGGCACGAGTCTGCGATTTTTATTCAGTTGTAGTCCAGAATTATAGTCAACACGTTCATTATCTTTGCCTCTTCTCTTGTTGTGAGGCAGACCGGCTCGTACATGCGCATACGTGCTAAAATTTTCTGCTGTTGCCATGTTGGACATAATAGCTACAACATGGCTGACAGGGTGGAAACACAGTCAAAGGGGGCTCAGTCTGTAATTTATAACCACCCACAAAATATCTTATTTCTGAAGAGAGAGCCAGAAAATGACTTGAAGATCTATGCAACATTTTGACCAAAGCAACGCTATTACTGTACATGTACTTGTTTTGTGGTACACAGGCTCTATCTAGTGGTATGAATAGTTTGATTAAAGTTTTTTTTTAACCTATATTCCAACTCAATGTTACTGTTCAAGCTGTGTGTAATGTTACAGTGGTCAAGAATAATAAATATACGTGTTAAATAAAATTCTGCCTTGTTTTTAATTAATATCCATCCCTACTGTGCTACTGTATTTTAATATTGGTCATTATAGTGGTACTTGGAGAGCCAAGTTTTTTCTGAGGTGGTACTTGGTAAAAAAAAAAAAACATTTGAGAACCACTGACGTAGGCCACAAGGAAGTTTTTTAAATCCTTTCAAATTTGCTAAGCACTTTCTACTCTCGCTGTTGACATGTTCAGCCTTGGCCTCCAGTGATAATGATGCCGAAGATGCTATAAAAAAATGATGTTCATATGCGGTAATAGTAATGATTATTAACTTAGGGGAGCGGCTCCTCACTGTGTATGGGGATTTTAGCTGCTCGTCAGTGATCAGTGTTAAAAGGCATTAATCAGTGACGGCGATCACATATTTTTACATGAAAATTGTCCGATACTGATGGGTGGCCAATCGATTTGCACATTTCTAGCATTTAATCAACCAATCATTAAGAAATCAGACTTAACGTGTCTTGCAGTAATTGACCCAAAATAAAGTTCACTAATGGCTGCAACCAGAACCTTCAAATCCTAGATTCTGTGTTTTTATGTGATCAGATGAGACCCTCGAGATCTATCTGGAGGTCTACGTCAGTAAAGACTCTGTCACGCTGCTCAACTCCGGCGAGGACTCCATCGAAGACATTCTGGTGCTCCACCTGGACCGAGGCAAGGACTACTTCATCACCATCTCGGGCAACTACCTGCCCAGCTGCTTCGGCACCTCGCTGGAGACCCTGTGTCGGATGAAGAAGCCCATCAGAGAGATCCCCATCACCAAACTCATCGACTTGGTAAGAGGAGCTTGAAATCAGGGGACTTGCAGGATCAGTTGAGCGCTTGCTCATGAAACATGGACATAAACCCGCAGTGTAGCTTAGATAAGTACTAAGAGGACACGTGAGGGTTTGTTCACCCTTTCTGGGTAAAGCTGGTCACACAAAGTGTGTATTTTTGGAGACTATGAAATGCTTCAGTATGTGTATTTTTGTTGCCAAGTGAACAAGGAAGTAGTAAAAATACCAGACTAAAAGAGAGAGAACTGTTGTAATGAAAGGTAAACCAAGAGGGCGGGGCATTAATTGGTAGCACGATATAAATAGAGACAGTCTGATATTTACAACACGTAGAAACCAATTATGTGTAATATGTTAATTTATTTAACGTTAACGATCATTTGAATTGCATGAGAAAATGTAGACCGCAAGTCAATTGCACAGCACAGTCGTCGTAATGGCAGTAAGAAGAAACCGCTGAGTCAGCATTTATACCACTGATTATGTAACACCAACAATGACATTTTGAAAAGACAGCTACAACTTCTGCATGCTGACCACTCATAATTTATCGTGTGCAGATAGAATAAGTTCCCATTAACTGCTCACGCGTCCTCTGTGCAAAATCCAATCTGAATTCTAAGCAAAGTAAACACGTAGCAATATATTCTGTACAATTTAGCAATGCAACTGTGAGTGACCGTTGACCACAAGCGGCCCGAACAGATAAAACAATGTTTATAAAAGCTGTTCAATTATTGTAACGTCTGTCGAGACGCTTTAAGAAGAGACAGGAATTACATCGATCTCTTTACTGAGCAAATCTGTTTATTGTCGGTCATAAAATCACCAACAACAGTAGTAAAAATGTCTATCTATTCTGCCTTGCAAGCCAAAACCAACTCTTTATCATCCGTCATATTTTTCTCACCTGCAATAACACAAGCACACATTAGATCAGACCTGAGCAAACTAAAGCCAGGGGACCACATGCGGCCCATTCAGCTTTTCTATCTGACCCGCCGGACATTCCTAAATATTTTTTTTTAAATCTTTAAGATGGAAAGTGTAGCTGCCATTATGATGTGCAGTGGTGTTTTCTAAGGACCGTAAGTCTTCAACTATACAAAGCATTTCAATGGTTGGAATCTGCGTTTATGGATGATATACTGGTTACTAAGGTAATCTAATTAGTTACTATGGTAATCTACGTAACAGCAGCTCAGACGAGGCACCAAGCGTTCCCACATATGCGGGAGGAGCTTTTCACAACAAAGTTTTAAAGCTTAGTGATGTATCAGATTGTAGTTGGGTTTATTTTGTACCCTTCGTTCATATTTCACTGTTTGTTGAATTTTGTTGCGTTTCACTTGATTGTAAAATATGTCAATCGAAAGGGGGTGTGACATTCATAGTTTGTCAATATTCAGTGTTTTATTGTTAATAGAAAAATGTAAAATTCCTTTACGTTTTTTAAGGCGGTCCGTCATAAAGTTTTTAGCATTCAATCAGACATTATTGTGAAGTTTTGTAGTGTCCCTAAAAATAAGTACACCGGCCTCCAGATACATTTTTTTCTCTAAATGTGGCACCCGAGTCAAAATAATTGCCCAGGCCTGCATTAGACTAAACAACTGATGTGTTTACGGCCACACACAAAAAGTCGGACAACTCCAACACATAAAGTGTAAATGCCAGGTCGTTACATTATGACTCCTCAACCAGATGCGTGCTTATTCAACTGTCATTTTTGGATATTAATCATGAAATGCTGTTACTCCATTACAAAAATGCTAATAAAAACATACATTTTATGGACAGAAAGTTACAGTAATGTACACATAATCTCATGCTTACATCTTATTGTGCAACATGTGAATGTTTAAAGAACTAAATGTGATCCCTCAAATAGGTAGACAGTCTTTCCGAAGCAGCCAGACATATAATAATAGTACACAGCTCGTGAAAAACTACATTTTTTTTGTTATAGTCATTGTAAGTGAGCCAAATGACTTATATTAGAAAACAATCAAATGGAAATGACTGCCGTCATTTGATTATTATAATTACACATTTAACTTTCTATGAGGTCAGGTCTGGGACAGGTGTGCTGCTGGTATGGCCCAAGTGTACATGTGTGATGTTGCTCACATGTGCGCCATTAAATGCTCAGGGAGTTATTGCGTTTGCTTAGGCTTATGAACAATTAAAGGCCTTGTTAAACAGAAGTTGCTTACAGCCTCAACTATTAATGCCAGGATATATTTTGACCTGGCTTTAACTATTTTAACTGAATAGGGGCATTAATGACAGGACTCATGTTATTAAAAATATACACCACACTTCTTTTACAAAACCCAAAACCAGTGAAGTTGGCACTTTGCGTAAATCCTAAATAAAAACATAATACAATGACTTGCAAATCCTTTAATCATACACTGTGAAGACAAAATATTTAATGTTGGAACTGAAAAACTTCATTTTTTTTGCAATCATTAATTTAGAAATTAATAACAGCAACACAATGCCAAGAAGTTGGCACAGGGTCATTTTTACAAGTTTTACACGGCCTTTCCTTTTATCAACACTCAATAAACGTTTGGGAACTGAGACCAATTTTTTTAAGCTTTTCAGGTGAAATTATTTCCTATTCTTGCTTGATGTACAGCTTAAGTAGTTCTCCGTTGTCGTATATTCCGCTTCCTAATCTACCACACATTTTCAATGGGAGACTGGTCGGGACTACAGGCAGGCCAGTCTAGTACCCGCACTCTTTTACTACGAAGCCATGCTGTTGTAACATGTGCAGAATGTGGCTTGGCATTGTCTTGCTGGAATAAGCAGGGACCTCTATGAAAATAACATTACTTAGATGGCAACATACGTTGCTCCAAAACCTGTATGTACCTTTCAGCATTAATAATGCCTTTACAGATGTCCATGCCTTGGGCACTAATACACCCCCATACCATCACAGATGCTGTCGTTTGAACTTTGCGCCTATAACAGTCCGGATGGTTCTTCCTATTTGGTCTGGAGGACACGACGTCCGCAGTTTCCAACAAAAAAAAAAAAAATGTGGACTCATCAGACCACAGAACACTTTTCCACTTTGCATCAGTCCGTCTTAGATGAGCTTTGGCCCAGTAAAGCCGGCTGTGTTTCTGGGTGTTGTTGATAAATGCTTTTCGCTTTGCATAGTAGAGTTTTAACTTTCACTTACAGATGTAACGACAAACTGCAGTTACTGACAGTGGTTTTCTGAAGTGTTCTTGAGCCCATGTGGTGATATCCTTTATACACTGATGTCGCTTTTTGATGCAGTACTGCCTGAGGGATCGAAGGTCAATGGCATTTAATGTTGGTTTTCAGCTTTGCCGCTTACATACAGTGAGTTCTCCAGATTCTCTTAACCTTTTGATGATATTACAGACTTTAGATGGTGAAATCCCTAAATTCCTTGCAATAGCTCGTTGAGAAATGTTGTGCTAAAACTGTTCGACAATTTGCTAACGCATTTGTTCACAAAGTGGTGACCCTTGCCCCATCCTTGTGAATGACTGAGTATTTCATGGAAGCTGCTTTCATACCCAATCATGGCACCCACCTGTTCCCAATTAGCCTGTTCACTTGTGGGATGTTCCAAATAAGTGTTTGATGAGCATTCCTCAACCTTCTCAGTCTTTTTTGCCATTTGTGCCGGCTTTTTGGAAACATGTTGCAGGCATCAAATTCCAAATTAGCTAATATTTGTAAAAACTAACAAACTTTACCAATTCAAACGTCAAGTATCTTGTTTTTGCAGTCTACTCAATAGATTGAAAAGGATTTGCATATCATTGTATCCTGGTTTTATTTACGATTTACACAACGTGCCGACTTCACTGGTTTTGGGTTTTGTATATCACTATGTAGGATATTGTGTTTTGAAGTTGCCTTTTCAATTCTAATTGCATTTACCTACTGGTGTTAACTGGTGCAATCATCTCATCTTCTTGATTCACTGCGACCTTCTCTCTTATTTTGCTTCCTTTCATTGCCTCTCCTTGCCTTCATCTTTCCCTTCCAATTCTGCACTCTGGTTTCGGACTGACTTCTTCTTGCTCAGGGAGAGGACAGCTTCACTGAAAAGGTAACTTCCCATTGCTCATAAATAACATCAGGACATTACCATCACCTTTGTAGCAACTTGCATCCCTTGGGGGATTCATTCACTGAAACCAATCATTTGGAAGAAGAGGTAGAAGCCAGCATCCCTGGAATATACTTTAATTAGGTATTATAGGTTAATGGCACTGTTAGTTTTCTTGTGCAGGGATGTCCAAACATTTTGCCTTGGGGGGCCACATTGGGCTAAAATAATTTGGCCGTGGACCGAAAGCCGACTGCATGTAAAGTAATATTATACGTATATACACACATTTATCCTATACATATTTATATGTATACCGGTAATTGGATTTTAAGAATATGTGAAAGTTTGACTCCTAACTTGTTAATTTCCATGACGACCTCCTTAAGGCTTTTCAATCATTTAGAAATAACGACGGATAAGTGTTGAAACAGTGTTTTGCATTTTTCCCATAGTGCATTGCAGGAGATTTAAATGGGTGAGGGTTTGAATTATGTGTTGTGCTTGGACATTTTTATAACAGTTGAGTGGCAGATTGTGTTATGTGTGACCATGTGTGTTGACTTTTTGTGTTAGTTTATTTGTGCCATGAGTGGGAAAGGTTGTTTTTGATTAGATTAGTTTATTTCAAAGGGAACAATTCAATTTCACAAAACACATGACTACACATGGTTAAAAAAAGCCAAAACTAGCCAGAAGGCTAGTTTTCATCTATGGTCCCCGGGCCATGATGTAAAAAAGGCAGTAAAATTACAATTGAAAAGAAAGAGAGAGAGAAAGAAAAAAAAGCACACAATATGTTAAAAAAATAAAATACAACATCACAACAAAATATTTATCCTAGCATCAATACATTATTTTAGTGCTGGCATTGGGTCACATATACAAAATACTGCTGTGTACACTTCAAAGAGAAATTCATGGTCATTAACATGAATTACTCACAATGTCCACAAGATGGCGGTAAAGTTGCAGCAAATATATTGTGAGATAATGTAAAGTTAAGTTGGAGGCACCCACACAGGCAAGATTGCTCATTTCTTAACATGCCGGGAGGCCGTTGTGTGATCTTTTGTGCAAAGTGTGTAACTGTGCTTTCACCGCCACAGGAACGGTCAAAGATGAACTTCCTGATGGGGGATGCCACAAGCACAGAGGACGCACCTCTCAAAATCCCCAAGGAGATGTGGATCCTGGTCAACCATCTCTTTACAAAGGCTTGTGATCAGGTGAGATGCCAGGCTCTTAGGTTACATCATCAACACAGATTTATTTTAAACCAGTGAGCTCTCGGAGAGCACAGACCTCCACCACGCCCTATTTCCGAATAGTTTAAAAGTCCTAAATTCAACCAGAGTGAACCGTCTTGTCCAGGGGCGTCAAACTCATTTTAGATCGGGGGCACATGGAGAAAAATCTGCTCCCAAGTGGGCCGGACTGGTAAAATCCCCGCACCATAACTTAAAAATGAAGACACCTTCAGATTGTTTTCTGTGTTTAAAAAGAGAAGAAGCACATTCTGAAAATGCACAAATCATAATGTTGTTGTTTTTTTACACTTACATGTTGCGGTTAATAGTATTCTATCTTTATTTGTCGTTATTTATATTTTCATCTACAGCAGGGGTCGCCAACCTTTACCACTCAAAGAGCCATTTTGACCCGTTTCACAAAATAAAGAAAACTATGGGAGCCACAAGACTCTTGAAATTTAAAATGAAATAACACAGCGTACAAACTTTTGTTTTGCTCAGTGCTATGTATTAACCAGGGGTCTCAGACACACGGCCCGTACCTTAATATGAAAATTAGTTAGGGATGCATAGGATTATGGGTATTTGTTATGCTGCGTTTATAATGTGTTACAGGGCGGATGTTCTCCCGAAATGGGTTTGTCATTCTTGTTTGGTGTGGGTTCACAATGTGGTGCATATTAGTAAGAGTGCTAAAGTTGTTTATATCATGTCATTCTTGTTTGGTGTGGGTTCACAATGTGGTGCATATTAGTAAGATTGCTAAAGTTGTTTATATCATGTCATTCTTGTTTGGTGTGGGTTCACAATGTGGTGCATATTAGTAAGAGTGCTAAAGTTGTTTATATCACAACCCTCAGTGTAACCTGTATGGCTGTTGAACAACTATGCCTTGCAGTCGCTTGTGCGTTGAGTCAGCACCCGCACACTAGATGTGGCTGGCCAGCACTCAGATAACATAGTATTAAAGCCGACGCTACGACGTGGTCAAGAGGATGTTTAAGGCATTGCCATCACCGCAAGGCGTCAATCTTGTTGTTTGGGGGAAAATCTGAGAATGTTATCCTGGAGAGATTTCTGGGAGAGGCAAAGAAATTTGGAAAACCTCCCGTTAAAATGGGGGGGTCGGCAAATATGCAGCTGAGCCACATCAGAGTGATCCAAGAGCCGCGGGTTGCCGACCCTTGGTCTACAGAGATACAAAGAATTGCTATTACAACATCCAGTAGACACATGTAGAAGAACTGTTTCTTTCATTCAAAAATTTCAGGTTAATTTGTATACTTAGCAAACTCATCCCGCGGGCCGGATAAAACATACGTTTGACACCCCCTGCTCTTGTCAGTCATCCACTCTCTTTGTCGGGCGGGGATGTGGAGTCCCTGGTGTACACACTCACAGAAGTTGAGGCGCGTAATTTAAGCCTGCAGTAACGTATTAAAAATGATCCGAAACCAGCCCAAAAATATATTTTCCTTAATTTAATTTCTGACTTTTCCTAGAAGTTTAATGAAAATCCACCCATAACTTCTTGAACTAGCTATAATGGACTGATAAAGTAACAGACAAACAAACAATTACATAACCTCCTGGTGGAGGTGAAAAAGCATATGTTTCTATGCGATGTGGTCATTGGCAGCGCACAAAGGTTTTTGCCCTTAAAACTGAGCTTTTGGAGACTCCAGTATTGTAAAAGAGCGGGTAAAACAGAGCTTTTTAGTGTTTGACTCGTCCTCCAAATTGATGTAACAATTTTGCACCATCATTTCCACCCTAGATAAGCACTACTTAATTTGTGCTAATACAAAGCAAGCATTGCTGGGTATAAACATACTGAGAAGACTGCTCAAACATACAATAAGGCTCCACTCTCCCATATTTTCCTTGTCTTGAAGTGCATAAAGCCCTAAAAACATTAGACCACAGAAAGTCCCCCGGACCTGACTTGATTGAGCCTTGATTTTTAAAGCGCGCAGAGCCACATTCAATTATTTTTAATCTGCCAGTTAAAAACAAAGACATTCCATCAGTTAGGCAATCTGCTTTTGTTCTTACTTTTATTATAGGGATCTTATTTCTAATTATAGGCCAATATCAAATGTATGTCTTCTCGCAAATTCTGGAATCTCTTGTTTGTGATCAGTTGAAAGAGTTCCTGTCTTCAAATCAAATGATTTTTAAAAATCAACCTGGCTTCAGGAAACAGCACAGCACCATCACTGCTACAATGAAGGTGGTAAATGACATCATTGTAGTGCTTGATAAAAAAACAGTACTGTGCCTCACTCTTTATGGATCTCTCCAAAGCGGTTGACACACTAGACCAGACTGTTTTAAAATGTTTCTCATTGGACTGTCAGAACATACGGTCGTTTGGTTTTCAAATTATTTAGAAAACAGGATGCAGTGTATTAAATACGAGGGCCTTTGTTCAGAGTTTGTCAATGTTCATAAAGGAGTGCCTCACGGATCTGTATTGGGGCCCCTCTTATTTATTTTATGCATCAATGATCTTCCATTCATCCATTTTCTACCGCTTGTCCCTTACGGGGTTGCGGGGGGGTGCTGAAGCCTATCTCAGTTGCACATGGGCAGAAGGCGTCGTACACCCTGGAAAAGTCCCCCATGATCTTGAACATTTCTCTGATGCTAATATGCATTTTCATGCTGACAATACAATTAGTTATTGCTCATGGTAATTTGTTGAACAGGTTGTTAACTCCCACGCTTTTGTCGCTGTGCAGAATTCACTTATTGACTTAAAACTGGTTCTCAATGCTGACAAGACAAAACTTGTGCTGTTTACCAAACATAGGAAGGTGCCTCAAGCTCCCCCAGTAGTGTCCACTTTTGAAGGGGAATGTCATAGAAGTGGTGCATGAATATAATAAATACCTTAGTGTTTTAATTGATGAATCTCTCACTTTTAAACCTTTTATTGATCAACTGGTGAAGAAACTAAAACTTAAATTGGAATTTTTCCTCCGTAATAAGAGATGTTTTTCTTTTGGTGTAAAAAGGCGCCTTGACTCTGCTAGATTATGGTGATCTTTTTGTGTATGAATGCTACTCATTCCTGTCTTCAGATGTTGGACCGTGTTTACCATGCTTCTGTAGCCATGACACTCCACTGTGACTTGTACTCTCGGGTGTGATGGCCTTCTCTGTCAGAGACAGTGTCATTGGTACACTTTTATTTACAAGGCTCTTCTGGGACTATTGCCAGATTACATATGTACATTGATTTCACAGAGAATTACAAACTCTTATATACTGAGATCCAACGATCAGCTGTTGCTCTCTGTCCTTTCTGTTCACAATGAGCTGGGGAAAAATATTTTGTCTATGCAGCTCCTTCTGCTTGCAACATGTTACAAAGAGACTGGAAGCTGACTGAATGTTTATCCTTAAATGCTTTCAAATCCCAACTGAGAGCATTTGACGCATCCTCAGTTATCTGTTATATGTTTTACTTGATTTCCATCCTGTCATTTTAATGTGTAATGTTAATGTAATGTTATGTGTAACTGCTGCCTCTTGGCCAGGACTCCGTTGACAAAGAGGTGTTTGATCTCAATGGGATTTTTTTCCTGGTTAAATAATTTAAAAAAAAAAAGTGCTAGCTTGATGCTAATTTACATTGAATTTGACATTTACATGCTACTGATTAGCATTATCAATTTTACATTGCGATTTCAACACCTCCTAACTTGTTAATAAAAACTACAACTAAGATGCATGTTGTAATCAAACAGTTCTTGTGTAATAAGTACGGGACTTACAGTATGAACATTTTGTGGGATGCAAAAGACTGACGAGGCAACACATCGTAGCTTATACACTATTGCTATCAATGTCTTGGAATGGCAACTGCATGTAAAGTCTCCTATATAATACTTGCAAATGAAACTCAGACGTGTAAGATACACTACGGCCAAAAAGTATTTGGCCACCCATCCAAATGATCAGAATCAGGTGTCCTAATCACTTGGCCAGGCCACAGGTGCATAAAATCTTGTACTTAGGCATGGAGACTGTTTCTACAAAGATTTGTGAAAGAATGGGCCACTCTCACGAGCTCAGTAATTTCCAGCGTGGAACTGTCGTAGAATGCCACCTGTGCAACAAATCCAGTTGTAAAAATTTCCTCGCTCCTAAATATTCCAAAGTCAACTGTCGGCTTTATTGTAAGTAAATGGAAGAGTTTGGGAACAACAGCAACTCAGCCACCAAGTGGTAGGCCATGTAAACTGACAGAGAGGGGTCAGCGGATGCTGAAGCGCATAGTGCAAAGAGGTCACGGATTTTCTGCACAGTCAGTTGCTACAGAGCTCCAAACTTTATGTATATTCAGATAAGCCCACGTACAGTACATAGAGAGCTTCTCGGAATGGGTGTCCTTGGCCAAGCAGCTGTATCTATGACATGCATCACCGAGTACAATGCAAAGCGTCAGATGCAGTGGTGTAAAGCACAACTCCACTAGTCTCTAGAGCAGTAGATAAGCGTTCTCTGGAGTGATGAATCATGCTTTTCCATCCAACAATCTGATGGACGAGTCTGGGTTCGGATGTTGCCATTTCGGACTGCATTGTGTCAAATGTGAAATTTTGTGGAGGAGGAATTATGGTGTGGGGTTGTTTTTCAGGAGTTTGGCTTGGCCACTTAGTTCCAGTGAAAGGAACTTTGAATGCTCCAGGGTGCCAAAACTTTTTGGACAATTCCATGCTCCCAACCTTGTGGGAAGAGTTTTAACATGACTGGGCACCAGTGCACAGTGCAAGGTCCATAAAGACATGGATGACAGTCTGGTGTGGATGAACTTGACTGGCCTGCACAGAGTCCTGACCTGAACCCGATAAAACACCTTTGGGATGAATTAGAACCGAGACTGAGAGCCAAGCCTTGGAAGAATGGTCAAAAATTCCTATAAACACACTTCGCTACCTTGTGGACAGCCTTCCCAGAATAGTCGAAGCTGTAATAGCTGCAAAAGTTTGACCAACATAGTATTGAACCCTATGGACTAGGAGTGGGATGGCACTTCAAGTTCATGTGGGAGTCAATGCAGGTGGCATTACCTTTGGTAATATAACGTATCAAGTTATAACAACTAAACAGTACCGTTATCATCATAAGCTCACTGTTAAATGTCGAATAAACAACTGGTGTGCATGAAGAAATGTAAGTGTTCGAAAATAACAGCCTAGGGAGCTGCTAAAAAAGATTTTCACCGGAAATATTTTTTGACAATGTCGAGTCACAATAAAATATTTTATTATGTTCTAATACATTACAGCCTAAATACATACACCTGACAGCTTTTTTTTGTAATGCTGACTAGTCAAATACAATGTACGTAAATGTTATACCTTCAATAATTCATTGTTTGGTCTGTCTGTACCTCAGGAGGACCTGTTCCAAACACCAGGATTAAAGGAGGAGCTGCAGGCAATCATTGACAGTCTGGATACCAGCATTCCAGACACCATCCGTATCCTTACTCACAAAAAATCCCCTTTTTTAGTGTCTGAATTCCAGCATCAAGGTTAAATACAGTCCAACACATTTCCAATACACTATTGTGGGTACTGTGAGGATCTGAAATTGTTAATAAATAGTACGATATGACACCTTTAGCAAACTGTAAACGTTCCATTTTCCACTACATATCTTAGTTCAGCGTTTCCCAACCTTTATTGAGCCAAGGCTCACATTTGACTTTAGATGAATGGAAACCGGTCATGCACCTTCTATCATCTGGTACAGGCGTGTCCAAACTATGACCTGCCGACATGTACAATTTCGCCCATTAAATAAGGAATCTTGCTGCAGGTAATATGCAATAATTTTAAAAGACTGCTTTTGATGATGCCATTTTGTCGCCATCCAGCACACAAGACTATTAATTCAGGTCATGCTCTGAATGAAACTGTGCACATCATTAACCTTTATGACCCAATGCAAACAACCTTCCCTTGTCATGATGCAAAAAAAAATCAAAATCGAACGAACACAAAATGTCAACAGACATGGTCACACATATCACCGCCTGCTCACTTCACGTTGTGGATATTGTTAAAAATGTCCATGCACCATAAAAAATTCAAAATTACACCAATTTAAGGAGGTTGTCACAAAAGTAAACAAGGTATAAGTCGAACTTTCACATAGTCTTAATATCCAATTATTTTGATTAATAATTATACGTCCATTAATTATAATAATATGCATATATATATATATACACATATATACATTTATATATATACACATGTATATATACATACATATATACATTTATATATATATACACATGTATATATACACACATATATACATATATATGTATGTATATATACATATATACATTTATATATATATATACATATATGTATGTATATATGCATATATACATTTACATATATACATATGTATATACGTATATATACACATATGTGTGTGTGTGTATATATACACTGTGTATATATATATATATATATATATATATATATATATATACATATATATATATATATATATATACACAATTGTATAATCACCAAATGTTTACCAAGCGCCGTGCATGCTGCTTTTTGTGTTTGTGTGACTATCGTTGGGACTTAAACTTTTAACTTTAACTTTTTATATATATATATATATATATATATATATATAGAGGAAGTCAAAACTTTGGACACCTGTGTTCTAGTGCAAGAGCATTTAATTGTTCTGCTTGTAAATACAGTAGAACCTTGATTTACAAACTGAATCAGTTCTTGATCAAGGTTTAATTAAATAGAAATAGTTGTATATTGAAGCAAATTCCTGCAAACAATGTGGACATGAATAACGGGTTCCAGCCTGGACAAAAGTCCCTATCGTGGTAAAGGTTTGTAAACGTTGAACATAATATAACGTGTTATACAGTACTGTTTTTTAAACAAACATATCAAGGGGGTGATGGATCAACTTTGTATTTATTATCAAAACCAAAAAACTACAATTAGCTGAATTGTCTTCTTTTCAGCCACCATGCAGACATGCACACACACACACTCATTAGTACTGCTGTGCATTCACGATTGAAGTCACAAGACTCCTTATCTTTAATAGCCAGGTGGCTACAATAATTAAGAAGAAAAAAGAAAAGCCATTTTACTTTGTTGGTTAACATTCTTGGTGTGCAGCCTAAGAGAGGGCTAGGGTTGGAGGCAGTGTCGACAACGCTGTTGATGCTTCCTGAATGTTTACAAACCACACATCGCTTGGCCAATGCTTTCTTTGGACTCATATTGAACCAGCAAAAGTAGAATAATGCTGATAAAGTGCACACTAAGGGTTGGCGTGGCTCGGTTGGTAGAGCAGCCGTGCCGGTGACATGAGGGTTCCTGGTTTGATTCCCAGCTTCTGCAATCCTAGTCCAAGACACTTCACCTTTGCTCCTAATGACTCGTGGCATGGCAGTGTATGAATGGGTGAATGTGGAAATGGTGTCAAAGTGCTTTGAGTACCTTGAAAGTAGAAAAGCGCTATACAAGTATAACACGACATCACTGCTGTGCGGACTGAATCACTGCAAATCGATCAGCATTTGTGAATGAAACATCCATACAACAAAGCATACTTTTACTCGATATGTGGTTTGTAAATTGAAAGGTTTGAACGAGAAGTTTGTAAATTCACGTTGCAGTGTAAAGTTTTGGCACCAATTGATCATTTTCTGTGGCACACGCACAGTGATTGGGAATCCCTGGCGTTGTCAATTCTGATTCCTTGACACTTTTCATAAGCTGGCTGCAACCATTCCGTGGCCGAGGCTCTACTGATCTTCTTAGAGGCCTTGCCGGAGCCGGTGGTGTGCTACGAGCTCTACCAACGCTGCCTGGACTGTGCCCACGACAGCCGCCTATGCATACAGGTGTCCGCATCTCCCCCGCTCCTTTGCATTTCTCCTCCTTGCTTTATTTTTTGCTACTTTGATGTCACGTATTGATCATGCGTTTATTTATTTTGCTGATTGACAGTTGATTTCCCAGCTGCCTCGTACCCACCGTAACGTGTTCCGCTACTTGATGGCTTTCCTGAAGGAGCTGCTCAAGCACGTGCACAACAACAACCTAACAGCCAGCCTTATAGGTAATAACACTCCAGACACACACGTTACAAGATACCCGTGGTTATGTGCGTGGTCACCATGACGTCGTTGAAAAATCTGCATAATTCTCTATATGACTTTCTTTAAAAAGGCTCCAAAAAATATATACACACATTCAAAACAAATCTGTTATTGTGAATTAGTATTAACATATTTGTTTTAAAATCATATTGCCATATTTTCAAATGTGTATGTATTTATGTATATTGTTCCCTCATTTAACGTTGGGTTACGTTCCAAAAAATACCCGCTTTAAGTGAAATCCGTTGATTTTTTTTCCCGTTTTGTAAGTGTTTTCGTACACTACATGTGTTCTCATTTTTCAGGATATTTTTTTTCCATTTACTTTGCATGTTTTTTTGTTTACAGGTTGTTTTTTTATATCTGTTTTTTCGTTTACAGTACTGTACAGTATGATTTTCGTTTCTTTTTTTAATATTTTTTGTTATTTTCTCTTTTTTCTTAATCAGGCCAACAAAATAATACACAATAATACTATAATAATACAATTACAATTCCAAAACCAGCAAAATTCTGATTAGCAATCAACAGAGCAATTGAGAGGACACACAAACATGACACAAAACAATCCAAAAGTAGTAAAAAAAAAAGAATACTATCAACAATAGTATCAATAATAATAATAATTCCGACATGGCAGTGATTACAAATTCCTCATTTACATTATCATCACAGCCATTTATAAAAAATAAAATAAAAAACTTTAAAAAAATTAATAGTGTCACAGTAGCTTGTACTTGCATCACATCTCATAAGCTTAACACATTGTGTCCAATATTTACCACAGAGATAAAATAAGTCATATTTTAGGTTCATTTAATAGTAAAACTGATTTAAATAATGGGTCTCATATTCCAATAAATTACTCATTATTATCTGAACTAAATGCTGTTTTTTTCTACTGGTATCATTTCCATAGCTTGTTTATACCAGTCAGTATGTATTATGTGTATACCAGTCAGTATGTATTATGTGTATACCAGTCAGTATGTATTATGTGTGTATACCAGTCAGTATGTATTATGTGTGTATACCAGTCAGTATGTATTATGTGTGTATACCAGTCAGTATGTATTATGTGTGTATACCAGTCAGTATGTATTATGTGTGTATACCAGTCAGTATGTATTATGTGTGTATACCAGTCAGCATGTATTATGTGTGTATACCAGTCAGCATGTATTATGTGTGTATACCAGTCAGCATGTATTATGTGTGTATACCAGTCAGCATGTATTATGTGTGTATACCAGTCAGTATGTATTATGTGTGTATAGCAGTCCAGGGTTTCCAGCGACCGCCTTACCAACAACTTTTGACCACAACTGTATATCTTGCCTGTACTGTATATATATTTGTATTCATAGTGCTTTTTTCCCCTATGATTCATACAAAATTTCTCTCCAACCCGTCAGCCACCCTCTTTGCCAGCCTTCTCATCCGACCTCCTCCCAGCATGGCGAACCGGCAGACATCCCACGACCGCCAGAAAGCCATCAACTTTATTCTGGGATTCCTGATGGCGGGAGATGACGAGTAGTAACGCCGCGTTGCCGGAATCCACCTCGAGTCTTTACAGTGTCTCCACACGGGCTGAAAAAGACTTTTTTTTTCATCCCCTCACAAACTCATGTTGGAGATCCCCGAGGGCTTCATGCTTTTACCAAGTGTCGACCAGTTTGGCCACTTGGCTGCGTTCACAAGCACTTTGGAGCGGTGTGCACTTTCTGAGACCTCCAAGTACAGTCTTGTCCTCTTTCCTAACCGACCCAAATCTGCACCAAAGAGAGCGGCGCAGATGTGACAACACGGCAAGAGCCTCTGCTCTTCTAGCATACCTCTCAGAGAAGTTTTGGAGGACAATCGCATTACATGAGATGCGTCGTCTGTTTTAATTGAAGGGGATCAGACGACTGCGAGGAGTATCTGTTAGGTGTTATTTATGCGTTTCTATTTCAACGACGTATGACGTGGCGCACATTTACGTCGGATAAATGCTGTTACACCGTTTATGTGTTCCCTCCGACACTGCATCCTTGCCATAGATAATGGAGCTCAGGGCTATTCAAGTGGGGGCCAAATCCAAGTTTAGTGCAAAACTTTGGGAGACAAACATTTTTGCAGCAAATTCTTAAAAAACAGGAGTGCTCCTGTTGTCTAGAGGAACCTGGACCACTATAAACACATCAGCACATCCTTGCATTGACAACATCACCTTGCTAGCAAATAGCAGACTAGGGTCCAAACTTGTGATCTACATAACTGAGGCGTTCCTCAAGGCACCCCTTTAGGTCCTCTCCTTTTAGGCAGTGATTTATACATCTAAGGTGCTGCTGTAGCTTCTTCACTACCGATGCAGTCAGTAATCATTTGTTCAACTTCTTTAGTCATACTGGTGGTGTTCCTCAAGGAACCATTTTAGGTCCTCTCCTTTTTGGCAGTGATTGATGTAATTAAGGTGCTGCTGCAGCTTTTTCACTACCGATGCAGTCAGTAGTCATTTGTTCAACTTCTTTAGTCATACTGGTGGTGTTCCTCAAGGATCCATGTTAGGTCCTCTCCTTTTTGGCAGTGATTGATGTAACTAAGATGTTGCTGTCGCTTCTTTACTTCCGATGCAGTCCGTAGTCATTTTCGTTTATCCTCTTAAGGTATACTAGTGGTGTTTCTCAAGGCTCCGGTTTAGGTCCTCTCTTTTTCATCATTTGGGGCCCTTCCAGTAGAGGTCCCCATTTAAAAGACAACATTGCAGCAGATTGTTAAAAACACTAGAGGTGATCTTTGACGAGATTTTGTGCAGAAGTATTCTGACAAAATAAATAGACCAAAATCAAAGAGGACACTGGTTCTCCAGAATGTGTCAAATGAGTCTAATAGTGAAGGGAGAAGTCCGGATTTGCTTCTTGGAAATGTGGCCCCTGAAAGGATTTAGTGTAGAAGAACATTGATGCATTAGTTTTAGTGAATAATGATACGTGGACCAATTCAGAGACACTATGTTGGTGTGCCGCGACACAGTGGTTGGGAATCCCCGCCGTGGAGAACATTTCGTCTTGGGAGCGTTTGCTGTGTATTTGTTTTGTTTTGTCCTTGCCTTTTTTTGGGAGCCTTACATCAAGTTTGTCCTGTTCGTCCGGAGTTACGCAAGAAGTGCTATAATTGATACACTGACTTCCTGCTTCAAGATTGCAACCTGCCGTCCTCAAGGCTGTAAATACTGACTGTTTGGCGTGGTCCTTGGTCATTATGAAAATATGGTACTATCTATATTGTGTGTGTTTTTATTTCCTTGTTTTTAGGTGCCCCTCATCTAAACGCTTACACGATTCATCGTTTTGTCTGTCTGACACTGGTTTCCCACCCAGGTTTTGCAAAGTTCACCGCGCGATCGCAGGTCGTATCCTCTTTTTGACGCCGCTACTTCAACAGTGTTTCATAAATGAATGGAGGAGAAAAAAACATTGATCGTCTGCGCTATGTTTTTCTTGTAAAACGTGACAATCACGCATGCTTCAGCCTGGACATGTTCCAGGTGTCTTCTGAACTACTGCTTCACAAATTCCACAACCTTACCTGAAATCCATCCTCAGGGATGTCCTATGCCAGTGAATCATCTGTATTTATGTCTATTTTAGTGCGCACCATCTGCTCCTCAATGAAGGTACTTCTTTGCAGCTTTGTTTTGTTTGTTACTCTTTAATTTATTCAATGACAGAAATAAACACATTTAAATGTTCCTGTACCTTCTTCTGCAGTTCTGTGCCACCACCTCCTCACTTTCCCCACCTAACACCACCCTGACCCAAACTAACAGTTGCCGTGCCCCGAGTGTCGTCCTACGGGCAGTGGCAGGACGAGTGGGGCTCCACATGCAGCGTTTGGTGTACCACAACACCTCCGTGAGGTCAGTGAGCACTTGAAATACATAAAACAATTAAACAAAATGAGAGCAGGATTGATGATCTGTGTGTGACGGCCATTTGCCTTGACCAGCATTGCTTTCTATTCTAAGGATTCTAATTACAAAACCAGTGAAGTTGCCACATTGTAGAAATCATGAATACAAACGGAATACAATGATTTGCTAACCCTTTTCAACCTATATTCAGTTGAATAGACTGCAAAGACAAGACGTTCGAACTGAATATCAGCTAATTTGGAATTTGATGTCTGCAACATGTTTAAAAAAAGCGGGCACATGTGGCAAAAAAGACTGAGAAAGTTGAGGAATGCTCATCAAACACTTATTAGGAACATCCCACAGGTGAACAGTCTCATTGGGAACAGGTGGGTGCCATGATTGGGTATAAAAGCCGCTTTCATGAAATGCTCAGTCATTCACAAACAAGGACGGGACGAGGGTCACCACTTTGTGAACAAATGCATGAGGAAATTGTCCAACAGTTTAAGAACAACATTTATGAATGAGCTATTGCTAATAATTTACGGATTTCACCATCAACGGTCTGTTATATCATTAAAAGGTTCAGAGAATCTGAAGAAATCACTGCATGTAAGCGAGTGTGTAAAGGATATCACCACATGGGCTCAGGAACACTTCAGAAACCCACTGTCAGTAACCACAGTTTGTCAGTACATCTGGAAGTGCAAGTTAAAACACTATGGAAAGTGGAAGCTATTTATCAACAACACCCAGAAACGCCGCCATCTAAGATGGAAAATACCACCACGGAGACCCCGGACTGTTGAACAACTCAAACTCTACATCAAGCAAGAATGGGTAATAATTCCACCTGAAAAGCTTCAAAAATTGGTCTCTTCAGCATACTTGCCAACCCTCCCGGATTTTCCGGGAGACTCCCGAAATTCAGCGCCTCTCCCGAAAACCTCCCGGGACAAATTTTCTCCTTAAATTCAGACGGAGCTGGAGGCCACGCCCACTCAAGCTCCATGAGAACCTGACTCAATGTTGTGACCCTCTTAAACAGGACAATACTGCCATCTACTGTACATAGAATAGAATGTCTGCTCTGAAGCCCACAGTAAAGAGACGTAACTTCATCACGTTGCCTGGTTATTGACTCCAACCCAATATATTACACCTTCGAAGAGCAAAATGAAGAAATACGCTTGCAAGTTCCAGAACGATTGGAAACAAGAATTTCAGTTTATCCAGGAGAGTTCGAAGGGGAAGGGATATGTTGCCTGTACATTTTGTAGAACAGACTTCTCCATTGAACACGGTGAACGGATATACTCAGCCATGAACGGTCAGCGAAGCACAAAGCGTCCGCAGCGCAGCATCGTTCACAACCCAGTATTATGGCCCACCTTGCAAAATGGAGACCCGATGGTGTATCTTATGCTGCGACAACGATGGATGGCTATGCTGATAGCTGAAAGCAACATCCCGTTCTCATTTGCGGATGTCTACAACAAATCTGTGAAGGATGTTCCCGGATTCGGAGATCGCTCGCCAATACGCAAATGGCAGAACAAAGGTTATTCAAATAGTGAAAGGTAAGTGTTGTTGTTTTTTAGTAACAGGCAAGCACAGTACAGTTAGTAGAACTGTGTTTTTATTACTGTGTATTTGATAGGTGCCGTCAGAAATCCATCCATCCATCCATTTTCTACCGCTTATTCCCTTTTGGGGTCGCGGGGGGCGCTGGCGCCTATCTCAGCTACAGTCGGGCGGAAGGCGGGGTACACCCTAGACAAGTCGCCACCTCATCGCAGGGCCAACACAGATAGACAGACAACATTCACACTCACATTCATACACTAGGGCCAATTTAGTGTTGCCAATCAACCTATCCCCAGGTGCATGTCTTTGGAGGTGGGAGGAAGCCGGAGTACCCGGAGGGAACCCACGCATTCACGGGGAGGACATGCAAACTCCACACAGAAAGATCCCCTATTTTATTTATATATATATATAATAAAATAAATATATATAGCTAGAATTCACTTAAAGTCAAGTATTTCATATTTATACACACACACACACATATATATATATATATAATAGGGGTGTGGGGAAAAATCGAATTGTTTACGTTGTCAGAATCGATTCTCATTTTTAAAAAATCCATTTTTAAATTTTTTTTTTTTTTTTTAAATCAATCCAACAAACCACTACACAGCAATACCATAACAATGCAATTCTATTCCAAAACCAAACCTGACCCAGCAACACTCAGAACTGCAATAAACAGAGCAATTGAGAGGAGACACAAACACGACACAGAACAAACCAAAAGTAATGAAACAAAAATTAATATTATCAGCAACAGTATCAATATTAATTATAATTTCAGCATAGCAGTGATTTAAAATCCCTCACTGACATTATAATTAGACATTTATAAAAAAAAAAAAAAGAACATAAGTGTCACAGTGGCTTACACGTGCATCGCATCTCATAAGCTTGACAACACACTGTGTCCAATGTTTTCACAAAGATAAAATAAGTCATATTTTTGGTTTGTTTAATAGTTAAAACAAATTTACATTATTGCAATCAGTTGATAAAACATTGTCCTTTACAATTATAAAAGCTTTTTTTTTTTTTAAATCTACTACTCTGCTTGCATGTCAGCAGACTGGGGTAGATCCTGCTGAAATCCTATGTATTGAATGAATACAGAATCGTTTTGAATCGGTCAAATATCGTTTTTGAATCGAGAATCGAATCGAAAAAATCCATATATGTTATCGAATCGTGACCCCAAGAATCGATATTGAATTGAATCGTGGGACACCCTAAGATTCACAGCCCTGATATATGTGTATATATATATATATATTTATGAAATACTCGAGTTGGTGAATAATACGCCACCCCTCTTAACCACGCCTTGCGCCCCAACCACGCCTATATCAATGATGAAATATTAACATTGCAACACATGCCAATACGGCCTTTTTAGTTTACTAAATTACAATTTAAAATTTCCCGCAGAGTTTCTTGTTGAAAACGTTGCGGAATGATGACGCGTGTTTGTGACGTCTCGGGTTTTAGCGGACATATTAGCCCAGTACCACACACGGCTAAATGTCGTCTCTTTTCATCACATAATTACACCGTAATTTGGACATCTGTGTTGCTGAATCTTTGCAATTTGTTCAATTAATAATGGAGACTATAAAGAAGAATGCTGTTGGTGGAAAGCGGTGTATTGCAGCTGCCTTTAGCACCGAAAGCTTTTAAGCTTTAACACAGAGCGGTCAAGCGAACATGTTTCTCTACGTCAACCAGCAAGTTTTTGGATGGGAAAATTGTGATATTAAGTCAGCTCTTACCGGAGACCTCAGTGGATTATGCGACTTCCTCCTGCAGCTGTCAAAAAGGCAGCTGTGACCTTGGCTCCTCCATTGCCTTTTCTGAGAGACACTGGCGTTCACCGCAGCCATCCGACTTTCAGGTATGACTTTACAATCTCACTAAAACACTATTAAAACAATAAGCAGATAAGGGATCTTCCAGAATTATCCTAGTAAATGTGTCTAATTACATCTGAAACGTCGCCTTCTTGTTTTTTTCCCCCCCCAGTACTTCACTCTAAACGTCCTCATCCACAAATCTTTCATTTTCGCTCAAATTAATGAGGAAATCGTCGCTTTCTCGGTCAGAATAGCTCTAGCTGCTGCTGGCTATGATTATAAACAATATGAGGATGCGAGGAGCCCTACAACCCGTCACGTCACACGCACATCGTCTGCTACTTCCGGTAAAGGCAAGGCTTTTTTATTAGCGACCAAAAGTTGCGAACTTTATCGTGGATGTTCTCTACTAAATCCTTTCAGCAAAAATATGGCAATATTGCGAAATGATCAAGTATGACACATAGAATGGACCTGCTATCCCCGTTTAAATAAGAAAATCTCATTTCAGTAGGCCTTTAAATAGCTACTTCCAGTTCCATTGTTGGAAAATGCCAAACATCCGTTTTGATTTGTTATATGTTTGCTAGAGGTTTTAACTTTTGTTACATGTAAAAAAAAAAAAACAGATTTATATGTAGTAATTGCTTCTTGAAATTATAAAAGTTTTTTTTTATTTCCTCTTATGTATTTTATGATTAAAGTCAAACACACACGTCGTCTTTAGTTTTTCAATTTTTATTTCTAAATTACTTTGCTTAAGTTTCAAAATCAAGCGGCCAAAACAGCCACTGACCCAGCGTTGCAATTAAACTCGTATCCTGAGCTAGTGTTGTATTTAGATGTACATGTGATGACACACCTTTAACGCTAGATGGCAGTGTTGTCTAGGGTGATATATTCCCAGCAGTGTGTTGGCCGAGGTGCAGTCTTGCACTGCTGCCCAAATGAGTGTGGATGGTGCCTGAGAGTCATCAGGCACATTGCAAGCAGAGCCAAACAGCCTGAAAGCTTTTATTTGTGCTGTTTGCAGCTGCCTGACCGACTTCTCTGGTCGCCAACAGCTGCTTAGGTTTTTGCCGGGAAATGATGTCTCTCTCCACAAGTTATACAAGTGATGAAATAAGGTGGTGCTCGCTTGTGTCCTGCTGCTATTGCAACTTTTTATGGGCCATTCTACCCAATCCATGCTCAAAGATAAACTTATTTTCCTTTTTTTAAACCTTTAAGTCTAATATGCATATTAGGACAGGATTGGATATTCTTCAAAGTACAAAACCAGTGAAATTGGCACGTTGTGTATTTCATAAATGAAAACAGAATGCAATGATTTGCAAATCCTTTTCAACTTATATTCAATTGAATAGACTGCAAAGACAAGATATTTAATGTTCCAACTGAGAATCTTTTTTTTTTTTGCAAATCATTCAATTAGAATTCAAAGGCAGCAACACATTGTAAAAAAGTTGTCACAGGGACATTTTTACCACTGTGTTACATGGCCTTTCCTTTTAACAACACTCAGTAAACGTTTGGGAACTGAGGAGACCAGTTTTTGAAGCTTTTCAGGTGGAATTATTTCCCATTCTTGCTTGATGTACAGCTTAAGTTGTTCAACAGTCCGGGGTCTCCGTTGGCATCATATTGCGCCACACATTTTCAATGGGAGACAGGTCTGGACTACAGGCAGGCCAGTCTAGTACCCGCACTCTTTTACCCTGAAGCCATGGTGTTGTAACACGTGGCTTGGTATTGTCTTGCTGAAATAAGCAGGGGCGTCCATGATAACGTTGCTTGGATGGCAACATATGTTGCTCCAAAACCTGTATGTACTTTTCAGCATTATTAGTGCCTTCACAGATGTGTAAGTTACCCATGCCTTGGGCACTAATACACTCCCATACATCACAGATGCTGGCTTTTCAACTTTGCGCCTATAACAATCCGAATGGTTCTTTCCTCTTTGGTCTGGAGGATACAACGTCCACATTTTCCCAAAAATATTTGAAATGGGGACTCGTTTCACCACAGAACACTTTTCTACTTTGCATCAGTCCGTCTTGGATGAGCTCTGGGCCAGTGAAGCCGATAGCAATTCTATAGCAATTCTGGGTGTTGTTGATAAATGGCTTTCGCTTTGCATAGTACAGTTTTAATTTGCACTTACAGATGTAGCAACGAACTACAGTTACTGACATTGGTTTTCTGAAGTGTTCCTGAGCCCATCTGGTGATATCCTTTACACACTGATGTCGCTATTTGATGCATTACCACCTGAGGGATCCAAGGTCCATAATATCATTGCTTATGTGCAGTGATTTTTCCATATTCTCTGAACCTTTTGATGATATCACAGACCGTAGATGATGAAATCCCTAAATTCCTTGAATTAGATTGTTGAGAATTGTTTTCCTTAAACTGTTTTACAATTTGCTCACTCATTTGTGGAGAAAGTGGTGACTCTTGCCCCATCCTTGTTTGTGAATGACTGAGCATTTCATGGAAGCTGCTTTTATACCCAATCATGGCACCCACCTGTTCCCAATTAGCCTGGTCATCTGTGGAATGTTCCAAATAAGTGTTTGATGAGCATTCCTCAACTTTCTCAGTCTTTTTTTCCACTTGTGCCAGCTTTTTTGAAACATGTTGCAAGCATCAAATTCCAAATGGGCTAATATTTGCAAAAAAAAACAAAGTTTTCCACTTCGAACGTTAAATATATTGTCTTTGCAGTCTATTCAATTGAATATAAGTTGATAAGTTGAAAAGGATTTGCAAATCATTGTATTCTGTTTTTATTTACCATTTACACAATGTGCCAACTTCACTGGTTTTGGGTTTTGTACTATGTTGTGCTGTGTTTACTTCAACGTTCAATTCATGGTCATTAACGGATGTGAAATAAATTGAGTGGTAAATAGGTCAATAATTCATTAAATTGTATTTGAATTCCCTATTAAAATAAATTAGAATCTGTTTTATCATAGGTTTTTTTTATGTTTTATGCACATTAAAAAAAATCCACAACCGTGGTTTTTAACGGCAAAAAAAATAAAAATACAATATTTTCCCAATATTTGTTTTCTAAAGAGGAATATTTGATCGGATGGAGTCAATAATGAATTACATTTATTTTTCATTTATTATAGAAAATTAATTAATATATATTTTATCATATTTTTTTTAAATGTTTTTTGCACTTACAAAAATAAAATCAACAACCCTGGTCTTTAATGGCAAAAACAACAAAATATGCAATATTTTCCCTAGAAAAAACATCAAAGAGAAATATTTGATTGGAGGTAAATGGAGTCTTAAATAGGTCAATAATGAATTACATTTATTTTAATGCATTGTTATGTTTTGAGTTATAACAGCTAAAATCAAAATCCCTTTCAAATTCCCAGGGATCCAAGAGGGCCCCATTCTTAAAAAATAAGTCATACATTACTATGTATTTTTTTAATTACAATGTTTAAATTCTAGATCTAAAATGGATCTGAAATTAGTGATTAATTTCAGACCTATAAGTCGATTGTAAGTTTGAATTATTTTTTTCATGTTGTTTTGTTGGTTGTTAAAGAAAGCTTTTTTTTAAGTTACGACAAACAAAAAATGCAATATTTCCTTCTCTCAAAAATATTCAAAGTGGAATATTTGATGTGAAATAATTGGACAACTAACAACTTTGACTTGGATTTGGATTAATTATTTTTTGAGCAATGGCAGCGCTAAAGAAAAAAACAACTTTGTATTATTAGTGTCAACGTTGCAACGTTTTTCGTTACATTTCACCTGTTTG
Source organism: Nerophis ophidion (assembly GCF_033978795.1). Lineage (NCBI taxonomy): Eukaryota > Metazoa > Chordata > Actinopteri > Syngnathiformes > Syngnathidae > Nerophis > Nerophis ophidion. The sequence continues at coordinate 12,714,175 of NC_084639.1, read as the reverse complement.
CTCTTTTATCCCACTTTTTTAATAGTATTTTTAGAATGTGCCATGGTGTGCTGTGACGGCCTCAAGCCGTCGTCTTGCGGGTTCCATGGACCACCAAGGAAGGACACGACTTCGAACAGGTTTGACTTGCTTTATTTTCCCACACAAGCTTGTCTGCGGTCGGGTCGCTCTTCCGCTGCGTCTCCCGTCTCCCTCTACTGCTCGCTTCGCCGTCCGCTTTTCAGCACCACGTACTTCAGTCCGCCTCTTCTTGTCTCCGTCTCCGTCGTTGTATGTATTTTTTCTCGCTCCGCACCATCACCAGCTGCGTTCTCTCCTCCTTCTCCCCTTTTATACAGTGAGAGGAGATACATTAATCGTGTACAGGTGCGCGATCCACACACCTGATCTCATTTGTGGCGTCGCTCCCGGTCAATCTGTTTTTTTGTTGGTTTTTTTAACGTGTTTTCATCTCGCGCACCAGTTAGTTCTTTGCTAAAGATCAGATTTTATGAATGTGGATCTTGTCATCCTGTGGGCTTGAAATGTCTTCCACGCCTCCTCGCCGCCATCTTGGGCCGGGCTCAAGCGTGCCCTGCCTCTCTGTCGGAATGTGCATTTTCTGTTTTCAAGACATATTGTTTTCAGTTTTTTGTTTTCCTTGGTCTTCCTGTATGCTTACCTTTTACAACCTTGCCATATTGTTTATACCTGGTCCACGTTTTAGACACATTTCTTGATGATTTAGCTTCTCGAAGAAGTTTGCTATTCCCCTCCTTTGTATCTGAAATCTCTCGTGTTGAAGCCATGATTTATGTCAATCCACCTGCTGCAACGGCTCTCCAAGGTGTGAACTCTCCTTTGTAACTGCAGACTAATGAACGGATTCAATCTGAGGCAGGTGTTAGTCTTAGGAATGTAAATTTACAAGGCGATTCCATAATTATTTACCAGAGTTTTGGACATTTTTTTTTCTGTGGACAGAAAATGGCCTTGATAGGATACATTTTTATTGAACTTCAGCAAGTGCCGCCCTTGACTCTCTCCGCCTTCACTGCGCAGGAAGTGGACGGCAAGTGCCCGAGGGCGTCACGTTTGGCACCGAGGGGAACTCTAAGCGACTATCTGCGAGAAGCAGCTGGCCGACCAAGATGGCGGTCGGAGATATATGGGCGCACGGTGACGGAAGGATGCATAAAATGTCCCGGGGATGCAAGTCAGACAGGAGCCCGGCCAAATGTGAGGTGAGGACCAAAATCACCTTGCCGGTATGAATCTGCATGAATCATTGGACAGCTTGTGGGGTTATTTGGCGAAAACGTGCCTCTGAGCTTGCAAAAATGTAAAATTAAGCACATGGATGCTAGGAAATGTCAAGTCAAGCCTCAGTTCAATGAGTCTATAGAAGACTCGACACATAAAACATTTTTCTGACACTTGCCGTACAAACAAAAAACAACCACCGTTAAAAATGTTAGAGCATAATTACAATATACATTTGTTTGATGAAAATTTGTTTTATTACTTTGAACATCGGCAGGTTAAAAATACATTGGTTATCTTCTTTTTGCACTTGTGACAGGTAAAATAATTCACATGACAACTGTTGTCAATTTTCATATGGACAGTTTTATTGGCATTTTTACATTGGATAAATTACAATGCAATGGTTAATTTTAAGTATATAGGTAGGTAGGTAGATGCTTGCGAGCGAGCGAATGTGCATATGTATCTATGAAAGTATGTATGTATGTACAGTACACAGTGGGGCAAAAAAGTATTTAGTCAGCCACCGATTGTGCAAGTTCTCCCACTTAAAATGATGACAGAGGTCTGTAATTTTCATCAAAGGTTCACTTCAACTGTGAGAGACAGAATGTGGAAAAACATCCAGGAATTCACATTGTAGGAATTTTAAAGAATGTATTTGTAAATTATGGTGGAAAATAAGTATTTGGTCAACCATTCAAAGCTCTCACTGATTGAAGGAGGTTTTGGCTCAAAATCTCACGATACATGGCTCCATTCATTCTTTCCTTAACACTGATCAATGGTCCTGTCCCCTTAGCAGAAAAACAGCTCCAAAGCAAAATGTTTCCACCCCCATGCTTCACAGTAGGTGTGGTGTTCTTGGGATGCCACTCAGTATTCTTCTTCCTCCAAACACGACGAGTTGAGTTTATACCAAAATGGATACATGGATGATACAGCAGAGGATTGGGAGAATGTCATGTGGTCAGATAAAACAAAAACAAAACTTTTTGGTATAAACTCAACTTGTTGTGTTTGGAGGAAGAAGAATACTGAGTTGCATCCCAAGAACACCACACCTACTGTGAAGCATGGGGGTGGAAACATCATGCTTTGGGGCTGTTTTTCTGCTAAGGTGACAGGACGATTGATCCGTGTTAAGGAAAGAATGAATGGGGCCATGTATCGTGAGATTTTGAGCCAAAACCTCCGTCAATCAGAGAGAGCTTTGAATGGTTGACCAAATACTTATTTTCCACCATAATTTACAAATAAATTCTTTAAAATTCCTACAATGTGAATTCCTGGATGTTTTTTTTCACATTCTGTCTCTCACAGTTGAAGTGTACCTATGATGAAAATTACAGACATCTGTCATTATTTTAAGTGGGAGAACTTGCACAATCGGTGGCTGACTAAATACTTTATTGCCCCACTGTATCTATGAATGTGCATATGTATGTATTTATGTAGTGAAGTGAAGTGAATTATATTTATATAGCGCTTTTCTCAAGTGACTCAAAGCGCTTTACATAGTGAAACCCAATATTTAAGTTACATTTAAACCAGTGTGGGTGGCACTGGGAGCAGGTGGGTAAAGTGTCTTGCCCAAGGACACAACTGCAGTGACTAAGATGGTGGAGGCGGGAATCGAACCCGCAACCCTCAAGTTGCTGGCACGGCCACTCTATCAACTGAGCTATGCCGCTGTATGTATGTATCTATGAACTTGCTTATTTATGTACTTTACGTATATGAACATGCGTATATATGTATCTATGTATCTTTGAACATGCATATGTATTTATGAGTGCGTATGTATGTATGTATGTATGTATGTATGTATGTATGTATGTATGTATGTATGTAAGTATCTATGAACGTATGTATGTATGTATGTATGTAAGTATCTATGAACGTATGTATGAACGTATGTATGTATATATGTATGTATGTATGTATGTATGTATGTAAGTATCTATGAACGTATGTATGTATGTATGTATGTATGTAAGTATGTATGTATGTATGTATGTAAGTATCTATGAACGTATGTATGTATGTATGTATGTATGTATCTATGTATGTATGTACTGTATGTAAGTATCTATGAATGTATGTATGTATGTTTCAATATTAACAATGCAATAGTTAACTTCTTTTTACACTTATATGGCAGTTATAAATGTAAACAAAACAAACCTACAATGTAACCACTTTCACATTAAAACCTTTGGCATTTTTAGACTGACAGTTTTATTCTTGTGGATTATTATATTAATAGTTTAGTAGTTTATTAATGTGCATTATTGTATTAATAGTTCAGTAGTTTATTCTTGTGCATTATTATATTAATAGTTTTGTAGTTGATGTCTTTTTACACTTGTATGGCAGGTCAAAGAGTGGAAATCCCCTTCTTATTACACCTTTGTCAGTTTCATTGTGTTTTTACTACATCTGCATGGTATTTTGTCAACGGATGAATGAAGCCATTTCCAGCTTTAGGAGAAGCTGTCGGAAAGGCGAACGTTTGTGGAAAGCCACAAAAAAAGGGGTTCATACACTCTATTTTAATTTCAATTATTTCTCTTCCGTCTGGCTTGATCCCCAGCTTTTTAAAACATGAATCCCATTCTTAAAAAATGCATTATTGATCTGATGGAGCCTATAAATTACAGGCCCATATCAAAACTTCCCTTCAAAAATTAGGTAAAACATCTTTTTCAAAGATGTTTTACCAAATTTTTGGAACAGCGTGATTTTTATGATAAATACCAATCTGGCTTTAGGTCATTTCACTCGACTGAAACTGCTCTTTTGAAAGTTTCTAGTGAAGTGATACTCCATTTGACATCTGCCTCTAAAACTATGGATCACAGTATACAAGTGTTGTCCCGATACCAATATTTTAGTACCGGTACCTAAATGTATTTAGATACTTATTGGCTTTGCTTTAACAAAAAATCCTACAGTACATTAAAGGCCTACTGAAACCCACTACTAACGACCACGCAGTCTGATAGTTTATATATCAATGATGAAATATTAACATTGCAACACATGCCAATACGGCCTTTTTAGTTTACTAAATTGGTATTTTAAATTTCCCGCAGAGTTTCCTGTTGAAAACGTCGCGGAATGATGACGCGTGTTTGTGACATTATTTGTTGGAGGGGACATATTAGCGCAGCATCACTTGCGGCTAAAAGTCGTCTCTTTTCATCGCATAATTACACAGTATTCTGGACGACTGTGTTGCTGAATCTTTTGCAATTTGTTCAATTAATAATGGAGAAGTCAAAGTAGAAAGATGGAGGTGGGAAGCTTTAGCCTTTAGCCACACAAGAACAAGGTGGTTCCTTGTTTAAAATTCCCAGAGGTAAAACTTTACTATGGATCAGAGCGGTCAAGCGAACATGGATCCCGACCACATGTCAACCGGCAGGTTTCGGTGAGAAAATTGTGGTAAAATGTCGCCTCTTACCGGAGATCAGCGGAGCTTCTGTCCTGCTGCAGCTTCGTGACTTCTCTCAGAGACTGGCGTCAACACACTCGTGGACACACCCCTCCGACTATCAGGTACTATTTAACTCACTAAAACACTAGCAACACAATAAAAAGATAAGGGATTTCCCAGAATTATCCTAGTAAATGTGTCTAAAAACATCTGAATCGCTCCCAATGCAATCGCCTTTTTTTTTTTAACTTTATTTATTTTTTATTTCTTTTTTTCATTTTTTTTTCATTTTATTTTTATTGACATCCAGCATCAGACATTTCCATCCACTAAATCATATTCACATACATCACATAGCCGTTGTCTGCCCTAAATGTCAAAAGTATTTTTGATTAAATACCCATGATAGCACCCACCCCCCCAAAAAAGAAAACGAAACAGAGATAACAAAAACAAGGTAGTATCTACACATACATCAATTAAATCAGCAAAAAATAGATAATATATTGATAATAATAATAAACAGAAATAAAATAAATATATACAGATACTTATATGTATATATACACATATAGGGAGTAATCTTTTTTTCTTTTTTAAACATTACACTAATTCCAGAGATTTAAGTCAGGCTTATGAGGCGTGACATAATTGACCCAGTTTTCCCAGTATGAGGTAAATTTCTCCAATTTGTAATTAATAAAGGCAGTTCTCTTCTCCATTTTATATATGTCCATTGTGGTTTCCATCCATTGCTTCAAAGTTGGGCTCTCCTGGGATATCCATTTCCTAGTGATGGTCTTTTTACAAGCCACCAGTAGGATATTCATTAAGTATTTATCTTTCTTCAGCCAATCTGGAAGTTTTACTTTTAAGGGATATTTCTCGTTTAAAAATATCCTGTAAAGCTTGGTGCATCTCTTTCCAATAGTCCTTTATGGTAGAGCAGTCCCAGAAAACATGGTAGTGGTTTGCGTTTGAATTCCCACAATTTCTCCAGCAGGCAGGGGAGTTATCATAGTGAGACTTCTGAGAAGGTGTAATGAAAAATCTGATTAACTTTTCCAGCCAAACTCCCTATTTATTTTCTTCTAGTCCTTCACTCTAAATTTCCTCATCCACAAATCTTTCATCCTCGCTCAAATTAATGGGGAAATTGTCGCTTTCTTAGTCCGAATAGCTCTTGCTGCTGGAGGCTCACATTATTGACAATGTGAGGATGCGAGGAGCCCTCACACCGGTGACGTCATCGTCTGCTACTTCCGGTACAGGCAAGGCTTTTTTATTAGCGACCAAAAGTTGCGAGCTTTATCGTTGATGTTCTTTACTAAATCCTTTCAGCAAAAATATGGCAATATCGCAAAATGATCAAGTATGACACGTGTAATGGACCTGCTATCCCCGTTTAAATAAGAAAATCTCATTTCAGTAGGCCTTTAAACATATGTTTTCTATTGCAAGTTTGTCCTTAAATAAAGTAGTGAACATACAAGACAACTTGTCTTTTATTAGTAAGTAAACAAACAAGGACTCCTAATTTTAGCTGCTGATATATGCAGTAACATCTTGTGTCAGTTTCATTCTATTGTCAACATTATTACAAAGAAGCTGTAGAAATTGATTATTAATCTACTTACTCATTTGCTGTTAATATCAGCTTACTTTCTCTTTTAACATGTTCTATCTACATTTCTGTTAAAATGTAATAATTGTAAATGGCAGCAAATTTTGTTAATGAGAAAAATGCAATTCTGTCCTGTACGTTTTTTTTGCCTTTATTTTGAAGAGCCCACTTTTATTCTGTTACTTCCTTTATTGCTGATGCTTGACTTCCTGTTTCTGTTCCGTCCGACAACATGTTCATGTTACTCCAGGACTGGTAAAACATGCTGACAAAGATACATTTGTCATATTCTGTGTGAATATTTGTGAGAGTTTATTTTATTGTGTCTCGTGTTTGTGTTTATACGGCACATTTAAGGAGAGTCACTACGGGCTGCGTGTGGAAGCTACGCTAACAAGCAGAGCAAACTTAGCGCCCCTGGAAGCGGAAGGAGGTAGGAGGAGACTAATTGTATATTTATTGTAAAATAAATGGTTCATTTCATTTAAAACAAATGGGAAAATGTCATTATTTTTATTTACTAAAAAAATTTTGTTTGTAAACATTATTTAATGGGTTTTTTTTGGAAATATGGTACGATGGCATTTGTATTTTCTGTCTATCTTCATAGTTTTCACGGTGTCAAAATTGTGAGGAGAAAACGAGTGAATTAAAGTTACACCAGTCGAAGCTCTCTGCATCTTTTGTCATTAAAGGCCTACTGAAATGAGATTTTCTTATGTTAACGGGGATAGCAGGTCCATTCTATGTGTCATACTTAAATCATTTTGCTATATTGTCATATTTTTGCTGAAAGGATTTAGTAGAGAACATTGACGATAAAGTTCGCAACTTTAGGTCGCTAATAAAAAAGCCTTGCCTTTACCGGAAGTAGCAGACGATGTGCGTGTGACGTGACGGGTTGTAGGGCTCCTCGCATCCTCATATTGTTTATAATCATAGCCAGCAGCAGCTAGAGCTATTCTGACCGAGAAAGCGACAATTTCCCCATTAATTTGAGCGAGGATGAAAGATTTGTGGATGAGGAAATTCAGAGTTAAGACATAAAAAAAAAAAAAAAAAAAAGCGAGGGCAGTGAGAGCGATTCATATGTTATTAAACACATTTACTAGGATAATTCTGGGAAATTCTTTATCTGCCTATTGTGTTGCTAGTGTTTTAGTGAGATTATATAGTACCTGAAGGTCGTAGGGGTGTGGCCACGCCGCTGCAGCAGGACGGAAGCTCCGCTTATGTCTCCGGTAAGAGGCGACTTTTTACCACAATTTTCTCACCGAAACCTGCCAGTTGACATGTGGTCGGGATCCATGTACGCTTGACCGCTCTGTTCCATAGTAAAGCTTCACCTTCGGGAATTTTAAACAAGGAAACACCGGCTGTGTTTGTGTTGCTAAAGGCAGCTGCAGTGCACCGCTTCCCACCTCAATTTTTCTACTTTGACTTCTCCTTTATTAATTGAACAAATTGCAAAAGATTCAGCAACACAGATGTCCAGAATACTGTGTAATCATGCGATTAAAGCAGCTTACTTATAGATTGGATCGGGCTGGAAAAAAATGTACGCTACAACCCGAGACGTCACGCGCACGTGTCATCATACGCGTCATCATTCCGCGACGTTCTCAGCCGGATACCTCACGGGAAATTTAAAATTGTAATTTAGTAAACTAAAAAGGCCGTATTGGCATGTGTTGCAATGTTAATATTTCATCATTGATATATAAACTATCAGACTGTGTGGTCGGTAGTAGTGGGTTTCAGTAGGCCTTTAATGACACAAGATTCTTCTGTTGTTTGACACTTTACATTAGTTTTGGGTGACACCACAAACATGGGCATCAATCCGATACCAAGTCGTTACAGAATCATACATTGGTCATATTCAAAGTCATGTGTCCGGAGACATATTTTCTGACTTTATAAACATAATAGACATTTTAAAAAAAGGAAAAAAGATTTTGTGACGATAAAAAATATCGATATAATCATAGTAGTATCGACTAGATACGCTATTGTACTTTGTATCATTACAGTGGATGTCAGGTGTAGATCCACCCATGGCATTTGTTCACATTCAGGGTGCTAGCTTGATGTTAGCGGTTAGCTATCGTATCTTCCTACGGTGTGTAGTAAATTGTAAATGGGTTATATTTGTATAGCGCTTTTCTACCTTTTTTTTTAAGGAACTCAAAGCGCTTTGACACTATTTCCACATTCACCCATTCACACACTAATGAAGCATGTTTAGTTATTCCTCGTCCTGCAGGGATGATACTTGTAAGAAACTTACTTTATTTGTCGCCATGGAGACAAGGATTAGGGATTTAGAAGTAGCTACAACACTGCCAACTGCGAATGGCCATGTCATGTCATGTCTTAAAGGCCTACTGAAACCCACTACTACCGACCACGCAGTCTGATAGTTTATATATCAATGATGAAATATTAACATTGCAACACATACCGATACGGCCTTTTTAGTCTACTAAATTGCAATTTTTAATTAACCCTGGACTTTTTTCTTGAAAATGTCTCGTAATGATGACGTGTACGCGTGACGTCACGGGCTGTTATGAATATGAGCACTGCACACACACACAGCTAAAAGTCGTCTACTTTAACGGCATAATTACGCAGTATTTTAGAGATCTGTGTTGCTGAATCTTTTGCAATTTGTTCAATTAATATTGGAGAAGTCAAAGTAGAAAGATGGAGTTGGGAAGCTTTAGCCTTTAGCCACACAAACATGCGGTGATTCCTTGTTTAAAATTCACGGAGGTGAAACTTTACTATGGATCCCAGCAGACATGGATCCCGACCACTTGTCAACCAGCAGGTTTCGGTGAGAAAATTGTGGTTAAAAAGTCGCTACTTACCGGATATCAGCTGAGCTTGTGCATCCCGTACAGCTGCCGTCAACTTCCCCGAGACACTGCGCGTCAACACCCGGCCGTGGACGTACACTTCCGACTATCAGGTGCTGTTAAACTCACTAAAACACTAGCCACACAATAGAAAGATAAAGGATTTCCCAAAATTATCCTAGTAAATGTGTCTAAAAACATATGAATCCGCCTCAATGCAACGCGATAGCAATCGCGTTTTTTTTGTTTTTTTTCTAGTCCGTCGCTATCAATATCGTCAAACACGAATCTTTCATCCTCGCTCAAATTAATGGGGAAATTGTCGTTTTCTCTGTCCGAATAGCTGTTTTTGTTGCTGGATCCCATTAAAATCAATGTGAATATATGAGGAGCCCTCAACATGTGACGTCATCTTCTGCGACTTCAGGGCTTTTCTCCAGTTGCGAACTTTATCGTGGATGTTCTCTTCTAAATCCTTTCAGCAAGATTACGGCAATATTGCGAAATGATCAAGTATGACACATAGAATGGACCTGCTATCCCCGTTTAAATAAGAAAATCTCATTTCAGTAGGCCTTTAAAGCACCTCTTCCTGTTGGCGTTTCAGTGTTATAACTTCACCAAACATGTAAGTGTAAAAAAAACCCAACAATATTACGATTTGTACATTTTCAGAATGTGCTTGTTTTATTTTTAAACAAAGAAAACAATCTGAAGTTGTCTTTATTTCTACGTTGTCGTGTCGTGATTTTACCAATTTGGCCCACATGGGAGTAAATTTTTCTCCATGTTGCCCCCCATTTAAAATGAGATTGACACCCCTGCTTTAGAGGATTCATAGTACATCCCGCTATTTGCTACTTGCCACCTTTGACTGCAGCTGCCCTCTCGCGCCACCGTACAAGAAGTCACGGACGTCAACGCCATCCCGCCGTTTTCTGCCCCGCCCGACATTTTAACACACTCCCTTGGGGACACGCTTCACTACGCACCCTAATGCAAACAGAAGTGGCCTTTGTTTTATTAGGTGTTATCATCTGCACTTCCAGATAGCCCATAGCTCCCCTGATAGATGAGGAGTCCTATCATTCTTTAGCCAAGGAGGCTGCCAGCACTGCTCTTTAACAGGCCGTTTGACCTGCAATGTTACATATTTCAAGCTGAAGATCTTCCGCATGTGCGCGGGTGAATGCTAATGTTCACTGGGGTCATGTTTTTTCAGGGTTGGAAAGTAATTAAGTACACATATTCCACTTTAAGCGAGAGAACATGTGTACTTTGTGACATTTATGCAGCATAACACACTCCCTCTGCTCTCTTACTGCCATAAAGAAGGTTTCAGATCGTTGCATTCGCCATACATGTACGCTGTCCTGTGTGTGTGATATTAACTCACCATTTCATTCATATATGGAAGTAACATGCACCAGAAATGAATAAACTTGCTTCCTGAATCATATTTACACTTGAGTGGAACCTCTGAGGTTCAACATAGTAGCTATTTTCCCATAGTAATAGGAATACATTTCAAAACAACATAAGTTTAACTCTAAAGACTAATTAATAGTCTTATAATAGTCATATATATATATATATATATATATATATATATATATATATATATATATATATATATATATATATATATATATATATATATATATATATATGGGAGGAGTGGGGGGGTGGTTTGGGTTGAGGCAGCGGCGGCGGCGATGACCAAGAAGAACGCGGAGTTGGAATATAATTACAACACTTTATGTACATATTTGTATATAATATTTACATATACAATATGTAACTACAAACTCGATTCACAGACAGAGTCCCATTGCTTTTATGAGCGGTCAAGCGAGTCAAAAGCCGAAAAAAAAAATTAAAAAAAATGTTTTTAAATTTGTGGCGGCCGTAATTCTTTCGTGGCGGGCCGCCACAAATAAATGAATGTGTGGGGAATCCCTGGTGTGTGTATATATATATATATATATATATATATATATATATATATATATATATATATATATATATATATATATATATATATATATATATATATATATATATATATATATAATGTATGCGTATATGTATGTATGTACATACATGTATATATATGTATGTATGTATGTATATATATATATGTATATATATACATACATATATGTATATATACATATATGTATATACACATACATATGTGTTTGTTTTGTAATTTGAAGATATATTTCTTGACAAAGCAATTCAGAATACATACAAAACGAAGAAACATTATTAAAATCAGCAATGATTGTAATAGCAATAACAATAATAGTTGATTGTTTTTAATCCAAAAATTGATTAAAAAAACATTCTCGACCAATTAGATTTTAAAAAAAAATTAAAAAATGAATCAATTTAGAATCCAAATAGATAAACATTTGGATGTGAATTATTCTTATTTTTTTTTGTGCAAGTTTAAAAATAAGTTAAGCACTCTCAATATTTCTAAACACTAAATGGAATGACCAACAATTGTCAAGTCATTCCATTATTTACCACAAAGTCTCAAACGTAAAAAGAAGCAAGCCACTCTTATACCAATGTTAGAATAATGAAAGACTCTTTAATCGCTTACTACTAAAAGTCTCACACAAGTAATTTTCTCACTTGCAAGTGTAAAAAGAAGTAAACCTAGCTGACGTGAACATATGACAACAACAAAACATGCATATACAGGACTGTCTCAGAAATTTAGAATATTGTTATAAAGTCCTTTATTTTCTGTAATGCAACTAAAAACGTGAAAATGTCATACATTCTGGATTCATTACACATCAACTAAAATATTGCAAGCCTTTTATTATTTTAATATTGCTGATTACGGCATACAGCTTAAGAA